>NW_006399794.1:6316245-6333406 GCF_000299155.1 Elephantulus edwardii
ATAAATTCTGGATATAAGTCCCTTATCTGATATGTTAATACCGAATACTTTTTCCCAGTCAGTGCCCACCTTGGATCCTTGTACTCATTCTTCAATAATGGTCTTATTATACAGTCTTTGTCTTTATGAGATTGGGTTAGTTCATTTAGTATAATGCTCTCCAGTCCCTCCCATGTTATACGAACCACAAATGATAAATGATAACTTTACACATGGACTTTACTTGGTGGCCTACGAAGGAATCAGATTGATGACATCTGTGGGAAAATATCACTGGAGAAACTCAATATCAGCTGTGAAAACTAGGCCTGGTGTACGTTGTGGAACAGATCATCAACTACTCGTACAAGTTTAAACTAAAGTTAAAGAAAATATAATCAAATACAGAAGAACCAAAGTTTGATCTTGAGTCTATCCCTCCTGAATTTGAAGACCATTGCAGGAACAGGTTTGAGGCCTTGAATGAGCAAAGACCAGATGGGCTGTGGGATGATGTTAAGAATATCATCCTTGAAGTATTGAAGAGCAGTGATGTCATTCTGGGCACTGAGGTGTGCCCGATCCAGGCACAAGTCTTCACAAGTACTTGCTATGCATCAGAGAGCTGGACAATGACTTAGGGTGATAGAAGAATTGATGTCTTCGAGTTGTGGTGCTAGAGAAGAGGATTGAAAATACCATGAACTGCTAAGAGAACAAATAGTTCTGTCGTGGAGATGGTGAAACCAAGCTACTCCTTGGAGGCAAGGATTTTGAAGCTTCCTCTGGCATACTTTGGGCTTATTGACAGCAGGGACTAGTCATTGGAGAAGGACATCATGTTTGGATTGGTGGAGGGACAGTGCAAGAGAGGAAGATCCTGGATGAGATGGATTGATCCCATCACTAGGGTAATGGGGATAGATGTATTAGAGACAGTGAAATGGGCTCAAGATAAAGCAAAGTTCAAAGCTGTTGTATGTAGGGTTGCTACGAATTAGAGTTGACTCAGAGCACATAAGAACAACAACAACAACAACAATAACTCTTGGAGCTCAGATGGCTTAAAGACTTGTGCTGTCAAACCAGAGACGTGTGGTTTGACTACATCCATTACTCCATGGGAAAATGATGGTCAGTCTCCTCCTGTGCAATTTACAGTCTCCTGAAAGGGTCACCTATGAGTTCGTTCAAACTCACAGCACATAGCAACACAGCTTATTGAGATGATTATATGCTTTTTCAGTCTATTAATATGGCAAATGACATTGATTGACTTCTACATGTTAAAACAACCATATGTTCCTAGAATGAAACCTGTGGTGACTACACAGTATCTTTTTTTTTTTTTATGTTAGAGAGTTTATTTGCTAAAAGTGGTTTAGATTTTTTAAAAGTCTATTTTAATGAGGAATATTAATTTGATTTTTTTGTAATATCTTGAATTTTTTTTTTTTTAGAAAGGCAATGTGTTGGGAAATTCGTGTGTTTTTATTTTCTGAAAGAAATTGTCTAGAATTAGTACTAGTTCTTTAAAATTCTATTGGTAGAATTCACCAATAGAGTTATCTGGATAAAGAGTTTTCATTATAGTAAATCTTTGACTACAAGTGCACCTAATCCAGGCCATGGTCTTTGCAATTTCTTGGTCTACATTAGAGAGCTGGACAGTGACTAAAGATGACAGAAGAGTCAATGCTTTTGAGTTGTGGTGCAGGAAAAGAGTCTTGAACTACTGTGGACTGCCAATAATACAAATAAGTCTCTCTTGGAAGAGGTTAACAAACCGAGGTTCTCCTTAGAGGCTAGGATTACATGTCTATCATTGTACCAATGCCATGCTGATTTGATTACCACACTTGTTTAGTAGGTTTTTAAGATCAGGGAGAGTTAGGCTTCCCACTTCATTTTTATTTTTCAGAAGAGCTTTGCTTATTTGTGATCTCTTTCCTTTCCAAATAAACCTGACAATTGCTTTTCTATTTCTTTGAAAAATGAGTTTGGTATCTATACTGGGATTGCTTTGAACATGTAGATTGTTTGTGGTAGGATAGTATTTTTCATTATGTCGAGTCTTCCTATCTGTGAACATGGAACATTTTTCTATTTAGTAGATCTTTTATTGTTTTTTTGTAGTATTTTGTAGTTTTCCTTATAAATGCCCTTTGTGTTTCTAGTTTATTCCCAAGTATCTAATTTTGTATTTGGCTATTATAAATGGTATTACTTTCTTGGTTTCCTTTTCTGTGTTTTTTTTGTTACTGTAGAGAAATCTCACTGATTTTTGTATATTGATCTTGTATCCTGACACTCTGCTGAATTGGTATAGGTTTAACAGCCTTTTCATGAAATCTTTGGTTTTCTGTTTGTATATTATCATACCATCTGCATGAAGCAACAGCTTGACTACTTCTTCGCCAATCTGGATGCCTCTTTATTCCTTCTTTGTATAATTATCCTTGTACTTCCACTACAGTATTGAATAGGAGCAGTGATAGTGAACATCCTTGTCTGGTTCCTGTCCTCAATCCTTTAGTCTTTTTGAGAATAATACTGGCTCTTAGTTATGCATATATATTTTTCACTATGTTGAGGGAAATTCCCTTCTATTTCTATTTTGTTAAGTGTTTTCATCAGGAAGGGGTGTTAGATTTTATTAAAAACTTTTTCTGGATCATTTGATGAGATCATGTGGTTCTCATTCTTTACTGTCTTAATGTGGTAAGTTACATTGATTGTTTTTCTTCTGTTGAAACATCCTTGCATACCTGTTATGGATAAGACTTGGTCATGATGAATTATTTTTTTAATTTACTAATAGATTCTATTGGCCAGGATTTTTGCATTTATGTTCATGAGAAATAGTTGTATGTGGTTTTCTTTTTCTTTTTTAAAAAATATCTTTGCCTAGTTTTGGTATTTAAGTTATGCTTGCTTCATAGAATGACTCTGGGAATGTTCCTTCTTCTTTTCGGTTTCAAAGGCATTTAAGTATAATAGTGATAGTTCTCTGAATGTTTGGTGTAATTCACCCATGAAGCCCCATCTGGGCCAGGACTCTTTTTGAGAGGAAGTCTTCTCATGACCTGCTAAATTTATTCTTTTATATTGGGTCTAATAAGGTGTCCTCACCTGTCTATGTCACTCTGTTTGAGTTTCTAGGAATTTGTCCATTTCCTCTAGGTTTTAAATTTACTGGAATATACCTTTTCATAATATTCTATTATTGATTTAATCCAAGCTGTTTCTTTTGTGATGTTACCTCTTTCATTTCTTATTTGGGTTATTTTTGTCTTTTGTTAAATTTGCCTGTGGTTTGTCTCACATACTTTGGGCATGTTTTCAGAAGGGTACATATTAGGAAAAAGATGTTCTCTTGGGAAAGGTGGAGGGTCAGTTATAGAGAAGAAGACCTTCAGTAAGATAGATTGACACAGTGGCTAACAGAGATGGTGAGGATGGTGCAGGACAGGGGAAGGTTCACTTGCATATGGAGCATTGCTAGGTCTGGTAGTTGACTAAATGGCACCTACCAGCCCCAGTACCACAACAACTATATTTTTTAATCAAGTATTGAGGAAGTATTCAGGGATGCAATTTTTATGGAAAACTGCAAAATAGCAAATACTATAATGTAACTTTATTTTTTGTTTATTGGGATTATAGTAAATGTTTACAGAAAGATCGGGATTGCATGTATTCACTGATAGACATTTTTCTCCCTTTTCTTCCTCTCCCACATTCACTTTGTAATGTATGTCTTGTTACAGATTGTTGTCATATGTATAATGCCTAATCACCTATCTTCCCCCCCAGATATTTAGTTCTTTCCTTCACCTATTCCAGTATGGTGTTCATTATCCATTCTTTCCTGTCTATTCCAGTACAGTGTTCATTATCCATTCTTTCCTGTTTTTCCTTCTCCATGTGTCAATTCTATTTTTATAACAGTGGTCTTACACAGAAATATTGTGACTGAGGTATTTCACTTAGCCTAATGTCTTCCAGACTCATCCATGTTGTATAGTGTTTTACAACTTCATTGTTTTTTAATGCTATATAATACTCCATTGTGTGAATGTACCACAGTTTTTCTATCCATACATTTGTTGGTGGGCATTTGGGCTGCTTTCATCTTTTTGCTATCATGAATAATGCTGCAATAAATATGGGTGTGCATACATTGGTTTGTGTCATAGTCCTGGTTTCTTTAAAGTATATACCTAATAGTGGATAGCTGGGTCAAATGGTATATCTTTTTCCAAGTTTTTGAGGAAGCCCCAGATTGCCTTCCATTAATGATTATAATATTGTATATTCCCACCAGTAGTGTATGAGAGTACCAATCTCTCCACATCCTCACCAGTATTTGTTATTTGCTATCCTGTTGAACTTTGCTATTATTGCTGGGGTGAGATATATTTCATGGTTATTTTGATGTGCATCTCTCTTAATAACTAGGGATTTTGAACATTTCTTCATGTGTTTGTTGGCCATCTGACTTTCTTCTTTGGTGAAATGTGTGTTTATATTTTGTGCCCACTTTGTGATTGATTTGCTTGCTTTTTTTTTGTTGAGATGCTGACGTATTCTATACATTTTTGATATGAGTCCTTTATCAGATATGTCATTGCCAAATATTTTTTTCCAGACTATGTGTTTCCTTTTTACCCTGTTGCAGAAGTTTTTTGATGTGCATAAAGATTTTATTTTTAAAGTAACTTTATATTTCCAAATAAACTTGCATCTCTCGAAAACTTCAAATAGCCTAAATTTTGTTATTATTTTGAAAAAGAATATTTTCATGGTGCCATATTTCTTAGTGACTTTTAATGGAGCAAAAATAATAGTATATATGATGTTTTCTAGAATTTGCCGAACTATATTGCAATACTAATTTTTGTAATTATTTTTGAATTGTGGCTTTACACATATAATACATTATCTACAACTTATGATTTCAGTTTCATAAAATGGTTATTTTCTGTTGCTTGCAGTAAACACATGTAAATGTTATGAGTAAGATTTTAGAGGAACTTTTATGTCATTTTAATGGGTTCATGTTTGTGTTGAATAACTCAATTGCAACTTTTAATTTCAGTTGAGAGTGTTCACAAATAAAATGTGAATTAACTGAAATGAATTAGGGCACTTCAGGGCAAAGATGGAAAAAACTAAAACTAGATTCATTTTATTTGGGTGATCATACTGTTTTATGAGAAAACAAGCCATTTTGTTCTCTATGACAATTACTTTTCGTAAAGAAGTAGCTTGGAATTATAGATAATTTTTCAATTTTATGGGCATTCTTGTCAGCTGAAAATAATTGCTGATTTGGACTTGCCTTGGAAATAGAGGTGAAAATTATTTTCATCTTTGTATGGAGGCACCTTTTGCACATTAATCAGAGGTAATATTGCTCTAGGAACACTGGCAGCTTGTTTTAAAAAAGAATCCTATCATACAAGCCCAATCAAAGAACAAGTCAGTTACAGAAGAATACTATATTGTATGATTCAGATAATCCAAGGTGACTGATTCTGTGGGCAGCAAGGTGCTAATTGTATGTGCTACAGATATGATGTATCATAAGTATTCAAAGAGTGGATAGATTCATGTGGACTAGAGTTGTAAATTTGTTTTTATTTGAAGGTAGTGTTCTACACCTTGTTTATCTAGGGATAGTGAGTTTACACACTTCTAAATTCCCTCCTAATTCTATTTTATGCAATCACAGCCAATATATTTCTGGAAATATATGAATTAATGCTACTTGTCACAAATTTCTAAAGAAATATAATTTAGCCTAAACTCCACTTTTATTCACATTTTATAAAGTTATTATTTGCTGTTAGCCGTAATTTCTACTCATTTTATAGCAAACATATATCATATATCTTGATATTTTTCGCATGTTAACTCATTTGATTCTCATGTTTTTGATGTGTGCCATTGAGTCAGAACTAACCTGTAGCTGACCCTCCAGAGGGTTTTCAGAGGCAGTTAATCATAGGGGAGGAGATTGCCTATATTTCTCCCATGGAGAAGCTGCTGGATTTGAACTATATACCTTTGTGTTGCCAGTGCAGTTCCTTACCACCAGGTCACCAGAGGTCCTTGTCAATCCCTTAAAATAGCTAATAATAATTTTCCAATCTTATGGATGAGTAAACAGACATATGGAGCATAAGCTCTTCTATGCTTAGTTTGAACTGATAATACATCCAAAGTGAATTCTATTTGCATGGTTTTAAACATAATTTCAACAATGGCATTATTTTAGCTCTGTATGAAAAAAGCTCTTAACTCTTAATCAGTTTTTTCCAGAAGATATTAAGTAATATCTGTAATTTCCACTAGAGGTCAGCCTATCACCTAGCAATATGTCTCTGCTCTTGGAAGTGCAAAAATTCAAGTATATTAAATTTTTTAAATGCTATAAAATACTTTTGGGTAGCAAAATAATTTTTTAATTAGAAGTATACGAGTCATCTCTATAGTATTAAACCATATGTGACTATTACAAGACTTAATAATTGTTCAATAGACTTCTATTTGCAGAATTTAATCAAGGTATCCCGTGAGATCATGTGTAGCATAGGAAACACTAATGACCTTCACCTTTCTTTATTGCACCCAAACTAACTATACATTAAACCAATTTTGAACTGAATAGAAGATTTCAAAGGGCTGCTCGGGAAGACAAGGCTAAATATTATAATGAAATGTGCAAGGAGCTAGAGTCAGAAAATCAAAAGGGCCGAACTTGTTCAACATTTCTTAAGTTGAAAAAACTCAAGAATAAATTCAAGCCACGAGTTGCAATACTTAAGGATGCTATGGGCAGAATATTGAATGATTTAGGAAGCATTAAAAAAAGATGGAAGGATTACACAGAGTCATTGTACCAAAAAGAATTGGCTGACACAGAATAATTTCAAGAAACAATGTATGATCAAGAGGCAGTGGTGATAAAGGAGGAAGTGCAGGCTGCACTGAAGGATGTGGCAAAAAAATAAAGCCCCAGGAATTGATAGAATATCAATTGACGTATTTCAGTAGATTGACTTAGGTTTGGAAGCTGGAGTGGCATCCACTTCCTAAACCACATGGCTCTGAAAACTCTATGAACATAGAGAAATGACAGTAGTTATAGTACAGGGTTCAAGTCTCTTGTTTATATGGTCGCTGTGAGTTGTGCTCAACTTGACGGCACTTAACAACAACAATAAATTGTTAAAATGAGAAAGTTAGTAGAGTGAAGAACAACAGAGTTCTGTAGAGTTAGACAGAAGCAGACAGAATATTTGTGTTCCAGGTGAAGTTGCACCTGAGAAGTCTTCAAGAAGCAGGGAACTGCTACAAGAATAAACAGGTACATTCTAGAGAGGGTGAAACCAGACTGCTCCTTGAAGGCAAGGACTATAAAGCTCTATCTGACATACTTTGTGCATGTTGCAAGGAGAGACCAGTCTTTAGAGAGGGGCTTCAAGCTTGTGAGGGTTAAGGGGCAGTGCAAGAGAGGAAGACCCTTGATGAGATGGATTGACTCAGTGACTGGGGTATTGGGGGTAGGTGTGTCAGAGACAATAAGGTTGGCTCAGGATAGAGCAGGGTTTAGAGCTGTTGTATGTAGGGTCACTATGAGTCACAAGTGACTCGAAAGCATATAACAACAACAACAACAGGAAGACAAGAATGGGAGCTCCACCAAACCCTGTCCATGATGGGTAACCATTATGGAGTTTGACACACCAGTGGCACAGTGTTCAGCATCATAGCAATCCCAGAGTACTTCAGCAAATTGACAGACCACTGTACCTGCCACTTAAGGAACCCTGGTGACAGAGTATTATGTATTGGGTTGCTAATTGAAGGGTTGGTGATTCAAATCCACTAGCCACTCATTAGGAGAAAGCTGGGCAGTCTTTCTCATAAAGATTTACACCTTGGAAGCAAAATGGAAGGTCATTATAAATCAGAACTGGCTTATTGAAGGAATGCTGGTAGTAAGTGGGTTAAGCTCTTCTTGGCTGCTAACAAAAGGTTAGCAGTTCAAATGTACCAGCAGCTCTGCAGATAGAATAAGAGTCAGTTTAGTTCTGTGAAGATTGTTGTTGTTGTTGTTATCAGGTACTGTTGAGTGACCTTATGGATTTCATACCTAAACCTTCCCCTATCCTGCACCATCCTCACTTTCCCTGTTCATTAGAGAGCCCATTGCTCCAGCCACCTCGTCAGTCCATCTAGTTGAACGTCTTCCTCGCTTTTGCTGATTCTCCATCCTTCCAAGTGTGATGTCCTTTTCCAAGGGCTGGCCTCTCCTCATAACATGCCTCAAGTACGTGGGACAAAGCTTCACTATCCTTGTTTCCAAAAGAGCACCCTGGTTGTTCTTTCTCTAAGACATACTTGTTTGTTCTTTTGACAGTTTATGGAATATTCAGTGCTTTTTCTACAGCACTGCAGCTCAAAGGCATCAATTCTTCAATCATCCTTTATCATTGTCCAACTTTAAGATATGCAGCAAGTAATAAAAAAGATTGTGGCTCGAATCAGGCACACTTTAGTCTTCAAACTGACATCGTTCCTCTTCAGCACTCTAGAGAGGTCCATGACAGCAGATTTTCCCAATGTAATTCGTCTTTTGATTTCCTGGCTGATGATGTTAATGTTAAGAGTGTTAATTATGGATCTGAGCACTGTTAGCTTTCATTGCTAACAACCTCAATCTCTTCTCTATTTATTTTGGTGCTGCCACTTGGCCCAAGGGTGAGAATCTTTGTCTTCTTGATGTTAAGCTTCAATCCATATTGAAAACTATAGTCCTGGACCTTTTGCAGCAAGTACTTCAGGTCTTCCTTTTTCAGTTTCGGCAAGCAAGATTGTGCCATCTGTATATCATAGGTTGTTAATGTGTCTTCCTCCAACCTTGATGCCACACTTCTTCTCATAAAGCCCTGCCTCCTGAATGATCTGTCATGCATACAGATTGAAAAAGTATGGGGACAGGATGCATACTCCTTTCTTTATTTTGAACCATGCAGTGTTTTCTTGCTCTGTTCTTAGGACTGCTTCTTGGTCCAAGTATAAGTTTCTCATAAGCACTATCAAGTGTTCTGAGATTCCCATTTTCCTCAAGGTTAGCCACAATTTATCGTGATCCACACAGTCAAATACCTTTGCCTAGTCAATGGAACACAGATATGTTTTATAAAATTAATCACTATTGGACCTTGCCCAATGAAAAGACCCTGTCTTTTCAGTGGGATCCTTCCCATTTCTTTCACCCCATCCCTCCACCCACCAAACTGATTGCAGTTACCTAGGTTATTGATTGTAGATCCATGAAAGAAGAAATAATTGACCACTTCAGACTTCTCTCCAAGTGTCGTGTTATTTCCTGTTGTCCAATAGTCAGGATTTTTGTTTTTTTGATGTTGAGATGTAATCCATATTGAAGGCTGTAATCTTTGAGCTTTTTTAGCAAGTACTTCAAGTCCTCTGCACTTCCAGTGAGCAAGGTTGTGTCATTCTCATGATACAGATTGTTGATGAGCCTTCCTCTGATTTGGATGCTTCATTCTTCATAAAGTCTGTTGTTGTTGTTAAGTGCAGTTGTAGATGATTCATAGCAACCCTATGAATGAAAGACCTGACCACTTGTATAACTTTCGTCATTTCTCCATGTTCATAGAGTTTCCAGAGGCAAGCTATTGCAGAAGTGGATGCTACTTCTGCTTCCAAGCTTGTTTTAATCGGGAAGTTCCACCAAACGCTGTCCACCATGGGGAACCATTATCACATTTGACACATCAGTGTCAGTGTTTAGCATCATAGCAACCACGAGTTACCTCTGTACAACAAATGGACAGACCAGTGCTATATTACTTAGAAGAATGTATGACAATGTATTAAAACCAGGCATGAGGGACCTAAAGAAGGCCATAAGAGCCCCTAGAATTCCATGTATGTCCCTCCTCAAGTCTTGAGAGGCCATCATTACCATCTAGCATAAACTGATTCACAACACACTCACCATCAGCCTGCAGGTGCAGCCAAGCATTTCAGTATTTTTAAATTCTGGCATGCCCAAATTCCGGCTTCTCAAATTATTTGTTCTATATACAGATTGTATAGATACGAAGAAAGAATATAGCCCTAACACACACCTTTCTTTCTTTTTTTTGAAGATTTTTTTACTGATTATCATATAATAAACACCTTTCGTATAATAATACCTTTACAGTATGTTTCATTCATATACATTGTTTTATACAATCTTTTATTTACATTGTGTTTTATACAATCATTTATGTACATTATTTTTTTATACTAGTTTATTTACCAAATTTGAATATCTTTTTTTTCACACCAGATCCTTCACATTTCCTTTACCCCTCACCCTTCAAATTGTATGACCGCATGATTAATCCTCCCCCCCACACACACACATCCTTACCCCTGTGCTTCCCTCATCACCCCCTCTTGGATCCTTATACTCATTTTACAACAATGGTTTTATACAGCATTTGTCCTTGTGGGACTGAATTAGTTCACTCAACATAATGCCCTCCAGTCCCTCGCAATTTAGGTAGTAATTAAAAAAATAATTTCTCCTGCATGCTGCATAATTTTTCATTGTGTAAATACATCATGATTTCTCAATCCATTTGATTGTGCTTGGACATTTGGGCTGTTTTCTTGGTCTTGCGATGGTGAATAACAATGCTATGAACATTGGTGTACGAGTCTCCACTTGTGCCTCAGTTCTCATTTTCCTGGGATGTATTCCAAGCAGTGGAATACCTGGGTCATATGGAATTTCTATGTTCGGCTTTTTGAGGAAGTGCCAAACTGCCTTCTAGAATGGTGGTACCATTGTACAATCCCACCAACAATGTATAAGAGTTCCTATCTCACAACATCCTCTCCGACATTTATTACTTGCTGCCATGTAAAACTTTACCACTGCTACTGGAGTGAGATGGTATCTAATTGTGGTTTTGATTTACATCTCTCTTATAGTACCAGTGATTGTGAGCAGTTCTTTATGTGTCTGTTGGCCATTCAAATATCTTCCGTGTGAAAATTCTTTCCATATCTTTTACCTGTTTTGTAATTGGGTTATCAGTCTTTTTCTTGTGGAGGCCCAGAAATATTCTGTAAACTTTCATTGTAACACACATTTCTTGATTATAAACCATGCACTGTTCTCTTGTTCTGTTAAGAAAACAGCCTAGGTATCTAGGTATCTGTTTCGCATGAGCACAGTTACGTTCTGGGATTTCCATTCTTCTCATTATTAACCATAAGTTGTTGTGACTCATAGTCACAGATAGACATCCTCCTGGTAATTTTTGCTCTCTGCCAAAGTTCAATTGACATCAGCAGTGATATCCCTGATGCCATGACCTCTTCTGAATTGAGCTTAAACTTCTGGCAGGCTGTTCCAACCATTTCTGGAGTTTCAGCAAGGTTATTCTGGTGTGTGATAGTACTGAGAGTTTTAGATAATTTGTACATTCTGTTGGATCACTTTTCTTGGAGTTGGGAACAAATATTGATCTCTTCCAGTGAATTGGCCTGGTAGCTTACAGCCTTGGAAACCCTGTGGACAATTCTACTGTGTCCTGAAGGCTTGCTGTGAGTCAAAGCTGACTCAATAGCAATGAATTTGATTTGATTTAGTTTGGCAATCACTTACTGTATATTGCGTGTACCACATATTATCCTAAGTGCTTTGTATATGTTGATGTTGTGTACCATAGAGTTGGAACCAACCCATAGCTGACCCTCCAGAACGTTTTCAGAGGCAGCTACTTAATCACACGGGAGAAGATTGCCTATCCTTCTCCTGTGGAGCAGCCAGGTGGCCTTGAACCACAGGCCTTTGGGATTGCAGCTCAGCTTCTTGCCACTAGACCACTAGAGTGGTAAGAATTTTCACAGCAATCCTGAATGCATTTGGTTTGATTCTGCCAGGAGCTCCATGGGAGCAGTTACTGTCTCTGAAAACCCCTTGGGGGGGGGTCAGCTATGGGATTGGTTCTGACTCCATGATATATAACAAGGAAGCTGCACTTATATGGTGCTAGCTTTTTTTTTTAACTTATAATAATTTTCTGAAATAGATTTCCTTATCACCTTTTACTGACAATGTGATTAAGAGCTTTTCAGTAATTTTCTGGAGGTCATATAGCTTGTAAATAGCAAAACTGAGATTTGAACCTGGGTTTTGTGACTTCGGCAGTGAATCTGCTTTGTAACGCAGAAATTGTTTTATCTCTCCCCCCTTGTTGTATGCTATCTACAGTGTAGGGATGGTGACAGGCTTATATCTGAACGGAAATTAACCCTACAGGTAATCCCAGTTATAACAAAAGCAAAGGGTTATAACTTTAAGGGGGATGTGGGTGGAGACATTTTTGTTAAAAATGTGAAGTTTCTTAACCTTTGTCTATAAATCACAGTAAAGAATTTAATTCTCCATGTGACAGTGGTTAGATGGTGGTGGATCGATGCCTTGTACTTCTCTCTACTTTGCTGTTTTTTTTCATCTTCCCCTAAAATCCACTAATTATCTTAGAAGGTATTCTTTCTCTGATGGTTTGGTTTTTCATAAATGACACTGCTGGAGGTGCCCTCTCAAGGACTTTTTGAGTCTTAATAGGAAGAGTAGTGGGATAGCCTAAAAGGAAGTTTAGGGACCACTAATTTGGTCTGTCAGTATACTTTTGTCACTTTATTTTTACACCTGCAGGCAGCTGTGCTTCTGAGACCTTTTAGTCCTTTAAAGATAGCTTTGATCCTAGATCCCTTTCTGCTTGGGATGTGTTTTTGAAGGGATGAGGACAGAATGTCAGCTTTCTTCTCCCAAAGGCACCCGTTGCTGAATTTCCCCTATAATCTAGGGCTTTCATCATTTTCTCCATGTTGATGGTGGCACTAGACCTGGGGAATAGCATTTATCTTTTGTTTTTTGACCTAAGTGACTGGTTAAAGGTGAAAGGGCCATCAGCTAAGAATGCTTTTAATAAGGCCCTCTTTTTTGTGTGGTCTAGGCAGGGTCTATCTGTGGTCAACTGCAAAAAGTATTTCCCAAGTTTCTCTCACTTTTTTCATCTGAAGTTGCTTCAAGGTAATACTTAGGAAGGGTATATCCACATATTGTACAAGGGCAAGCAACTGGAAAGTTCTTCTCTTTATATAGCTTTTAATCTCTTGGGTAAAACTTTGATTTACTTTGACAAAATAACATAGAATTCTTAACCTAGCAGTTAGTGTAACATTGGACGCTTAAGTAGCAGAATTGCCTACTGAGCCTCAACCAAATTCTGTAAGGCCAGTGTCTACTATCTTTCAAGAGACTTTTGGAACTGAATTTACTCATCCCTGTTTTCAGTCTGTGAATGCCCAAAGTCAACTAGTTCTACTTGCTATTTCATGGAGAATTCATCTGATGGGCATTTCCTACAATCTAATCTACAGATCCATCTGAGCCAGTGTCCATCCTCTTCTTCAAGTAGCTTCTCAAAGGTCTTCCTACTCTTTCCATTCTCGTCTAATATCCTGAAGCCAAAGTGATTATTTTACAAATGCAAATCCAGTCAGGTCACTCCTTTACTTTGGACTTATGTGTTACTCTGCATTTTTCTTGGGATAAAGTCGGATATTAGTATACTTTGCAAAGCTTTTAGCGTATAACCCCTGTCTAACTCACTGTATTTGACATCAGTATGACAGAATAACTCATCTTTTTTGAAGGTTAGCCATGCTATAAAACACATACTCATTCAATTGCCTTCGAATTATTTCCAACTTACACTGACCTTTCATTGTGTTTCCAGTGCTAGTAATTTTTGCTAAAGGAGACCAACCATTTTTGCTCTACCTACTGGCTTGTGGATTAGAATTGCCAACCTTTCATTAGCAACCTGACATACTACACATTTTATCACAAGATATCCTTATAAATATGTGTGTGTGTGTGTGTATTGTTGTTGTTATGTACTATCATGTCTCAGCCAACTCATAGACTACCCTCATTACTAGGCCAACAGGCAATATCATGATAAATGGAGGAAAGATTGAAGTTGGTTAACAATTTCATTTTACTTGGCTCTACAGTCAACATTTATGGTAGCAGCAGTTAAGAAATAGAAAGATGTGCTACATTGAGGAACTCTACTACCAAGGATCTCTCCAAAGTTCTAAAGAGCAAGGATGTCAGTTTAAAGACTAACGTGCTCCTCACTCAAGCCACACTTTTCCAGTTGCTTCCTATGCATTTGAAAGTTAGATGAATAAGGATAACGGAAGAAGAAATGATATGTTTGAATTGTGGTGTTGATAAAGAATATTGATATCTTATAGACTGCCAAAAGAACAAACATATCTTAAAGGAAGTGTGACGACAGTGCTCATTGGAGGCAGCGTTGGTGAAACTTCATCTCACTTACTTTGGGCATATTCTCAGGAGGAACTACTCTTTGGAGAAAGACTTCATGCTGAGTGGAGAACTTGGAGAGTCAGAGAAAGAGTGAAAGACTCTCAACAATATGAATTGATACAGTGACTACCACAATGGGCTTGTGTATGACAGAAATTATGAAGATGGTGTGGGATAGGGCAAAGTTTAGATTTGTTGTTCATAGGGTCACTATCAGTCATAGTTGACTCAAGAGCACCCACCACCACCACCATCACCACCACCACCACTACCATCACCACCATCAGAATATGAGTTCCAATATCTGCACACCCTCTGCGGCATTTGTTATTTAATGTCTTATCAAACACTGCTTTTTTTGTGGAGTGAGATGATAATCACATTATTGTTTTGATTTGCCTCTCTTTAGTAGCTGTTCTCTGGAAGAAAAATGAACATTCTTTGTGATTTACAGCCTCTTAAAGTATACTGGAGTGTCAGCTATGACACACTTTAGACTCAAGAGCACATAACAACAACAGTAGCTAATGACCTTGAACATTTCCTCAGGTGTTTGTTGATTATTTGAATGTGTTCTTTACTGTATTGTCTATTCATGTTCTCTATTTTACAACTGGGTTATCTTTTTCTTGTTAAGGTGTTGTGGTTTTCTAGAAGTTTTAGAAATGAGTCTTTTGTCAGATGTATTATTACAAAATGTATTTTCCCTTCATCTATAGTTCTGTTTTTTGATGTACATATCATCTTCTGTTGATTATGAATCTGTCATATTTGATTGTCTGTTTATGCCATATCTCTGGGCTCCTAAGTTTGCCCTAGTTTTTTCTTTGATGGCCTTTATAGTTTTAGGTTTTACATAAAAGTCTTTGATTCATTTTGAGTTAGGGTTCTTTTTTTTTTATATGGTGTGTTACATATTAGTCTTGTTTCAGTTTTCTGAAAATATACATGAAATTTGCCTGCATTATTTGTTAAAGAGATTGTATTTCCCCCCACATATTTCAACGTATCTCTTTGTCAAAGATCAGTTGTCTATATAGGTTGTTATTTGCCATTGAGTTGGAACTGATCCATAGTTGACCCTCTAGTGGGTTTTCAGAGACAGTCAATTGCAAAGAGGAGGGTGTCCATCCTTCTCCTTCAGGGTAGCTGGTGGATTCAAATCCTATGCCTTAGGGCTAAGATTCTTACTACTAAGCCAATGGCTACTAAGCCATTTCTTGTTTCTCAGTCTTATTCCATTGGTCAACTTATCTGTCATTGTACTCTGCTGTTTTGATTACTGTGGTTGTGTAATAGCTTTTGCAGTCAGGAAGTGTGAGATTTCTTTAGTTTTCTTCTTCAGTATTTCTCTGCTCATCTAGGATGTTTTTCCTTTCCATGTAAAATTGGTAATTACTTTGTCCATCTTTTTTGAAGAATTATGACATATCTGTATAGAGATGATATTGTATTGGTAGATTGTTTTAGGGTCATATTGCCATTTTTTACAGGGATAAGTCTTCTGATCCATGAACATGGTATATTTTTCAATTTTCTAAAAAATTATTATTTTTATTAATTTTAATGAAAATTACAGAGATTTTGGATTTCCATTCATTCATTTTTGCACTTTTCTCCCTGCGCACCCCTCCCCCCCCAAGTACACTCTTCTCTTTGAAAAGTAAAAGAAAAATTCTTTCATTGTTATTTATATAGGTTTCTTTGTGGTTTGTTTTTTTGATAGTAGTGGGTTTATTTTTTTTGTTTGTTTGTTTGGTGTTTTTTTTTTGTAGTAGTGTTTTATAGTGTTCTTTATAATCATCTTTTATACCCAGTTAGAATTATTCCTAAATATTTCATATTTTGAGAGGCTGTTGTAAATGGTGTTGTTTTCTTTTTCTGAGTTCCATGTATTATTATAGAGGAATCCACCAGATTTTTCATTTTGTATATTGATCTTATACCCTGCCATTTTACTGAATTGGGCAAGAAGACAAGTATTTCTTACTAAGTCTTTAGAATTTTTCTGTAATTAGTTCTTAGTCATCTGTAAATAGAGATAGCTTTAATTCCTTTTTGCTAATTTGTTGTTGTTGTTAGGTGCCATTGAGTCAACTATGATTCATAGTGACCCTATGAATAATGGCTCTGAGCCTTGCCCTATTCTGAGCCAAGCTCACTGTTTCAGATGTACCTGCCCCTATTGTCACAGTCACTATATCAGTCCATATCCAGGGTCTTTCTGTGCTATACTGTCTCTCTACCCTTCCAAGCATGATGTCCTCCAAGGACTGGTACTTCTTGATGATATACCCAAAGTATATGAGACAGAGCTTTAAAATCCTTGCCTTCAAAGAGCAAACTGGTTTCACCCTCTCTAGAACAGACCTCTATCTTCTCTTGGCAGTTCGTGCTGTGCTCAGTATTCTTCTCTACACGTGTTATTTTTTGTTACAATTTGCTTGATATATTTTTCCACCCTTTGGTTTTTAGACCATTTTTGTCCTAGTGTTTAGAATCTGTTTCTTTTTAGATGTTGTTGTTGTTCTTATGTACCGTCGAGTCACCTGCGACTCATAGCGACCCTATGTACAACAGCCCTAAACTCCGCTCTGTCCTGTGCCAATCGCACCGTCTCTGACACTCCCATCCCAATTATACCAGTCACTGAATCAATCCACCTCATAGAGGGCCTTCCTCTCCTGTGCTGTCCCTCCACCCTCCCAAGCATGATGTCCCTCTCCAAGG
>NW_006399794.1:6334253-6346874 GCF_000299155.1 Elephantulus edwardii
GCATAGTCAATGAAACACAGATAGACATTCCTCTGGTATTCCCTGTTTTCAGCCAAGATCCATCTAACATCAGCTACAGTATCTCTAGTACCACGCCCCCTTCTAAACCCAGCCTGAACTTCTGGTAAGTTCTCTGTTGATGTGCTGTTCCAGTCCTTTTTGGATAATCTTCAGTAAAATCTTGCTTGCATTGTGAAATCAGTGAGATTATTCTGTAGTTTCCACATTCTGTTGGGTCACCTTTCTTTGGGGTCATAGCAGATAGCAAATTGATAGATGGTATTTTCTTATCTATTCTGCTTGAATCCATTCACATTCGGTGCAGTTATTTATAAGTATGGTTTTATTTTGTAACACTCTGTTTTGGTGCTTGCTGTTGATTTCTCTGTTCCATCTGTTTTTCTGTGCTGAGTTAATTTTTTTAATGCACTGTCTTAGAATTTCCTTCATTAGTGATGTTTTAGTGTTTCCTAAGTCTATGTTTTCCCTCTTTTTAACAGAAATTTTCATGAGCAAGTTTATTAATTTTTTTGGAATTTACTCTAAGTTACAGTTTTCTTCCAAAATTCACCTTGACTTTCTCTGTTTTTGGAAGTTCTGTAACTATACTACCTATGCAATTTTCCCCTTTGTAACTGTCCTCATTTTGACTTCCTAAATTCATTTTACTTTGTGTAATCCATGTCTGGGTTGCTTTCTGAATGTTTTCATGTGTATTAGTTGCAAGTTGTTTTGTAACATTATTGGCTATCTAGAGGATTGGTCTAGTTTTCACAAGTTCCTTTAATTTTGGCTTATCTGAAGTGTCTTAATTTCACCATCATATTTATCATATTTGAGGGGCAATTTTGATGGGTCTATAATTCTTGGATAGTAATTTTTTTTCTTTCTTTCTGAGTCTCATAAATGTTATAGATTGCTTTTTTGCCAGCATGGTGTCTGCTGAAAAATTGCAATTTAGTCATATTAGTTCTCCTTTGTAGGTAACTCTGTTTTTCTTGATCTTCTTTTAGGGTTCTTTTTTTGTGTTTGATTTTAGAAAATCTTATTATGGTATGTATTCATGGTTTTCTTTTGGGACCTATCCTATTTGAGGTTCACTCAGCTTCTTGAATGCATGTTCTCTAATCTTTCATAATAATTTGTAAGTTTTCTTCTGGCAAATCTTAGATTATTTCCTCTGTGTGTGTGTATATGTGTGTGTGTATATTTTAACCCTTTCTGTTCTAGAATTGCAGTCACATGTAAGTTTTTCTTCTTAATGGTGTAGCACATGATTCTTATGCTTTATTAGTTTTCCTTCTTTTTTTTCCTAACTCATTACAAAATGTTATATGCATATTCCCCTAAGATGTATACTCAAGAAATTGTGCCCTGTATGATTTTTATCCTCAGCAACTAATTACAGAGAAGATAAGGAATACACAGGTCCATGCCCTCACCAGCCCAAGACTGGGGACAAGCTTGATCTCCAGTGTCATGGAACAGGATTATACACCATTGCACCAGAGTGCTGTGTTCCTTTTATGCCACATGGACAGAGCCATCGTTTTCCTTCTTTTTACCCCAGCTTGTTTCTCTAACAGATTAGTATTGAGGGATGCATTTGCCATCTCACTAATTATGTGTTCCATTTCTTCAGTTCTGCTCTATTGTGCTTCCAGTGTGTGTGTTACCTCTTTCTGAAATTTTAGTCTTAATATTCTGAATTTCAATTTGTTGTTTTTGTATGGTCTCTAATATGCTATTTGTTTTATCAGTTTGTTTTGGATTTTTAAAAAAAAATGCTTCTAGAATTTTGTCTATGTTTTCCTTGAATTTTTTCCTCAATCTCATTAACATAATTATCATTCTTTTGAATTTTTTATAATGACATTCCAATCATATTTCTTTATTTAAAAGATATTCTGGTTTTATACTTTGATGACTTGTTTGTGCCATTTTATCCTGTTGTTTTTGTATGTGTGTGGTTTGAAGTTACTGGCTGCCTCTAAGACATTGTGATGTTATTTTCTTTTGATATGTGTGATTGAGACAATAGAGTATGCTACACAAAGTACTTTTTGAAAAATTCCTGGTTAGTGTGAGAGAGGATGGAATTGTGTGTACAATTCTCTGAAAAGAGAAAACTGAAAAGTTTGTGAAGAGTAGTTAAGTGCAGTCTCGACTGGTGTTGGATGTAGTCTGGTTAGGTGGAACAGGAGCCAATCTTTATTCTTGTTGAATGTTTGAAGCTGAAGGTGGTGCAAGTATAGCTGGACTGTGTGGATACAGTTGCTCTCTGTTGTCAGAAGAAAGAAAAAGGGGTGGGGGAGACACCAAATAACAACAAAAACCAACCTGAAAAACAAAAATCAAGAGTGCATAGTAGGAGGGATCCAAGATGGCGGTGGAGGCAGAGACAGTGTGGTGAGCTGCGGGAGCAGCGAACCACTTAAAGCAGGGCCATTATGGCCTTCCACAGACTTCGGTTTATTGATAATTGAACACTTAAACAGTTGATGATTGGCCCTCAGTGAAGATCGAGGCTCAACAACAGGAATTCAAGGATTCCCAAGGAGAAATGGGTGAGTCTCATGGCTCCCAACCGCCCCACCCCCGCAGAGCCCGTGCTGTGCCGCACAGCCGCTGCAGCTCCATGGGGCTTCCACAGCCTGAACAAATGGATTCCCTCACCCAGGATGGATGCTGGGCACCAGCCCTCCTCAAGACTGGTACAGTGAAGCCACCACACTGCCACAAGGTGGACTTGGTCTGGAGAGAATTCTTGGAGCCAGGATGGCGGCTGTGGGGGAAGCGGGTGCCTCTGGCCGCCCGCACAAGAGGGGCCGCACACCTGCCGAGCACCCATGCGGTGGGGTTGGGGGGTGCCGCGTGCCTCCCACAGGCCTCCCGCACTTGGGGGGGCGCATACCCCTGCTGGCTGCCTGCGTAGGAGGTGGAGGATGGGGTGCATTCCTGCCATCTGCAGGTTTGGGTTTCCTTGGACAGGCCAAAGAGGATGATTACCTATGCATTGGACAGGCCAAAGGGGATGATTACCTATGCAATGGATTGCTGAAAGTCACTGTGAGTCTGATGACCTTGACAGTGGGGGCATGCACAAGAGGACTGACATCCTAAATGCACCACATATTTTGTTCTGTTGAATGCTTCTGCCAAAAGATGGTTAGACCTGGGGGGAGTCTGTTCACAATTCTCAGGTTCCCTTTATCATATATAAAGGGGGAGGGCAGTGACACCTACTTCAAAATATAGTATGACCACTTATGGGGGGGTGGTAAAAGTGGCAGTGTTGGAACTGGAAACACTATCCCTGACCACAGAGTCCTCAGTCAGGCAAGGGGACCAGACTGGGGTAGGGGCAATTGGAGGGGGAGTATACCAGCCAGCTCCTGGGGGATGTTGCCCTACTCGGGATGGGCTGCCCTCGGCCCCTGGCTCGGGGCGAGCCGTTGCGGCCCTCTGCCCGGGACGGGCTGCCCTCGGCCCCTGGCTCAGGGCGAGTCGTCGCGGCCCTCAGGGGGAGCTCCTCAGTTCCCAGATTGTGCCATGTGACCCCTGGGTGGGGAAGGAGAAGAAAAAAAAAATAGAATGCCTAGGGTATCCAGAGAATGTTACCTAGGTCACCTTCTGCCACCCTCCCCCCCAGTAAACCTGAAAGCAACACCCTCAAAGCTCTTTTGTTTGTAACTCACAAGTTTGTTCTCTCTAGGTTTGCTCCCTTTCCTATAGGTAACCTTAACTCTGAGTTTTACTCCAGAATTGACCCTGAACCCAGTGCCAGTGACAAAAAGGAAATACAACTGACAGCTAAGGAAGCAAAGGAGGATGGAGCCTCTGGGTTCAGCTAGCCATCCCGATTGGACCCACCTGGGAAAACACTTTGCAGTCCAGAGGGGAGCAAATGACAGGAAAATATCTTCTAACAGAGCAAGAAGGCAAGCAGCTGTAACCCAAGACCACCAGTAAGGAGATAAAGCGTCCTCCCTTCCCCCCTTTACATCTACGCCCCTGTTCAGCATGAAGAGAAGCCAGAGAGTCGGCATCCAGTTCCCAAATCAATAAGACTATTACTATTGGAAAATGCTTGTCATTCCTCTGTAGCATCTGGTTCCCACTGGACCCTCATCATTTCCTTCACCTGCTCCCCCCACCAACGAAACTGTGCAGCTCTGCAACTGCATCCTAGCCCATCCTCACCCTTCTGCCCCCAACCCTCACCTCCTTGTACCCCCAATATGTTTTTCCCCAATTAAAAAAAAGAGAGAGTGCATAGTAAAAGAAAAAGACAAATCAGAGAAAGGTATAAAATGATAGTCAAAGAGAAAAACTAAAAAAAAAAAAAAGAAGAAAAGAGACAATAGAAAGGGAAAAATAATCTAAATTAGGGAAAGTGGAAGAAATGAACAAAAACAAAACAAAAAGGGAAAAGGATTAAAAAAGAAAAAATGAGAGAAAAAGAAGGAATCTTGATTAGTGCGCTAGTGGAGGCAAGATGTCTGGTTTTAGCCTAGAAGAAGGTTGATTAGGGTAACCAGTTAATACAGAGTTTCTGCTTATCTGTAAAGTGGATGAGGGCATTGGGAGGGCCCAAGATATGGTGGCAGACCAGGATTGGCCCCTCAGCCAACCTGGGAAGCACTGAGGGGAACAGGATCCAACCTGAGACAGTTTCTGCTGGCTTCAGAAGCATCTGGTCTTGCTTCGAATTGTGTTCAGGTGACACATGCAGTTGGAGCACTCTCCTGGTGCTAGGAGGTAGAGCACACATGGGGAGATATGCACCTGGACCGATCCATACAGGTACCAGGATAGTAGGTAAGCTGAAAAGTAAACAGCAGATAAGATAGTATAGAACTACAGTTCTAGTAGAAGAAATATATACACCTCCCTGTGTGGGGATGACGAACATTTGACGGTAAGGCTATAGGGGCATCCTGTCAGAGACAGTTACTACCAACCCAAGATGCCCAAGGATGGTGCACAAGAGTACTCAGAGAGCTGCTCCAAATGTAAGCGTGTGTTTGCTGGGGCACAACATGTGTATGGGTGTCTAGTTAAAGGCAAGGAGCTCAGTCATAAATGGTGCTTATAATCAAGGTCCTTGTTACAGGGTAGGCAGCCTTCCTTCTAGCAATGGTAGATGCCATTGGCATTTGGAGGTAGATATTTTGGAGGTAGGTATCTGAATGTAGAGCTGTGTGCATCTCTTGGTACCACATGCAGCAACAACAAAATCACAAACTTGGACTCATGCAGAACTGGAACTGGACCAGAGAATACTGCCAACCACTTGGTGGGTGGTCTGGGGAAAGTCACACTCCTGAGGATCTCTGGGAAGGTAAAGGGAACAGGGAGGAGACCAGTGCTTCTTTGTAGTAAGTCATATCAGTAGTCTTGATTTTCTGCACTGATGAGAAAGCTGCTTACAAAGTTTAAAATTATTGTGTGGTGTCAACTCCATTAATAATTTACTGTTCTGTCCTTCTCTTGCTATTTTCATTGTATTTATTCCTTCAGTTCAAACTACATCTGTATTATATCCTTTAAAACTTTACTTGTTGTGCATCAGAGAGTTGGACAATGACTAGGGAGGATAGAAGGAGAATGGACGTCTTTGAGCGATGTGGTGCTGGAGAAGAGTATTGAGTGTACCATGGACTGCCAAGAAAACAAACAGATTCATCCTAGAGAGGGTTAAACCAGGCTGCTCCTTGGAGGCAAGGATTCTGGGGTTTCGTCTGACAGGAGAGACAGGTCTTTAGAGAGGGACATCATGCTGGGTAGAGTGGAGGGACAGCGCAGGAGGGGAAGACCCTCTATGAGGTGGATTGATTCAATGACTGGGGTAATTGGGATGGGTTTGTCAGAGGCAATGAGATTGGCACAGGATAGAGCATGGTTTAGGGCTGTTGTACATAGGGTCACTATGAGTCGCAAATGACTCAATGGCACATAACAACAACAACAACAACAACAACATTCTAGGATTATTATTGGTTTTCTTATGTCTTTGTTACAGGATAGAGTGAGGTTTCAATTTGTTGTTCATAGAATCACTATGAGTTATAGTCAACTTGACAGCACATTATATCAAGAGTTGTTGAGGGTCCAGGCTACCATCTACTTACTCCACTATCTTGCCAGAAGTCTGTCTTTCCTTTTATTTATTGACATTATGTGAGTCATCCCTTTTGTTAGATAGGCTTCTATTTCCCTGTTCACCTTTCTTTTCCCATTCTTGGTAGCCATTAAAGAATATTTTTTCTACATGTAAAATTTTATTTAACTTTTTATAACCACAGAATTTTGTTTCTGACTTACTTCAGTCAACGTATTTCCTCCAGGTTCAACCACATTATGTGGTGTTTTTTTTTAAAGTTCTCCATTATTCCTTAATATTGCATAGTATTCCACAGTGTGTATGCACCAAGGTTTGTTGTTTCTCCTCTTTTTAATGACCTTTAGTTTTCTTCAGATCTGATGCCCTTGATGCCATCCCACAACTCTTCTTAACTTTTGTCATTAGTCTTCAATGCATCATATATTTTCCTTGGATAGTTGTGGAATGGCATTAAGGACATAGATGATTTCATGCATGAAATCTCTTGAGTATGATCTCTAAATTCATCAAAATATATTAAAAATAATATTTTGGCTTTTCTGTATTTGCACTTGTTTTCATTTGCTTCAGCTTGACCTTGTATTTGGACAATTGATAATATATGTGTTTCATGACTGGCCTCCTTGCCTTCCTTTAACTGATGATATCAAGCTTCTCCATGGCCTTTTTCCACAGCAATCAGTGTGATCCCTGTTAATTCTATCTAGTGAGGTTCAAGTGTATAGTAACCTCTTATTTTTCTTTTCCCTTTTTGAAAAAAGGTATTTGAAATGAGTAAGAGATTGGTTTTTCATATCTCCTATTATGTTTCTGTCACCACAGCCGTATTTTCTGGTAACAAATTAATTATATTTATTTCCAAATTACACATTCCAATCACCAGTTATTTTTAATGCATTTCATAAGTTCCAGACTGTAGAAGTTGGTAGAAAGCTTCAATTTCTTCATCTTTGGTTTTAGTGGTTGACACACACATTTGAATAACGGTCCTATTAACCGGTCTTTCTTTTGTCCTTATGGATATCACCCATCACTGACAGCATTGTGCTTCAGGGTACACCTTAAAATGTTCTTTTAGATGAAGATAGTGACACCATTTCTCCTCAATTTGTTGTCCCCAATCATATGATTGTCTGATTAAAAATGACTAGTAGCAGCCTTTTTTGGCTCACTTATCTCATTGACCTTGAGTTAGAATTAATGCATAGATGACCCTCCATTGGGATTCCATGGCTGCAAGCAAATCTCATAGGCCCATTCCACCCCCCCCCGCCCGATGAGGTGCTGGTTAGATTCAAACCAAGAGAAAGTTAGGACCTTTGAGTTCACAGCATAACTCATTGGAGAATATGCTATATTGATCATTATGTGTTCTATTTAATTTTTGACAACTTCAAAATTTCCTAGATTCATGCTTCATACATTTCTGTTTATAAATAGATGTTTGCAACTATTTTTCTTCATTTTGAGTTATATGACCTTAGCAAATCAGAAAGTCTTCATTGACTGAAAGGTTGTTTACTTCCTCCCTATCATTACGGTAGCCTCTATTCTGAGGAGGTAACTCTTTCATAGTTATATTTTGAATGCAACCTGAAAGATTGATCTTCTGGCACTATATCACAAGTTAAGCCATTGGTATTTTAAATACTTGCAGGGTCACCATGGTAGACAGGTTTCAGTGTTATTTCTAAATTAAGAAAGGAAGATGGCCTTGCCATTTACTTCTCAAATAATGGGCACTTGAAAAATTCCATGAATAACGTGTATATAGTGAGATTCTTTATCAAATACTTTAAAAACTGTGTGCCCACTGTAGTTATATGGCGCTAGAAACAAAACACCAAAAGGGGGGTGGGAATAACTATTACTAACATTTGTGAATTCTGATGCTTCATTTTATGAATTCCACAGTGCCATTTTATTGGCCTTGTACTTTATTTAGTGCAATGAATTATTTCCCCAAAATATGTATCCAGTTGGCTAGACCATGATTCTAGGCATTCTATAATTATTCTGTGCATTGTAAATCCTAACCTCCGTGATTATTAATGAGATAAGATTAGAGGCAGTTATGCAATGATATAATCATCATCATGAGGTGATCTGAGATGTGATCATTTAATAAGGAGCGATTTATCTACCTTAAGTAGATCAGACTGCAGCCTTCAATATGGATTACATCTCAATGTCAAGAAAACAAAAATTCTCACCACTGGACCGATAAGCAATATCATAATAGAGAAAAGATTGAAACTTTTCAATGACTTAATCTTACGTGGATCCACAATCAATACATTTGATGCCAATAGTCAGGAGATCAGGAGACATATTGTATTGGGAAAATCTGTAGTCAGGGACCTCTCTAAATTATTGTAGTGCAGTGATCTATGCCCACCATCACCCCATCTTTTCAGATCCCTGCTGGATCTCTCCTAATTCCTTCACCTCCTCCCTCCACCCATCAAATTCTGTGACTCCATGATTTTCCCCTCCCATTAGTAGCACCCCTCTCCTTCCCTCTTTGGATATCCATAAACATCTTACTAGCTATCCTTAGGCTTTTACAATAATGGTCTTATTCAATATTTGTCCTTATGGGTCTGAGTTGGTTCACTCACGTAGTGCTCTCTAGCCTCTCCCATGTTATATAGTGTTTTTCCAAACCATTGCTCTTGAGTGCTGCATAGTATTCAGTTGTGTGAATGTACCACAATTTTTCAGTTCAGTTGTTTGTTGATGGACATTTGGGCTGTTTCCATGTTCCTGCTTTTGTGCATAATGATGCTATAAACATTGGTATACAAATCTCCATTTGTGTCTCAGTTCTGTTTTCCTTGAGGTATATACTTCAGCCTGCACTTCTGGCAGTTCTCTGTTAATGTGCTGTTCCAGTCATTTTTGGATAATCCTCAGCAGAATCTTGCTTGTATGTGATATTAATGATATTGTTCAGTAATTTCTATGCTCTATTGGATCACCTTTCTTTGGAATGGGAATATAGATCTCTTCCAGTCAGTTGGCCAACTGGCTGTCCTCCAGATTTCTTGGCACAACTTGGTGAGCACATCTAGAGCCGCATCTGTTTGTTTAAATATATCAATTGGTATTCTGTCAATTCCTGGGGACTTATTTTTTGCCAGTTCTTTCAGAGCAGCTTGAACATCCTCCTTCATTACCACAGACTCTTGTTCATACATTGTTTCATGAAATTCTTCTGTGTCTGCCAATTCCTTTTGGTACACTGATTCTGTATACTCTTTCCATCTTCTTTTAATACTTCATGGATCATTTAATATTCTGCCCAAAGCGTCTTTAAGTATTGCAACTCTAGGCTTGAATTTGTTCTTCAGTTTCTTCAGCTTAAGAAATGCCGAGCGAGTTCGGCTCCTTTGATTTTCTGACTCCAGCTTTTGCTTTGGGAAAGTCTGCTGTCAGAGACCTCTCCAAAGTACTGAAGAGCAGTGATGTCAGTCTGGAGACTAGGGTGCATTTGATATGGACCAAGGTCCTTGCAATCACTTGCTGTGCATCTGACAGCTGGACAATGACTAGGGATGATAAAAGGAAAATTGATGCCTTTGAACTGTGACGTTTGAGAAGAGTATTGAATATACCTTGGACTGCTAAGAGAATAAACAGGTTCATACTGGAGAGGGTTAAACCAGGCTGCTCCTTGGAGACAAGGGCTATGAAGCTTCATCTGACATACTTTGAACATGTTGCAAGGAGGGACCAGTCCTTGGAGAGGGATATCATGCTTTGTAGTGGAGGGACAGACAGCTCAGAAGAAGACCCTCGATGAGATGGATTGATTCAGTGACTAGGGTAATGGGTGTGGGTGTGTAAGAGACAATAAGATTGGCATCGGACGGAGCAAGGTTTATGGTTAGACAGCACATAATAACAACAGCAACATATACCTCAGCATTTCTTCCCTGTATTTTGGGCTCTCTCCTGCAATTTTCAGCCTCTCTTCTAACATCCTTTTTTGTCTTTTCTTTTTTCTCTGTTTTTGTAATTTACTTTTGCTTTCTTCATGGCTAATATCCTTTTTATCATCTCACAGCTTATCTGGCCTTTGGTCATTAGCGTTTAATGCCTCAAACCTGTTCTTGAAATGGTTTTTAAGTTCATATGGGATAGACACAAGGTCGTGTTTTAGTTCTCACAGACATGTTTTAATTTTATTCAATTCATTTGGAACTTGCACATGAGTAGTTGATGATCTGTTCCACAGTCAGCTCTGAATACTGAATACTGAATACTGAATACTGACTTTTTCCCACAGATGTGCTCAATTTGATTCCTGTGTAGTCCATCAATGAGGTTCATGTGTACAGTAGTCACCATTTGTCCTTTTAGAAAATATATTTATAATGTATAAATCATTGATTGTCCAAAGTTTAGTTATTTGATCTTCAGCCTCATTCGTGTGACCAAGGCCATGTTTTCCAACTACCAGTCCTTCTTTGCTTCCAACTTGTATTTTCCATTCGCCAACTCTTATTAATGCATCGTGAGTGCATGTTCAATCTATTTCTGATTGCAAAGGTTGATAGAAGTACTTAATTTCTTCATCTCTGGCTTCAGTGATTGGTGTGTATATATGAATAATAGTTCTATTACCAGATTTTCTTTGTATGGATATGGATAGTGTCCTATCACTCACTGAATAGTGATTCAGGATGGTCTTTGAATGTTCTTTTTGACTATGAATGCAACACCATTCTTCTTCAGCTTGTCATTTCAGTATAGTAAATCATATGATAGTTTGATTGAAAATAACCAATACCAGTCCATTTTAGCTGGCTAATGCCTTTGGTGTCAGTTTTTATGTATTTCATTTCATTTTTTGTGACTTCCAATTTTCCTAAGTTTATGCTTCTTATATTCTATGTTCCAATTATGGATAAATGAATGAATGTAACTATATCTAATATTTTTAAGTGTATTCCAATCATATTTCAATATGAGAGGCTCTGTGTCCACTACTATATCTAATAGTGGTCCTCTGTTAGTCATAGGCATCTAGACTAAAATAGACTCAGAAGCAAGATTGGTTATCCATTTCTAAAATAATAGACCTTTGAAAACCTAAACTGAATAAATTTCTGTTTGTTAAAACCATCTACTTGTGGCACTTCTGTTATAGTAGTAATCAAGACAGTATAATACTAGAGCGATGGCTCCATGGTGGAGGGGACCTGGGGGAGGGTTTGTAAAACAATGAAAGAATCTTTTCTTTTACTTTTCCATAATTTTTGACTCATGTACTTATAACTTGTTAGTTAAATTTGTGTCTTCTAGGTTGCAACCCCCCCCCATGATACATCTTCAAGGATATTGTACAGCTAAGCACAATTAATAGCAGTGCATCTAAATTCCAAAATAAATATCCATAATAGTCTATGTGTTTCCTACTGCCAAAGGGGGCCTTTAGAGTAGTGAGAGAAGATCTTCACCCTGAAACCCACAGCGTCCCTTTTCAGCAGGAAGTAGCTAAGAGAATACGCCATCCCCTTTTCCTTATGACTCAGGGTGAAGTCTCTCTCAGGGAGGAGTGATAGGGAATGGCAAAGGACACACCGACAAAGGAGATTAATCAGAACTGACTTTGACAAGCACTGTGGCAATTGGACAATTAAAACAGACATTCAGATGGCGGGGGAAGAAGAACAAACTGGGGAGGAGGGTAGAGAGAATGGTGCAGCAATGAAGGAATGAAAACCCAAAATCCCTGTAAATGTTCATTAAAATTAATAAAATTTAATAATTTTTAAAAAAGACAGTATAATAATAGCTTCTGAAGATATTGCAAATCCATGAGAGCTGTGTTAGTAATAATGCTGATCATGAAAATTAGGTACTTTTACAAACTACATGTGATAAAATGCTGTATTTGCCAATGATGTTAATTTTTTTTAATAGAAATGTTGGGTTTTTATTCACTGATTGTCACACATTTCCACTTCTCCTTTGACTTTGCCTCACCCCCAGGATATTTGGTAATACACCTTTTGTTCCAGATTGTTAGTTGCCATGCACATAATGCCTACTCATTCCTTTCAGACAGGAAATACAATATATCAAATGGGGAAATGGCAGTCTCTTCAACAAATGTTGCTGGCAAAACTGGACCTGCAGAAAACGAAAACAGTATCCACGTCTCACACCATACACAAAAATCAACACAAGATGGATCAGAGATCTGGGAGTAAAACCCCAAACCATAAAGTTCCTAAGAGCCAAACTGGGATCAAGCTTAGAAGGCCTAGTTTGCAGTATCAAGAAATAGCAAAA
The DNA here is from genome assembly GCF_000299155.1 of Elephantulus edwardii. Taxonomy (NCBI): domain Eukaryota; kingdom Metazoa; phylum Chordata; class Mammalia; order Macroscelidea; family Macroscelididae; genus Elephantulus; species Elephantulus edwardii. The sequence goes on from NW_006399794.1 coordinate 6,346,684, forward strand.
TACAGCCAGAAATGCACAATCTGAAGATGATAAAATTGATTAATGGGACCTTCTAAAGATTAAATCCCTGTCTTCACTAAAGTACTCAGGAACAAGGGTGTCTCTCTGGAGACTAAGGTGCGCCTGATACAGGCCATAGTCTTTGCAATCACTTGTTATGCATCAGAGAGTTGGACAATGACTAGGGAGGA
>NW_006399794.1:6347259-6354984 GCF_000299155.1 Elephantulus edwardii
GATGGGTGTGTCAGAGGCAGTGCAGTTGACGCAGGATAGAGCAGGGTTTAGGGCTGTTGTGCATAGGGTCGCTATGAGTCGCAAACCACTCGACGGCACATAACAACAAAAACAACATGCATCAAAAACTTTTTCCAACAGGATGAAAAGATAACCTACCAACTGGGAACAAATATTTGGCAGTACCATCTCGGACAAGAGTCTTATAACAAAAGTTTACAGAATACTCTTGGGCCTCCACAAGAAAAAGACTGATAACCCAATTACAAAATGGGCAAAAGATATGGAAAGAATTTTGACAGAGGAATATATTCGTATGGCCAACAGACACATGAAGAAATGCTCAAAATCACTGGCAGTAAGAGATCCAAATAAAAACCATAATGAGAGAGCATCTCACTCCAGTAGCAGTGGCAAAGATTAACGAGACAGCAAGAATAAATGTTGAAATAGATGTGGAGAGATAGGAACTCTTACACATTGTTGGTGGGACTGTAAAATGGAACAACCACTCTGGAAGGCAGTTTGTCACTTCCTCAAAAATCTGAACATAGAAATTCTGTATGACCCAGCTATTCCACTGTTTGAAATATACCATAAGAAAATGAGAGCAGATGCACAAATGGAGACTTGTGTACTAATGTTCATAGCAGCATTAGTCACTATTGAAAGAACATGGAGCAGCCCAGATGTCCAACTGCAATCAAATAGATGATACATTTACACAACGCAATACTATGTAGCACTCAGGAGCAATGGTTTTTTAAATTACTACCTAACTTGGGAGGACTGGAAAGCATTATGTTGAGTGAACTGAGTCAGTCCCATAAGGACAAACACTGTATAAAACAATTATTGTAGTATTGTAGGAGGATTCGGGTGGGAGTGGTGGGGAAAGGTGTAAGCAGAGGAGTGAGGATGGGCAGGGGGTGGGGTGGTTAATCATAGGGTCGCACAATTTGATGCCATCCCACATGATTCTAATGTTTTCTTCATTTTCTTTATGTTCTCATCTCTGATTTTTCTTCTAGTGTGTTTCCAGAGAGGCTCTTGACTTCCAGCTCACTGACTCTCCGTTCCATTTCTTCAGTTCTACTTTTTTGTCCCAGCAGTGTGTTGGACCCTCCTGCCACTTCAGTTCTAATATTCTGGATTACATTCTCCTGCTTTTCTGTTATTTCTTGGACTGTGTTGGCTGTACCCTCTCTGTCATGTGATGATTTTTAAAGTTCTTGTATCTTGTTATCTGTACTATCAATTCTTTCTTCCATCTTTTGCATTTTCTTCCATGACTGTTCAAGTTGCTCCTCATCAATGTATTTCTTCCGGAATGTTATATCTTGGGTATTTACTTTCTTAATTGTTTCTTCTATCATTCGCATCTTCTGTAGCTGTTCAAATAACTCCACATAAACATATTTCTTCTGATTCTCTTTATCTGGGGTATTCATTGCATCTACCCTTTTAGAAGAAAGGTTATTTTGTTTTTTCATTGTAACTGAGGAAGACTGTTGCTTTCTTGACATGATGTGAATCTTTTCTTAGTAGATGTTATAGGTCATTGTAACTATATAGTGACTCAGAATATGGCAGTGTTTGTGAAGGACCTGTATATTTGTGCTCCTTTCTTGTGGGCCTTGGGCCCAACAGCAGTGATTATCCCAAGTACCTGAATGGGAAACCAGGAAGCATGTTGTTCCCTTCCAGAACTGGTGTCTCTGCTTAACTCGAGCTGCTCGAGCTGTCCCGCTCCCTTCTGCTTGAGCTTGAGCAGTCCCGCAGGGTGTAGCTAAACAACAACAGTGCTTCCCCATAAGTACTGTGGGCACCACACTCCACCTCTTCTTGCTGCGCTGTGCCTCCAAGAGAGTATATTTTTTGTGTAAGTGTACACAGCAAATCAGATTTCTATTTGATGGTTTCTGCACAAGGTCAGTAACAATGGTTACATTTTCCACAATGTGTCAACATTCTCTTTAATTTCATTCTGAATATTCCTTTTTGCTTATGTATGACTTTATTGATGATAAACTCTAGGTACATATTACATCCACCTGACCAGCACCAAGTAGAAATACCCAGAATGTCCATGTGTATGCACCTTGTACATGTGCTGCTACCTTAGTTCACTGTTACCAGCTACACCTAACCATATGTGTATTATAACTTCTCTTCTAATTCAAGATAACCCTCCTTTCACTGTTTCACAATAATTCACATGCTTTGGCTTTTATAATGCTCATATTAGAAAAAAACTCAAAGAAAAAACTCTAAGAAAAAAAAAACTCAAGCCCTCTTTCAAGGCAAAAAGCCATACTTATTGTAGTATGTATTTTCTACCTACTTAATAAGTATAACATAGGTTGTTCCCATTCCAAAGAAGGGTGACCCAACTGAGTGTGGAAACTACAGAACAATAGCATTGATTTCACATGCAAGCAAGATTCTACTGAAGATTATCCAAAAACAACTGGAACAGTACATCAGCAGAGAACTGCCAGAAGTCCAGGCTGGGTTTAGAAGGGGTCGTGGTACTAGGGATATTGTAGCTGATGTTAGATGGATCTTAGCTGAGAGCAGAGAATACCAGAAGAATGTCTGTCTGTGTTTCATTGATTATGCAAAGGCACTTGACTGCGTGGATCATAACAAACTGTGGCTGACTCTGAGAAGAATGGGAATCCCAGAACATTTACTTGTGCTAATGCGAAACCTATTCTTGGACCAAGAGGCAGTCGTCAGAACAGAGCAGGGCAACACTGAATGGTTCAAAATTGGGAAGGGTGTGCGCCAGGGATGTGTCCTATCTCCATACCTTTTCAACCTGTATGCAGAGCAGATTATCCGAGAGGCTGGGTTCTATGAGGAGATGCATGGCGTTAAGATTGATGGAAGATCTATCCACAATCTGCGTTATGTAGATGACACAACCTTGCTCGCTGAAACTGAGGAAGACCTCATGCACTTACTTGCAGAGGGTCAAGGACTGCAGCCTTCAGTATGGACTGAGGCTCAACGTCAAGAAGACAGAGATTCTCACCGCTGGACCAATTGGTAGCATCATGATGGATGGCGAAGAGATTGAGATTGTTCGCAGCTTCAGTTTGCTCGGCTCCACAGTCAACACTCTTGACACCAGCAGCCAGGAAATCAAAAAACGTATTGCGATGGGAAAGTCTGCTGTTAGGGACCTCTCTAAAGTACTCAAGAGCAACAGTGTCTCTTTGGAGATGAAGGTGCGCCTGATACAGGCCATGGTCTTTGCAATCACTTGTTATGCATCCGAGAGCTGGACAATGACTAGGGAGGATAGGAGAATTGACGCCTTTGAGCTGTGGTGCTGGAGAAGAGTATTGAATGTACCATGGACTGCCAGGAAAACAAACAGATTCATCCTAGAGAGGGTTAAACCAGGCTACTCCTCGGAGGCAAGGATTCTGGGGCTTTGTCTGACATACTTGGACATGTTGTAAGGAGAGACAGGTCTTTCGAGAGGGATATCATTCTGGGTAGAGTAGAGGGACAGTGCAGGGGGGGAAGACCCCCTATGAAGTGGATTGATTCAGTGACTGGGGTAATCGGGATGGGTGTGTCAGCGGCAATGCGATTGGCACAGGATAGAACAGGGTTTAGGGCTGTTGTTCATAGGGTCGCTATGAGTCGCAAACGACTCGATGGCTCATAACAACAACAATAAGTATAAAACTCTGCTACCATTTTTATTCCATTTCTTTTCTCTCTGTGCATGTGTGTGACTGGCAGATTTTTTTATGTTTTGCCCATCACTTTTTTACCATTAGTCCTGTGTTTTCTCCCATCCAAGTACTAACCAGGCCCTACCCTGCTTAGCTTCCGAGATCAGACGAGATCGGGCGCGTTCAGGGTGGTATGGCCGTAGACAGTCCTGTGTTTTCTATTGTGTGATTTTTTTTTCCCTATAAGCTGGTGCTTTTTAAGGATACAGGTGTCTTCTTATAGCAAAACTGTACCCTTCTAAATAAATCTGAGGTTTTTTCTCCTCATTTTGTTTATATAGTAAGTAGTTTAAAAAAAAATTCAGTTTCCTGCACTGCAATCCCAGAAGTACGTGGATTGAATCCACCAGATGCTCTGCTGGAGAAGGAGGGACAGTAATTCCCTCCTATACCAGTCAGATCCGATTTGACGGTACACATACAAAAAAGAATAAAATAATCAGTTTCATGAACACCCTCAAATAAATGATGAGAATAGAATTTATTTTTTTTGTTTCAGATATTTTACTATACTAAGTTATTGCAGCATTTCCAAGTTTAAACTAACTTCTGTGGTTCTTTACTGGCATTTGGTTAGGTGTTCCTAGTTCATGTGTTCTAGGAGCTCTGGTGATGTTATTCATTGGACATTGCCCTGCTAACGCAAAGGCCACACCTCTTTTGGTTGAAATATGCCATTGGATCCTAAGGAGAAAAATGGACTGTATCCTCCCATGGAAGTTACAGTCCTTGAAACCTGCTGGAAATTTAGCTATTAGTTAGTTCCAACTAAACGGCAATGAGTTTTGAGTGAGTACTTGATATGATTTTTCTAAAATTTCTTTCAAAATTTTGTTAAATTTTGCTGAGGGCTATGTGTTAGGATAAAATTTACATCTTAGACTTTTGAACTCATCTAAATCTCTGTGACTTAACATTGATTACATTGCTGATCTTCTATAAGTTTGTCATTGCATTAAAATTTTGTACTAAATTTGTGGCATGAAATAGGTAGAAGTAGCATAGAACTGAAAATCAAGTATTTGGAAATGAATTATTCATAAAGGGACTTAATAATTTTTCTTTGAGTATGTTTTCTACTCCAGTGATGATTTAGGTAAAGTGAAAATCTTCAACATTGAATATTGAAGTGCTTTTTGAGTTGCTAACATTCATGAATCAAGGAATCATAACAAATATATTTATAATCACTTTCTTCACATTTGATTTACAGTGCTTACTCTTACTCAATTCTTTTCCTTATTCCTGTTCACCTAGTATTTACATTATGAATTATTTCTGTGAAAATAAGAGAAAAAGATATATTTTGGCTTGACTAGCTGACTCAATAGGTTTTCTTTGTGTAAGTATATGATTTTATTCCATAGGAGTTTTTGACTTTTAAGATATAATTTAGTATTTTTCTTGATTTCCTTTCCAAAAGAATCTTTGCTAAAGTATATTTAATAAAGAGGGATATTACAATGTTGATTTTAGAAATATGTTCTTATCTTCCTTATTCATGAATTCTTTTTCTGAACCTTATTTGTTAAGTACTTACTATGTATTGTACCGTTCTAGGTTCTAAAGAATATCCCGTAACTGATCCGCCATTGGGTTTTCAAGGCTGTAAATTTCATGGAAGGAGATTGCTCATATTTGTGGAGAGGAACTGCTGGTGATATCAAACCATCAGGGAGATTTGGCCTCTGGGTTAGTAGTGCAATTGCCTATGTGCTAGTTCACCAGAGCTCTCCTCTGAAGGATATAGTGTGAGTAAAAATGGTACATTCCTTTGCTTCACAGTGTGGTGAAGGAAACACACTTTAATCAATTAGTGACCAAATGTATAATTATAAATTATGATAAGTGCTATGTAGAAAAAGTACAAGTGGCTTTGAAAGAGAAAAACAGGGACCTAATTTGGATAAGTGATTCAAAAAAGGCCTTTCTGAGGAAGTGACATTTAAACTGAGACCTAGAGGATAAGGAGTTTACCAGAAGGGGAAGGGGGTGGAAGGATTTCCAGGCAGAGGCAAGAGGTTTTGTGATATCATTTTATAGTACTTATGACCTTTTTAGATGCTTATATAATTAGGTACTAGTCTATGAGCAAGACAGTTTATAGAGCTGTGTTACTGAAAAGATGCATATAAATTACATTTTTATAAATGAATTCCTAAATTCCTGCAGGCTTACATTATACTCACTGTGCTATATTATCTACATTTGATTGATGTTCAGTTACTTCAATTACTGCTAGATTGATCTTTCTAAAGCACAGCTCTGATGATGCTTTTTGTCTGCTCGAAGATCTTCACCAGTCCCCAATTACCCAATAAAGTCCAGATTTCTCAGCTTCATGATTAAGCCATTCCAAATAGGTTTAAGCCTCCATTTCCTACTTTATTTTTAATTATTCTCCTTTCTACAGTACAGTCCTTAAGTAAGAAGAAATTCTTGCTGAGCATGGATTTTTCTTCCTCATATGCTCAGCTTTGCTTTCATTGTGTCTCTTAAAATTCTTTTCTCGCTTTTTAAGAATGCCCAAATTTTATCTGCTTCCAGGCCCATTTCAGATGTCACCATCTAATCTCAATATTTTCTCTGATCACTTTATCTTCTGACATTTTAGGAAATTTTATTTTACTACTTATTATTTTACATCTTGTTGAGAATTTTCCTTTCTCTTTCTGCTCCTCCACCCTTTCCAGCATGATGTCTTTTTCTTTCTTCCTTCCCTCTATGATGTCTTTTTTTTTCTTCCTCCCATGATGTCTTTTTCCAAAGACTGTCCTCTTAACAATATACCTAAAGTAGGTGAGATGACATTTCACCATTCTTGCCTAAGAATTCCCCTGATTGCACTTCTTCTCAAACTAGACTTGTAAAATATTTGAAATTAGAGCTTGTAATGGGCAAATCTTGGCTTTTTTTCACTGTGTCTTATATTATAGTCCTTGTACTTGGTAGACTCCCAATAAAAATGTGTTAAAGGAATTTATAATTGTTGGTAGCTAGATTACTTTCAGGATGTTCTGCTGATGTAGTTTTTCCAGATTTTTTTTATAATTTAAAGGCTAGTGAATCTATGAAGGTAAGAACCTACCATTCCTCCTTGGGAAAAGATGCACACTTTTCTCCCATTGCAATTTACAGAAATTATCAAACAATATAATTGGTATCTCATACAAGCAAAATACTGCTGAAGATCATGAAAAATGGCTAGAACAGTAAATAGGCAGGGAATTTCCAGAAGTTCAAGTGAGATTTAGAAGAGGCTGTGGCACCAGGGATATCATTGCTGATAGCAGATGAATCATGGCTGACAGTCAGTAAGGAATAACAGAAGAATGTCTATTTGTGCTTTATTGATTATGCAAAGGTGTTTGACAGTGTAGACCATGACAAGTGTTGGCTGACATTGAGAAGAATGGGAATCCCAAAGCAGTTGGTTGTGCTCATGCAGAACCTATACCTGTATCAGGAGGCTGTTATGCGAACAGAGTAGGGGAGCACTGCATGGTTTGGAATTGGGAAGGGGGTGTATCAGAGATGTAATCTCTCTCCATACCTGTTCAGTTTATATGCTGAGCAAATTATCCAAGGAGCTGGACTCTGTGAAGTGGAATGTGGCATCAGGATTGGAGGGAGACTCATCAATAGCCTGCATTATGCAGATGACACAACCTTAACTTGCTGAAATGAGGAGGATTTGAAGCACTTGTTGCAGAAGATCAAGGAATGCAGCCTTTAGTATCTTACTATCAAGAAAACCAAGATTCTTACACTGGCAATGTACTGATGGATGGAGAAGAGATTGAAACTGTCGGATCATGGACCTAGGACTAAAACCAAGGACTATAAACTTCATTCAAGAAAAGCTTGGAAAAACTTTAGTAGTCCTAATCCACAACATAAAGAGTCTTCCCAGTATTCTGAAAAATTTACAACTAGGAGAAGATAAAATAGATGAATGGGACCTTCTAAG
>NW_006399794.1:6355931-6362860 GCF_000299155.1 Elephantulus edwardii
TGAATGGAATTCCAAAATCTCTGTAGATGTTCATTGAAATGAAAAAGAAATAAAATATTAAAAAAAAAGAAACTGTCAACAGCTTCATCTTATTTGGAATACCCTTGATACAAGCAGTCAGGAAATAAGGAGAAACACTGCACTGGGAAAATCTGCAGTTAGAGACCTTTCTGAATTGTTGAGGAGTAGTGTCGTCAGTTTGAGGACTAAGGTGCGTCTGATTTAGGCCATGGTCTTTCCGATTACTAGCTATACAATCTGAGACTTGAACAATGAATAATGATGACAGAAAAAGAATCAACACCTTTGAGCTTTGAGCTGTGGTGTTTGAGAAGAGCACTGAACATCCCATGGATGGCCAAGAGAACAAACAGATTTGTTTTGGATGTGGTGCAGCCAGATTGCTCTATGGAGGCAAGAATGATGAGGCTTTGTCTCACATACTTTATTTAGACATGTCCTAGGAGGTGCTATTCCTTGGAGAGGGACATGATTCTGGGAAGGTGGGGGGTTGATGAAGGAGAGGAAGACCCTCAACCAAGGGGATTGACACGGTGACAGCTTCAATAGGCTCTTGTGTGTCAGGAAGTGTAAGGATGGTGCAGGACAGGACTGGTTTCAGATCTTTTGTTCATAAGGTTGCTATGAGTCATACACTACTCAATGGCACCTAACAACAACAACAAATACAAATCTTTATAGTGTAAATAAATATAATTTTAGATTTTCTTGTTAAAGGATACCATCAGATTGGGATGTGTCTGTGCCTTTTTGTCCATTACAGTGGTGCTGATTCACAGATTATTTTATAAACAGTCCTGTCATTTTCATTTTGGTCTCTCTTTTGAAGGTTTGCATGCTTATTTAGCCGTAAAAAAAGAGTGAAAAGAACATATCAACACCCTTTCTGGTTGTTGATACTCAGTGGGGAGAAGTAAATTTGAAATCATGTCTAGGTAATGTTGTTTTGATTGTTTTGATATTCCAGGTGCGTATGGTTTCAGGTGAGCTGGAAATAATCACACATGGAATTTCCTTATTCATTGATTCATTTCGATCGATACCTCTGATAAACAACTTCATTTATATGTATACACACATTTTTGTAAAAATATTCCTTTTGAGAAATTATACCCTTCACTTCTGTCCAAATAAACATTTGAACAGCTTTTAGATTGCTCTTCAATCTGTGATTGTAAGGCTTTGTCATGTCTTTAGCTTGATATAATTCTTAGAGTGTTTCTTTTTGGAATAATATTATCTCAAGACAACACTTCAATATATAGGATAATGTTCTACTTCCTGTAGAAACATTTATCTTCAAGGATGGCTAAGCCAAAGTCATAGAATAATATGTAAATATTTATGAATTATTTCATATTTTTAATTTGTTTAATTTTGTTATTTTGGCTAGAAACATTTCTTTGTTAAGTTTCAGTTTTACTCTCTTTCTTCCTTGTATAATGGTATGTTCTTTTTAGAGACATCATATAGGAATTCCATATTTTCATGATTAACTCTGTCATTAAAATTTAACCCTAGAATAATATGGTTGGTTGGGTGGATGATGCAGTCTCGTGAACCTGGAAGAGACAGACGCAGGTGGGGAACGTGGGGACGTTTGTGGCTTTATTTCAGCTTCAAGTGGGTGGCCGTAGAGTGAACTTGCTAGGTGAATTGGGGGTCACTGGCCTAGAGTTTGCCAGCGTTTGAGCGTGCCAGAATGGTAAAATACCGAAATCTATGGCCACGCCTAGAGGATAGACAAGGGCGGGTGGCTCTTTCTTGGATCTCAGTGTCAGCTGGGTGGATGATGGAGCTTTGTGAACCTGGAAGAGACAGATGCATATGGGGACATGGGGATATTTGTGGCTTGCTTTCTTCTTCAAGTGGGTGGCTGCAGAGTGGATCTGGAAGCAGGAGCGGCATCCACATAGCTTGCCTCCAGTAATCCTATGAACCTGGAGAAAGGATGAAAGTTACGCACACAAGTGTCGAGGACTATAGTTCATAGGGTTGCTATGAGTCACCTATGACTTGACAGCACTTAACAACAATAGCAGAATAATATGGTCCTATAAAAGTTGAGCTGTTGTTGTTGTTATGTGCCATCGAGTCACCTGCGAGTCATAGCGACCCTATGTACAACTGCCCTAAACCCTGCACTAGCCCTTGTCATAGTGTCTCCAACATGCCTATCCTCATTACCCCAGTGACTGAATCAGTCCATTTCATTGAGGATCTTCCTCTCCTGAGCTGTCTCTCCACCCTCCCTAGCCTGACTTCCCTCTCCAAGGACTGATCACACCTTGCAATACGTCCAAAGTATGTCAAACAGGAGCTTCAGAATCCTTGCCTCCAAGGAGCAGCCTGGCTTCACCCTCTCTAGGACTAACTTGTCTGTTCTCCTAGCAGTCCATGGTATATTCAGTACTCTTCTCCAGCACCACAGCTCAAAGACATCAACTCTCCTTCTGTCATCCCTAGTCATTGTCCAGCTCTCTGATGCATAGCACGTAACTGCTAAGACCATGGCCTGTATCAGACACACCTTAGTCTCCAGACGGACATCATTGCTCTTCAGAGCTTTGGAGAGGTCTCTGACAGCAGACTTTCCCAATGCAACTTGTCTTTTAATTTCCTGGCTGCTGGTACCAAGAGTGTTGATTGTAGAACCAAGCAAACTGAAGCTGTGAACAATCGCAAACCCTTCACCATCCATTCTGATGCTGTCAATTGGCCCAGTGGTGAGAATCCTTGTTTTCTTGATGTTGAGCTTCAGTCAATCCATAGTGAAGGCTACAGTCCTTGACCTTCTGCAGCAAGTGCTGCAGGTCCTCCTCAGTTTCAGCAAGCAGAGTTGTGTCATCTGTGCAACACAGATTGTTGATGAGTATATCTTTAATCCTGATGCCACACTTCTTCTCATAGAGCCCAGCTTCCCAGATAATCTGTTCTGCATATAGATTGAAAACATATGGAAATAGTACGCATCCTTGGCTTACACCCTTACCAATTTAAATAAAATTTAATGAAAGTTGAGTATATGTGAATTATGAGAGGTTATATGTATATACATATATATATATATATCTGGAGCTCCAGAGATATATATATATATAGTGTGTATATAGATATAGTGTGTGTGTGTGTGTATATATATATATAGTGTGTGTGTATATATATAGTGTGTGTATATATATTGTGTGTGTATATATATATTGTGTGTATATATATAGTGTGTATATATATATATAGTGTGTATATATATATAGTGTGTGTATATAGTGTGTGTATATATATATAGTGTGTGTGTGTGTGTGTGTGTGTGTGTGTGTGTGATGGAGCTCTGATGGTCTAATGATAAGAAGCTTCAATCCCAAAGGCATGAAGTTCAAATCCACTGGCTGCTCTATGGGAGAAAGATGGACAGTCATCTCCCTTGTGGTTAACTGCCTCTGGAAACCCACCATAGGGTCAGCTGTGGGTTCTGATTTAACAGTATACAACAATAGCATATGTACCTGTACAAATATTTATGTATCTGTATCTCTGTATATTTATCTAGAGAGCTCTGGTGGCCTAAGTAAGAAGTTGTACTGATAACAAAAAGGCAGACAGTTTGAATTCACCAGATATTCTGAGAGTTCTTCCTCAGATGGAGAGTTGCCTTTTGTGTGATTTACTGCCTAAGAAAACCTGCAGGAAGGTCAGTTAAGGATCTGTTTCACCTTGATGGCAAATGAGATAAGATTGATAGAGAGAAATAGAGATATACTGTTGTTATTTCCCATCAAGTCACATAACTGACTTATCACTGACTCTCCAGTGGGATTGAAATATTTTGTTTGCATGCGATATTAATGATATTGTTTGATCATTTCCACATTCTGTTGGATCATCTTTCTTGGGAAGGGGATCAAATATGGATGTGTGTGTATGTGTGTGTTATTATGTACTGTAGCATCACAACCAACCCATAGCTGACCCTCCAGCAGGTTTTCAGAGACAGTTAGTTGCATAGGAGATTGCTTATCAGAACAATTCCGTAGAGCAGCTTGTGGATTCAAATGGCATGCCTTTGGGATTGCAGTGCAGATTTTACCACTGTGTCACCAGAATTCCCATATAGAGTAAATAAATGAATAGGTATATAGCAATAATTAAGGAGGATTGAAGAATTGATCCCTTTGAGTTGTGGTGCTGGATAAGAGTACTGGATATACCATGGACTGCTAGGAGAACAAACAGGCTTATCCTGGAGAGAGTGAACTAGGCTGGTCCTTGGAGGCAAGGATTCTGAAGCTCCATCTTACATACTTTTGCATGTTGCAAGGAGAGACCAGTCCTTGGAGAGGGACATCATGCTTGGAAGTGTGGAGGGAAAACTAAAGAAGACCCTGGATGAGGTGGATTGACTCAGTGACTGGCATATTAGGGTGGGTGTGTCAGAAAAAAATGAGATTGGCTGAAGAAAGAGCAGGGTTCAGAGCTGTTTTACACTGGGTTACTGTGAGCTACAAGCAACTTGATGGCACATAATAACTACACAACATATATATGAACACACAAACAGGAAGCTTAACAATGAATGGGGGAATTATATTTGCGTGTATGTGCATCTATCGTAAGATACAGAGAAAATAAAAAAAATTTACGTGAAAGGAAAATTTATCTAAACTCTTCCTTTCAGAAATAAACATTTATGTCTTATCATCTGTTAATTAGACCATTCCCTACAGGTCTATAGTAAGTATATACATATATGTTACTATGTTGAGTCTGAACTGACCATAGCTAACCTTCCCACTTTGTTTTTCAAGGCAATAAATCACACGGAAGAAGAGTGTTCATCTTACTCATCTGGCGTGGCTAGTGAATTGAACCACATATCTTTGGGTTGCTAGTATAGTTCCTTACCACTAGGCCACCCTACATATGTACACATATACATAGATATACACACAAACAAACAAGGAGGTCTGCTGTGGTAGTGCATAGCGAGTTTCACTGCTGATTCAAAGACCACATCTATCTGGTGGCTTGAATCCACCAATGGCTCTGCAGGAGGTCTTTTCAAGCACTAGCTAGGCATCTGAGAGCTGGACAGTGGATAAGGATGACAGAGGAAGAATTGATGCCTTTGAGCTGTGGTGCTGGAGAAGAGTAATAAATATCACACAGACTGCCAAAAGAACAAACAGATATGTCTTGGAGAAACTGCTGACAGTCATAGTGCCCCTTGGAGGCAAAGATGACAAAGCTTCATCTCACGCGGTTTGGGCATGTTGTGAGGAGAGACTGTTCCTTAGAGAGGAACGTTATATTCGGAAAGGTGGATGGTCAGAGAAAAAGAAGATGACTAACTGGACAGATTATCACAGTGACTGCTGCCATGGGCTAGAGTATGCCAGAAATGATGAGGATGCCACAAGATCTTTTGTTCAGAAGGTCATTGTGAGTTATACTCAACTTGACAGCACCTGACAACAACATGTTGTTATGTGCCATTTGGTTGCTTGCAACTCATAGCAACACTATATACAATAGCCCTGATCCCTGCTCTGTCTTGAGCCAGTTGCATTGTCTCTGACACACCTACCTCCATTACCATAGTCATTCAGTCAATCCAGCTCATCCAGGGTCTTCCTAACTTGCACTGTCTCTCCAAGGTCTGGTCCCTCCTTGCAACATGCCCAAAGTATGTGAGACGGAACTTCAAAATCCTTGCCTCCAAGGACCAACCTGGTTTATATTTGGTATATAAAGGGGTCTGGTGGCCTAGTGGTAAGGAGTTGTGCTGCTAAACCAAAGGCCCATGGTTCAAATCCACTAGCAGCTTCATGGAAGTAAAGTAGAGAGCCTTTTCCCATGTGATTGACAGCCTCTGAAAACCTGCTGGAGAGTCAGCTCTGAGTTGATTCTTACTCAACGCATAACAATAACGAAACAACATTTGATATATAAATATATGGTTTTGATATATAATAATTATATATATTGTTGTGTACCATTATATATATCATTATATATGTTAATATATAGATATTGATATATAGCTATAGATATAGTTGATTGCTGTCAAGTCTAACATGACTCATAGCAACTCTATGAACAAAAGACCTGATGCTAACTGTTGTCGTTTCTCCAAGTTCATAAGCGTTTCCATAGGCATGTGGTTTAGGAAGTGGATGCCACTCCTGCTTCCAAACTTGAATCAATGTGGAAGCTCCTCCAAACACTGTCCATGATGGGTAACCATTATGGTATATAGACACAACTATAGCACAGTGTTCAGCATCACAGCGTTGTTAAGTTACTTCAGTACAGCAAATAGACGACTGCTGTACCACTTTAAGAAGGTTCATCGCAAAATTAATTAATTTTGGTATTAATTACGGTATTTTAAAGACAGGCATGCCCAACAAATTCTGTTGACTGTAAACCAAGTGGACCTTCCAGCCTTGGGTTGTTATTAGGTAAATCAGGCAAAAGTCCAATCAGCTGACACCAGCTTGTGGAGGGAAAAAATCCAGTAACATAACCAAAAACCTTCCTTATGTGACCCTCATCAAGGGGAGAGAGAGAGAGAAAGAAAGTAAGTAAATAAATATATATGTATATGTGTATGCAATGGCTTAGTTTGTAGTAAGTTGCATGGCTAGCCCAAAGACCTCACCTCTCTAGCGGTTCAAATCCTTCATTGACTCTCTGGGAAAAAGACGGGCAATCTCCCTTGCAATTTATAGCATTGTAAATTCAGTGAAGGATCAGCTGTAACTATGAACTTATTCTGACCCAATGACAATGAGTAAGAGAGTGATATTTAGTAAAATAATGGCAAATTTAAGAAGTTTTATAGAAAAAGAATATTTATACAAGATTCTTAATTTTAGGGACAAATATCATATTAATATTTATTAGTTAAA
>NW_006399794.1:6364877-6379953 GCF_000299155.1 Elephantulus edwardii
GTTTAATTTTCCTCAGCTTCAGCTTGAACTTGCATATGAGTAGTTGGCGGTCTGTTCCACAATCACCTCCTGGCCTAGTTTTCACAGCTGATATTGAGCTTCTCCAGCGGTTTTTTCCGCAGATGTAATCGATCTGATTCCTATGCATACCATCAGGTGAAATCCATGTGTGTAACCTGTGTTTATGTTTCTTATAGAACGTATTAGCAATGAATAAGTCACTGATTATACAAAATCCAATCATTCTGTCTCCAGCTTCATTTCTGTCACCAAACCCATGCTTTCCAACTACTGATTCTTCTTCTCTGTCCCCAACTTTTGTGTTCCAGTCACTCATTATTATCAATGCATCTTGATTGCATGTTTGATCTCTCTCCGACTGTAAAAGTTGGTAGAAATCATCTATTCCTTCTTCTTTGGCTCTGGTTGTTGGTGCATGTATCTGAATGATAGTGGTGTTCACTGGACTTCCTTGTAAGCATATCGATATAATCCTATCACTCACAATGTTGTACTTCAAGATGGATCTAGAAATTACTTTTTTAACTATTAAAGCAACCCCATTTTTCCTCACCTTTTCATCTCTGGAGTAATATATCATATGATCATCTGACTCAAAATGCCCCATGCCAGTCAATCTCATCTCTCCAATGCCTAGTATATCAATATTTATGCGTTCCATTTCTTTCTTAACAATTTCTAATTTTCCTACATTCATGGTTCTCACATTCCATGAATATAAAAAAATGGCTGAAACAGTTTATCAACAGAGAAATTCCAGAATTTCAAGCTGAATGAAGAGACGTGGCACAAAGGATATCATTACTGATGTCAAGTGGATCTTGACTGAAAGCAGAGAATATCAGAAAGATGTTTACTTGTTGTTTACTGACTATACAAGACATACGGCTGTAGCTGATAAGAAATTATGACTAAAATTAAGAAGAATGGGAATCCTAGAACACTTGTTTGTGCTCATGCAAAACTGCTACGTAGATTAAGAAGTAGTAGTCCGAACAAAGCATGGGAATACCACAGTGTTTAAAATAAAAAAGGGTATATCTCAGAGTTATATTCTTTTCCCATACCTATTTAAAGTCTGTATACTGAGAAAATCATATGAAAGGTTGGACTCTTTGAAGAAGAATGTGACATCAGAATGCCATTTAGAAGCATCTAATTTACTTTGGGCATATTTTCAGGAGGAACTAGTTGAGAGAGAGAGAGACAGACAGACAGACAGACAGAGACACAGACACACACACAGACACATTCTGGGGAAAGTAGACGGTCAAGACGGTCAGTGAAAGAGAGAAGACCTTCAGTGAGATGGATTGACATAACTACCACAATGGGCATGAGCATGATGACAGAGATCATAAGGATGGTTCAGAATAGAGCGAGATTCATATCTGTTATTTATAGGGTTGTGCTGAGTTCTAGACAACTTGATGGTCCTAACAATAACAAATACAACCATATGGAATGGGATTTTTCCCCTTAATTTTTTTTTTCCTGAGAACACTTGGTGGAATCAAGCCACATGGCTTCAGGTTGACAACACCACTCTTATCCACTCAACCACCAGACCCCCCCATATTTTTATGTAAAAATGTATTTGTTGTCCTTTCTTATACCATGTGCATCATCTCTTGGGCCACACATTTTAGCCCATTATTCACTGTATCATCAGTCCATCTGATTGAGGGCCTTTCTCTCTTTTGCTGACCCTCTGCCTTTCCAGGTATGATGTTCTTTTCCAAGGAATATCTCCTCTTTTATTATATATTATTAAACATATAAAATTTGATGTATATGAAACAATGATATGTAATATATATAATATTTAAAATCATATATGTTGTTATACCGTCAAATCACCGCAACTCATAGCGACTCAGCAGCTCTGAACTCTGCTCTATCTTGAGCCAATTTCATTGTCTCTGACACACCTACCTCCATTACCCTAGTCACTGAGTCAATCCACCTGATCCAGGGTCTTCCTCTCTCGCACTGCCCACCATTCCAAGCATATATTTCTATACTGTTTAACCTGTGCTTAGTATCAAGGTTTCTTTTCTTGATACTATTTACATTTTAAACTGGCTAGTTATTTGATGAAGGAGCTCTAATGATATAGACTGTAGAGAGTTACACAGCTAACTCAAAGACTGTAGTTCTCTGCCAGGTAGAATCCACTAGGCACTACAGGGAAGAAGATGGGACAGTCTCTTCCCACATGATTTATTGCCTGGGAAACCCACTGGAGGGTAAGTTATATGTTAGTTTTGACTCAGTTACAGTGAGTTTGAGAATAATTTTGTGTGGAGGCATTATAGTACATTCACTAGTATCCTTGATCTTTACTCACTAGATATTACTAATGCTCCTTAGAGATTACAGCCCCCAGAATCCCTGTTTTTAGTTGCTGTAGAGTGAATTTTGACATTGACATGTTTCCTCTGGATGACAAAGTCACCTCTGGTTGAGAACTACTGTTTTAGAGGAACATTTAAAAAGCATTAATAATGTATATTGCACTGTATCTCTATTTCAAATGTTCTATGTGTCCCATGTGATTTGTTCTGTCAAAATTTCCTTGGTAATGCTTTGTCTGGAAATTTATTCGAGTTTTATAATGAAATATGGAGCTATCCATATTTACTATAGAAATACTGAAATAAAGCCTTACATTTAAAATTTAACAATTGATTTAATCATGATTCTGTAGCATTTATGACATCTTGGATCAAAGAACCTACTATTTTCTTGATCTTTTGAAAAGTACTTTGCACCTTAGAACAAATTCCTACAAAGAACACCTTCTAACACTTGTTATTTTTCCCCTTTAAGAAATATTCTATTCATCTTTTGTTTTAAAGGCTCTCTAACTTATTGATGCTGCATAAAAATTCCACTATTATAGAGAATGTTCTCTTTGCTTCTCTGCTGCATCCTTTTCTGAAGTTATGAGAGATGTGAAACATATTCTAAAAATTCATTCAAAGCTTTAAAACTTATTATATCCAGGAGAGACAGATTTAAGATTGCTGAGGTTTCTCGTTGAAGTACTTCAAGCAGAAATCCATACTCCATTAGGCTTTCTAACATTATGTGACCTTAATTTTCCAGATATTTTGCCCTTTAAATGGAAAGCAGTATTTTAATACTATTTAAGTCTTTGAAGGGGCTTGTAATATCACAGGCTTAAGTTGTGAAAGATTTGAAGCAAATGAAAAGTAAAATAGCAACTGATTTAGGACTATATAATTATATATATTATTTCAAAATATACACTGGCATAAAGATATGCATGAACATACAAAATGCACTGAAGTTGGTGAAAAATTGCTATTTGGGTAAGGAGCTGTTCACACCATACTTGAGCTGAATATCTTTCATAGGGTTCTTTCTTGGCATTGCCTATAGAGTTTCTGATCAGGAGTGGTTGTTAAGGTAGAGGATTTACTTTGTATAAAAAACTATGGTCTGGGTGAAATGAAAATCTACCTGGACAATAGCTACTGAGTTATCACAGCTCAGCAGATAAAGAGGAAATGTAAAACGGAATTACGGTACTGAGTCAGGAAACTGAGAGCTATTTTAAAAACCCTCTATGGAAAAGAAGAGATGAAAAGCTTCTTGTTCTTTCATTAGTAAATTAGGTCAGTTTTTAAATAATATGCTCATTGAAAAAGTCTACATATTTCTCAGGTAATTGATATATAATTTAATTCAATTCATATCTTAAAGTTGTAATAACTGAGCTGAATTCTTTAGGGACTCTTAATTGCTTCATCTATTTTCCATTGTAAAAGGTTGTTTGGGATCTAAATTGATCATATTAATAGTTCCTTTGGTTTGTGGCTCACTGAAGGATGAAACACTAGATATTTGTTATTAATGTATAAACTCAGAACACCTACTGCTATTGAGTCGTAACCAAGCTAGGAAGCTCTGGTGCTGTCGTCTCTAGGGAGCTGCAGTGCTGACTCTAAGGTGGCAGCTCTCTGATGGTTTGACTATACCAGTGACTTCTCAGGAGAAAAACAGATACTCTCCTCTCATGCAGTTTTCAACCTCCAAAAATCTACTAGAGAATCATCTATGAGTTGGTTCCAACGTTATAATAATGAGTTTGAATTCTTGAAAATTTTATTCAAAAATTGATAATGAATTTTTCCAGAGTGTGCTTTCTTTTCAATAGCACAATAGTAAAATTCTTCTCCCTACGTCTAGGATATGAGATTCTTGATAGATGTTTCTTATAAAGGTACATCAAAAGGAGAACAACCCAGAATCGAGAGAGAGAGAGAGACAGAGAGACCACAACTTCTCTATCTACATTACCTCTCTCTTGAAGGAGAGATATTATCTATTCTTTTAGGACTGTGACAAAAGTGTTGGCCTCTCAGAAAAATATACACAGTTTCATATGTACCTTGAGGTGATTTCACAGCCTTTAGACTTAAACACAGACTCCTTACTTTTAAAGGCTTTTATGCTAGGTAAAATTATTTTGATTTGTTGTTGATACATTTTACTCTGCATATGTAGACACATTTGGTTAACAACATAGCCAGTATTCTGCCTCTTCTCTCTTCCTTAACTTGTTGTTAGGTGCAGTTGAGTCAGTTCTGCTTCATAGTGACACTCTGTACAACAGAACAAATCACTATTCAGTCCTGCACCATCCTTACAGTTATTGCTATGTTTGAGCCCATTGTTGGGTCCACTGTATTAGTCCTTCTCATGGAAGGTAATAATTTTTCAATGACTCTCTACTAAGTATGATTTCCTTCTTACCTCTATGAACAATACGTCCAAATTATATGATAAATAGTCTTGGCATCTTTTCTTCTAAGGAGCATTCTGGCTGTACTTTACCCAAGACAGACTTATATATTCTTCACTAACACCATAATTCAAAGCCATCTCTTCTTATTTGGCTTTCCATATTTATTATCCAATGTTAAGATACATTGAATATGAATCAGTTGAAAATATGATGGCTTGGATCAGATGCACCTTAGTTCTCACAGTGACATCCTAGCTTTTTAACCCGATAAAGAGACCTATTGCAGCATATTTGTCCTGTATAATATTTTGTTTGATCTGAGTAAAATGAAATCTTTGACAATTTTAGTATTTTCTCCATTTATCATAATGGTGTTTACTAGTTTTGTTGTGAGAATTTTTGCTTTTTGTTGTAGCAGAACTGATACTGAAGGCAGTGTAATCTTTGATCTTGAGCAATAAATGCTTCAGGTACTTTTTACTTTCACAAAGCAAAGCTTTATCATTTGCATATGACTGGTCATTAATGAGTCTTCTTCAAATCTTAATGCCAAATTATTAATATAATCCACATTCTAAGATTATTTTCTCAACATACAAGTTGAATAAATACGGTGAAAAGATGCAACCCAGAAACACACCATTCTGATTTAACAACTCTTTATTTCTTTCTTCTGTTTGAACATCTACCTCTTTTTTTTTTTCTTTAGGTTGTTTATTTTTCATTTCAATGAACATCTACAGAGATTTTGGGATTCCATTCATTCATTGTTGCGAACATCTACCTCTTAGACAATGCTTAGTTCAAGCTTGAGCACAATTAAGTGTTCTGGAATTCTTATTCATTGTAATATGATCCATAATTTATTATGACCCATGCAATTAAGTTACTTTTCAGAAGTATTTAGAGATGAATAAACAACTTTTTGATATTTTTTTGCTTCAGCCAAGAGCCTGACATCAGCAATGTTGTCCTCACTCTATGTCTTCTGATTCTAGCTAGAATTTCTGCCAGTTTCGTTTTGACGTACTGCTATATCCATTTAAAATTTATCTTGTGGAATTTTTTCTTGCATTTAGTATTAATGGTATTTTTCAATAATTTCCACAATCTGTTGGATTTCACTTTTTTGGAGCAGGTACATATATTGATCTCCTCTAGTGAATTAGCTAAGTAGTTGCCTTCCACATTTCTTTTTTTATTTTTTTCCTCACATTTCTTAATACAGAGAAGTGAGCATTTCCAGTGCTGCATCTGTTGTTTGAAATATCGCAGCTGATATCCTGTCAATTCCTGGAACTTTATTTTTTTTAAATTTTTTATTAAAGACTTATTTATTTGTGTGTGTGTGTGTGTGTGTGTGTGTGTGCGCGCGCGCACGCGTGTGTACTGTCAAATCAGATCTGACTGGTACAGGAAGAGATTGTCCCTCCTTCCCCGGCAGAGCATCTGGTGGATTCGAACCGTGCACCTCTGGGATTGTAGTTGCAGCTCCTTGTGACTAGGCCACCAGAGCTCCCCTTGGAGCTTTATTTTTAACCTGTGTTTCACTGCAGCTCAAATTTTCTTCAGTATAATTTACTCTTGGCATATATTGTTGTTGTTCTTATGTGCTGTCGAGTCACCTGTGACTTATAGCAACCTTATGTACAACAGCCCTAAACCCTGCTCTATCCTGTGCCAATCTTATTGTCTCTGGTACCCCTACCCCTATTCCTCAGTCACTGAATCAATCCATTTTACTGAGGGTCTTCTTCTCCTGTACTGTCCCTCCACCCTCCCAAGCATGATGTCCCTCTCCAAGGACTGATCCTTCCTTGCAACATGTCCAAAGTATATCAGACTAAGCTTTAGAATCCTTGCCTCCAAGGAGCAGCCTGGCTTTACCTTCTCCAGGACAAACTTGTTTGTTCTCCTAGCAGTCCATGGTATATTCAATACTCTTATCCAGCACCACAGGTCAAAGGCATCAATTATCTTTTCATTATCCCAACTCATTGTCCAGCTTTCTCATGCATAGCAAGTTATTGCAAAGACCATGGCCTGTATCAGGTGCATTTTAGTCTCCAGACTGACATCATTGCTTTTCAGTGCTTTGGAGAGGTCTCTGACAGCAGACTTTCCCAGTGCAATTAATCTTTTCATTTCCTGGCTGCTAGTACCAAGGGTGTTGATTGTAGAGCCAAGCAAACTGAAGCTGTTGACAATCTCCATCTCTTCACTATCCATCCTGATGCTGCCAGTTGGCCCAGTGGTGAGAATTTTTGTTTTCTTGATGTTGAGCTTCAATCTGTATTGAAGGCTGCAGTCCTTGACCTTCTGCAGCAAGTGCTTCAGGTCCTCCTCAGTTTCAACAAGCAGGGTTGTGTCATCTGCATAGCACAAGTTGTTGATGAGTCTACCTCAAATCTTGATGCCATACTTCTCCTTACAGAGATAAGCCTCCTTGATGATCTGTTCTGCATATAGATTGAAAAGATATGGAGAGAAGACACATCCTTGGTTCACACCCTTCTCAGTTTTGAACCATGCAGTATTTCCTTGCTCTGTTATGATGACTGCCTCCTGGTCCAAGTATAGGTTTTGCATAAGCACAATCAAGTGTTCTGGGATTCCCATTCTTCTCAAAGTCAGCCACAGTTTATTTTGATCTTCACACTCAAAGGCCTTTGCATAGTCAATGAAACACAGATAAACATTCCTCTGGTACTCTCTGCTTCCAGCCAAGATCCATCTAACATTAGCTGTAATATCCCTAGTACCACGACCTCCTTAAGACCCAGCCTGCACTTCAGGTATTTTCTGTTGATGTGCTGTTCCAGTCATTTTTGGATAATCTTCAGCAGAATCTTGCTTGCATTTGATAGCAGTGATACTGTTCCATAATTTCCATCCACACTCTGACAGATCACCTTTCTTTGGAATGGGAACAAATGTCAATCTTTTCCCATAAGTTGGTCAAGTGGTTGTCCTCCAGATTTCTTGGCACAACTTGGTAAACGCATGCAGGGAAGTATCTGTTTGTTGAAATATGTCAAGTGGTATGTCATCAGTTCCTGGGGCATTGTTTTGTGTAAATTCTTTCAGAGCAGCTTGAACTTCTTCCTTCATCACCACAGACTCTTGCTTTGTTTCATAAAATTCTCTGTGTCCACCAATTACTTTTGGTACTGACTCAAAAAATGAAGAACTTTGATAGTTCTTTTTTGGTATATTGCTGTTAGGTGCTTTGGAGTTGCGTAGAGACCCTATGAACAACATATTTGAACCCTATCCCATCCTGTGCTATCTTTATCATCCCTGACACATTTGAGCACATGGCTGCAGTCATTGTATCAGTTCATCTTGCCAAGGGTCTTCTCTCTTTCATTGACTCTCTGTCCTTGCCAGCATGATGTCCTTTTCCAGGGATTAGCCTCTCCTAACAATATGCCCATCATGTGTGAGATGATGCTGAACCAACTTTGTCTCCAAGGAGCACTCTGGATTCACTTTCTCAAAAACGTATCTGTACTTTTGACAGTCCATAGGCTATTTAGTACTTTTCTTCAGTATCACAATTCAAAGGCAGTGGTTCTTTTTCCTTTGCCCTTATTCATTGTCCAGCTCTCCGATGCTTCACAGATAACTAGAAAAACCATGACTTTCATTAGACACCTTAATATTTAAATTGGCATCATTACTCTTCAGAATTTTCCAGAGGTCCCTGAGAGCAGACATTCCCAATGCTTTAAGTCTCCTGAACTCCTGACTACTGGTACGAAAGTGTTGATTGTGGATCCAAGCAAGATGAAATCAGTGATAATTTCAATCTTTTCTCCATGTCATGATGCTGTCTGTTGGTCCAATGAAGAGGGTGTGTCATCCGTATAACACAAGTTGTTGGTGAGTCTTCTTTCAATCCTGATGCCACATTCTTCTTCATAAAGTCCAGCTTCTTGAATGATTTGCCCAGTGTACAGATTGAATAGGTATGGAGAAAGGATACAGACCTGACACACGTCTTTCTTGATTTTAAACCATGCAGTGTTCCTTTTGTCTGTTCAGACAACAGCTTTTTTATATAGTTACTCTATATTCCTTCAATCTTCTTGATTTTTAAAATTTTCTTAAAAACTTTATTTTTAAAAATATTATTTTGTGTGTGTGTGTACCATCAGATCGGATCTGACTGGTACAGGAGGAGATTGCCCTTCCTTCTCCAGCAGAGCATCTGCTGGATTCAAACTGCTTACCTCTGGGATTGCAGTGCAGCTTCTTGAGCTCCCTACCTTCTATATTCTTTTGATACTATTTGTTCCATTCAACATTTTGTTCGTAGAATACTTCAGAATTACACGTTTATTTTTTGTATTTTTTCTTCAGTTGTTTATGCTTGAGAAATGCTGAGCATATTCTTCCCCTTTGACTTTATAACTCCAGATGTTTGCACATTTCACTATACTACCTTGCTGTGTTTTCTCAAGCCACACTGCAGTTTCCTGTTTGGATCTTTTATTAAATCATTTTTTAGTTTCACTTTAGCTAGTGT
This sequence comes from Elephantulus edwardii, assembly GCF_000299155.1. Lineage (NCBI taxonomy): Eukaryota > Metazoa > Chordata > Mammalia > Macroscelidea > Macroscelididae > Elephantulus > Elephantulus edwardii. Next base: position 6,374,207 of record NW_006399794.1, read on the forward strand.
ACATTCAAGATGAAATTTCTGAGTCTTGATAACCATTTTGATCTTTTCTTTACTGTCTTTTTAATGATCTTTTCCTTTCCTAATACATGATGTCCTTGATGTCATCCTCCAGCTCATTTAGTCATTCATTAGTCTAGTTGTTATTGTTGATTGCATTTGAATCGAGCACGACTCATAGCGAGCCTATGAACAAAAGACTTGAATCCCCTCTACAACCATCGACATGTATCAAAGTTCATAGAGCTTCCGGAGGCATGTTATTTATGAAGTGGATGCCATTCCTGCCTCCAAAACCTGTCATAGTATGTTATTGTTGTTATGTGCTGTTGAGTCACTTGCGATGTATAGGGAGGGACTGTATCTATGTACAGCAATTCTGAACCATTCCCTATCCTGAGCCAATTTCACTACCTTTGACACACCAACCTCCATTGCCCCAGTTACTGTATCAATCCATCTCATCCTAGGGCTCCCTCTCCTGCACTGTCTGTCCACCCTTCTGAGCATGTTGTCCTTCTCCAAGGACTGATCTCTCTTGGCCATGTGCTCAAAGTAAGTGACGCTAACCTTCAAAATCCTAGCCTGCAAAGAAAGACCTGGTTTCATCCTCTTCAAAACAGACATATTTGTTTCCTTGGCAGTCCATGGTATATTCAAGACTCTTCTCCAGCACCACAACTGAAAGGCATCTAGTCTTCTTCTGTCATTTGTAGTCACTGTTCAACTCTCTGAAGCATAACAAGTGATTGAGAAGACCGTGGCCTGGATTTGGCTCACCTTTGTATCTAGGCTGACATCGTTGCTCTCCGGCACCCTGGAGAGGTCCACGGCAGCAGATTTTCCCCAGTGCCCAGTGTCTTTTGATTTCCTGACAGCTGGTGTTAAGAGTGTTGATTGTGGATCTGAGCAAGCTGCAACTATTAACAGCCTCAGTCTTGTCTCCATCTAATGCAGTGCTGTCAATTGGCCCAGTGGTGAGAATCTTCTTGATGTTAAGCTTCAATCCACATTGAAGACTACAGTCCTTGACCTTTTGCAGCAAGTGCTTCAAGATCCTCCTCAGTTTCAGCAAGCAAGGTTGTGTCATCTGCATGTTGTAGGTTGTTAATGAGTCTTCCTCCAATCTTGATGCCACACTCCTCCTCATAAAGCCCATATGATCTGTTCTTCATACTGATTGAAAAGGTAAGGGGACAGGATATATCCCTGAAGCACTCCTTTCCTGATTTTGAATCATACACTGTTTCCTAGCTCTGTTCTGAGGACTGCTTCTTGGTCCAAGTACAGGTTTCATATAAGCAAAATCAAGTGCTCTGAGATTCCCATTTTCCTCAAGGTTAGCCACGATTTATTGTGATCCACACAACCAAATGCCTTTGTATGTATAGTCAATGAAACACAGACAGACATTCTTCTGATACTCTCTGCTTTCTGCCAAGATCCATCTGACATTGACAATAATGTCCCTAGTGCCACTACCTCTTCTAAACCCAGTTTGTATTTCTTGTTGTTCTCTGTCAGTGTACTATTCAAGTCTTTTCTGGATAATCTTCAGCAAGCTTTTGCTAGTGTGTGATATTAGTGATATTGTTTGATAATTTCCACACCCTTGTCGGGTCACCATTTTATGGAATGGGAATAAATATGGATCTCTTTCATTCAGTTAGCCATATAGTTGTCCTTCAGATTTCTATCAGTCTAGTGTTCGATGTCAAATTAGTTTTGAGGTATTCTCAAAATTCAAGTGGGAGGCACTCAAGATTCTACTTTGTCTCTCATGGACACACTATATTCTTCTTTAGGTTTTGTTTAAATTATGTAAAAGTCATGTTCTGCAATTGGCCCTTGACTTTATTCTGACTTATAATAATGAACTTCACCACCAATTCTTTCAACAGATAAAATTTGATTTCTTGTATTTCACATCTTGTGTCCATTGTGTATAGTGTTGACATTTATGTTGTTGAACATCAATATTTGTAATGAATAAGTTGTTAATCTTGCTAAGTATTTCTTGCTAAGTGAGTCATAGTTTACCCTCCACTGAATTTTCAGAGGCAGCAAATCCCATGGGAAGAGATTGCTCATTGTTCTCCCATGGTTTAGCTGGTGGACTTGAACAGTGTGTCTTTGGGTTGGCAGTGCAGTTCCTTACCACTAAGCCATTAGAGCATCCTACTTACTAAGTACTTATCAAATATTAATAGTATTAAAATGTATTCCTGAGAAACCAAATGTTGTTGTTGTTGTTGTTATGTGTCGTCGAGTCGTTTCCAGCTCATAGCAACCCTATGCACAACAGCCCTAAACCCTGCTCTATCCTGCGCCAACCGCACCGCCTCTGACACACCCATCCCGATTACCCCAGTCACCGAATCAATCCATCTCATAGAGGGTCTTCCCCTCCTGTGTTGTCCCTCAACCCTCCCAAGCATGATGTCCCTCTCCAAGGACCCGTCCCTCCTGGCAACATGTCCAAAGTATGTCAGACGAAGCCCCAGAAGCCTTGCCTCCAAGGAGCAGCATGGTTTAATCCTCTCCAAGATAAATCTGTTTGTTTTCCTGGCAGTCCAGGGTACATTCAGTACCCTTCTCCAACACCACAGCTCAAAAGCATCCACTCTCCTTCTGTCCTCCCTAGTCATTGTCCAACTCTCTGATGCAAATACCATGGCCTGTATCAGGCACACTTTAGTCTCCAGAGAGACACTGTTGCTCCTGAGTACTTTAGAGAGGTCCCTAACAGCAGACTTTCCCATCGCGATACGCTTTTGATTTCCTGACTGCTGGTGCCAAGAGTGTTGACTGTGGAGCCGAGCAAACTGAAGCTGTGAACAATCTCAATCTCTTTGTCATCCATCCTGACACTGCCAGTTGGTCCAGTGGTGAGAATCTTTGTCTTCTTGACATTGAGCCTCAGTCCATACTGAAGGCTGCAGTCCTTGACCCTTCGCAGCAAGTGCATGAGGTCCTCCTCAGTTTCAGCAAGCAGGGTTGTGTCATCTGCATAACGGAGATTGTTAATAGACCTTCCACCAATCCTGATGCCACAATTCTCCTCATAGAGCCCAGCCTCTCGGATAATCTGCTCTGCATACATGTTGAAAAGGTATGGAGACAGGATGCGTGCCTGGCGTACACCCTTCCCAATTTTGAACCATGCAGTAAGTAAAATGTTATCTTACCTATTAAAGCTAAATATCTAAGAAGATCCTTATTCATTCTGAGTGTCTACTTGAGTTGGTAGTAATCAGTAAGACCTGGGAGAGAGAAATAATTGTTTCTGATAGATCTAGACCAATGATACCCTTATCAGAGATGTTCCCGTTCTTAGCTTCTGCAGGCTGACTCCTCGACACTTGTTATTTCTAGTGGAAAAATAGTAAGTCTCTTTTTCCAACTGCTCTATATAACTACCTTCTTGTAATAAAAATGGAGCTACAACTTTGTTGAGGCAGTTGAGAAAATGGTTTGGTGTGAAGAGAATAATTAAGTAACTTCTGACATTTTTCTATTTTCACTTCCATGTATGCTATCTTTTGTTCTAGAAATATTTACTGTATTCTCTCTATCTACCAATCCTTGTTTGTGTGAGACACAATGGTGATAAAAACTAGGTATGGCCGGTAGACTCTTGCCTCGTTTCTAGGACCTTAACTATCTGGTTAGTTCTCTATGGCACAATCAGTTCTCCCTGTGATAAGACCCCACTGTAACCTTTTACATTCTATTCTCTTAGTTTCGAGTATTTTACTTTTTGCCTCCCACACTGGAAATTTCACCTGCAATTTTTATTTTGTCTAGAACAGCAAGCATGTACATATATTTTCTTCTGCAGTTTTTATTTTGCCTAGAACAATGAGCACATTTTTTTCTTTTAAATAATATTGTAAGTATGCAAATCTTAGATTATTATTTCTGTTGCTGATATGCTTTGGGCCACTATTTTGGAAAGAACATAATGGAAAAATGGTGTTAATGTGCAAAAATACACCCAAAGTTTAGAATTAGGATCTTTGAAAGATGTCTTAATAATGAGAATATTTTCAACTGATAAAACATAAACTCATAGCTTTTTGAAATATTATTAGTATTCTTTCAAGAGCAGACATCAATCTCAGAAATCTTATGTACAAACATGACAAAATTGGTCTGTATTACACTCTGATAAAATCATAAAATGATTTTATTTTATTCACTTTTATGAATGTGAACAATTTGCATATCATTATAATGACTTCAACAGCAGTTGGAACAAAATAGGATACATTGTTAATGGTGCACTTTAAAATGTGTATATTGCATATAGGTTTGTTGCAATTATCTAATGGTTGTTTATTATTATTATTATTATTATTATTATTATTATTATTATTTTGTGTGTGTGTGTACCATCAAATCAGATCTGACTGGTACAGGAGGAGATTGTCCCTCCTTCCCCGGCAGAGCATCTGGTGGGTTCGAACTGTGCACCTCTGGGATTGTAGTTGCTGTTCCTTGCCACTAGGCCACCAGAGCTCCCCTAGTTTTTTAAAAAAATTCTTAAAACTTTTATATTTTACAATTGGGCTCAGCAAATACATATCTTCCATGCTGCAGATTACCACCTTCTTCTATGTTCTTATAATAATCTCTTATTGATCTTAACATTCTTTGCTACTCAACTTGGACAGTTTCATATTCTGTTCAACATAGTGATCCAGGTCATTGCTAGCTGAACTAGATAGCATGTAAAATAAATGTTACTTGCCACTTTCCACATTATTTTTAACCTTAATCATTAAAATAAGTCTACTAGCAAAAGGGACTAGAAATCCTGCTAAAATTTGGTAAAAAGAAAATATTTAAGGAAGGATACTGTAATGGGTTAGGAAAAGTTGGCTAACTTTTTTTGTGAAATGCCAGAAGGTAGAGTATTTTAATCAGTGTGGGCTATACAGTCTCTGTTGCTCTTGCTCAGCTTTGTCAGTGAAGTGCATAAACAATAATAGATAACAAGTAAACGAATGAGAATAGCTGTGTTCCAATAAAATTTTATTTCTAAAAACAAGCACTAGAGGTTACATAACTTTAAGAATGTAGTCAGTGTCACAGAATTTCACATGTAGAAATTATTTACACAGTAAATATTTTCTCCACAAAAACAAAATAAAACCAGGCAGCTGACTGGATTTGGCCCAGGGCCAATTTTGGCAGCACCATGACAATGGAGAAGAGATTGAAGTTGTTAACAGTTACAGCTTGCTCAATCCACAGTCAACACTCTTGGCACCCCCAGTCAGGGAATCAAAAGATGAATTGCACTGGGAAAATCTGTCAGGGACCTCCAGAGTAGTAAGAAGCAACAATGTCAGTTTAGAGACTAAGGTGAACCTGATTCAGGCCATGGTCTTCACAATTACTTCCTGTGCATCAAAGAGCTGGACAGTGACTATGGATGACAGAAGAAGAATCAATGTCTTTTAGTTGTGGTGCTGGAGAAGATTCTTGAGCATACCACAGACTGCCGAGAAAACAAGTCTGTCTTGGAGAGGGTAAAACCAAGTTTCTCCTTGGAGGATTTTGAAGCTCATATTTTATCTCATATACTTTTGGGTGTGTGGACAGGAGGGACTGGTCCTTGGGGGAAAACATCATGCTCGGAAGGGTGGGTGGACAGCACAAGAGAGGAAGACCCAGATGAGATGGGTTGATACAAAAACTGGGATAATGGAGGTTGGTGTGTCAGAGTCAGTGAGACTGGCTCA
>NW_006399794.1:6380698-6381699 GCF_000299155.1 Elephantulus edwardii
TTTATCTAAATTCTATATATTATATATTATTTTATACTGGTTTACTTAAAAATGTTTATACATTGTTTTTCACATCAGATCTTTTCCCTTTCTATTATCCACCCCTCCCTCCACCCATCAAATTGTGTGACCCTATGATTAAGCACCCCCCTGCCCATCCTCACCCATCTGCTCCCCACTCACCCCCTTGGATCCTCGTACACATTCTACAATAATGGTCTTGAATAGTATTTGTCCTTATGGGACTGAGTTAGTTTATTTGGCAGAATGCTCTCCAGTCCCTCCCACGTTAGGTAGTAATTTACAAAGTCATTGCTCCTGTGTGCTGCATAGTATTCCGTCATGTGAATATACCGTAATTTCTCAACCAATTCCATTGTTTTAGTACATTTGGGCTGTTTCCATGTTCTTGTGATGGTGAATAATGCTGCTCTGAACATTGGTGTACAAGTCTCCGTTTGTGCCTCAGTTCTCATTTTCTTGGGGTATATTCCAAGCAGGGAAATAGCTGGGTTATATGGAATTTCCATGTTCAGCTTTTTGAAGAAGTGCCAAACTGCCTTCCAGAGTGTTTATAAAATTTTACAATCCCACCAACAATGTAGCAGAGTTCCTATCTCACCACATCTTCTCCAATATTTACTATTTGCTGTCCTGCTAAATGTTACCACTGCCACTGGGGTAATATGGTATCTCCTTGTGGTTTTGATTTGCATCTCTCTCATTGCCACTGATTTTTAGCATTTCTTCATGTGTCTGTTGGCCATCTGAATGTTGCACTCTGTGAAAATTCTTTCCATGTCTCTTGCCCATGTTGTAAATAGACTAGCAGTCTTTTTCTTCCAGGGAGCCAGGAGTATTCTGTAAACTTTTGTTATGAGATGTGGGTATTTTTTTATATGTTTACAAATAAATATTGTGCCTTTAAGAAAAACAAAAAACAGGAGGATCCAAGATGGCGGCAGAGGCAGAGACAGTGTGGTGAGCTGCGGTAGTAGCGA
>NW_006399794.1:6386594-6402766 GCF_000299155.1 Elephantulus edwardii
GAAGACCCTAGATGAGGTGGATTGACTCAATAACTGGGGTAAATGGGGGTAGATGTGTCAGAGACAGTGAGAGTGGCTCAGGATGGGGCAGGACTCAGAGCTGTTATACATAGGATAGGGTAGGCTTCAGAGTTCCTTTATAGAAATTGGCTCAGAATAGGGCAGGCTTCAGAGCTGTTGTACATAGGCTCACAATGAATCACAGCTAACATGTTGGCACATAACAACAGTAAGGTTTGAGAATCCTTAGTTCAAATGATACTAGGTTTGTCTTCTTTAAAAGTTACATAACAATTAGCTATAAACATACCTTGCACATTTATTTAATGGTGTGTTTTATTTTTTTTTCTATTACAGTATTTGATCTGTTAAAGTTTTCTACTTCTTAGTTTATTTTAGGGAATTCACATTTTGGTAGAAAAATATCCATTTCCTTTAAGCTCTCAAATTCGTAGCTATGGGGATTTAAAAAACACAGCAGTATTTTTAAAAAATGGCCCTTCTGTCTAGCCCACTGCTGTTTAAATAATTCTTTGTCATAACAACCTTAGACCAAGTTTCTGAGGCTACAAATCTTTAAAAGAGGAAACGGCACATCTTTTTATTTTGAGCTGGTGGATTTAAACTACTGGCATTTTGGTTAGTAGCCCTCAGGCCTGCTTTTAATTGTTTTTGGTCAAACATTCTTCTAAGTGGTATAGCACTGGTCCCGTCTCTTTGCCGTACAGAGGTAACTTGTGTTTGCTGTGGTGCTAAACACTGTGACACTGATGTGTCAAATGTGATAATGGTTACCCATGGAGGACAGTGTTTGATGGAACTTCCCAATTAAAACAAGCTTGGAAGCAGGAGTGGCACCCACTTTTGAAATAACTTGCCTCTGGAAACTCTATGAATTTGGAGAAATTATGAAAATTATACAAGTGTTCAGGTCTTTTGTTCATAGAGTCGCTGTGAGTCATCTGTGAGTCGATGGCACTTATCAACAACAGCTTGACATGTTACATACTATGTCATCAAGATTTCTTATTCTTTCTATAAAGAAGTGGGTTTAGGTCCTCTTCTTTTGGAACTTGGCCGTCTTTTGATTACTTTAACCAGTGGTGTATGGTGGAAGCGATTCTATATAACTTTACATGCTAGTTCAGAAAAACCCTGAAGATTTACACAGCTTTTTTTAAAGAGATGCAAAAGAACTAAAATATATAATTTGCCTATTTGACATCACTCAACTAAAATTCAATTTTCTTCTCAAGCACACGTGGTACATTCTTCAGAATTGGCCATTAGGTCACAAATCAATCTTCAGCAAATTAAAAACATTGAAATAATACAAATCATCTTCTTAGACCATAAAACTAGAAATTAACAAGAGGACAAAGGGGGAAAGGACATCACTAAGAAGCTAAATAACATCTTGCTTAAACAGTACTGGTATAGAAGAAATAAAAATAAAAATCGAAATAAAGATAAAAAATTATATAAAAAGTTCTTGAAACGAATGAAAATATAACGTATAAAATCCTCCAGGAAACAGCTAAGGCAGTCCTCATGGGGCAGTTCATAGCAATAAGAGAATACGAAAAAGAAGGAAGGAGCAAAAGAAACTACTTAACAATTCCCTGGAAAAGGAGCAACAAGAAAAGAAACAAGCTAATCTGATAGCATCTAGAAGAAGCGTTCCATATTAAAAAAAAATGAGAGAGAAGACAAATAATTTCAATAAGGATTGAATTGAAAGACATCAGAACAGAATTAGCTAAAATGAAAATAATAAAAAAATTATAAAAATGTATACTTCGATAAATTTGAAAACTTACAGGAAATAGACAAATTCCTAGAATTCCACACCCTACTCAGATTGACACATACAGAACACTTGAACAAACTCATCACAAAAGAAGAAATTGAGCAGGTCATAAAAAGATTCCCCTCCACCTCCCAAAAAGTCCTTTTTATTTAGGATTCTCCAGCTTTGCAGGTGAATTCTATAAAACATTCAGAAAATAATAATTACCAATTCTCCTTATTTTTTAGAAATAGGAAATGAAGGAATACCCCCTGTAATGGAGCGAGCCCCCAGAAAAGACCACTGAGCCAATTAGCCAAATTAATAAAGTTTATTTCTAGTTCGAACCCGGGCTCCTGCTCCAGCAGCATCCACCCGAGAGCCTTGAGACCAAGTGAGCCCTCCCTTTTATACTTTCTTGCTTCTTTGTCTAGCTACACAGCTTAGGATTGGTTACTTACAGTAGTTCTAGTACTAGTTTGCTCTCTATTGGTTAGCCATAGCTCAGGGAGGCAGTTGGCCAGCAGAGGGTAGTTTATCACAAGTAGGGGAGGTTGCTTGCTGCAAACTGTGCAAGCAAGTGGGATGGAGGTAGCTGCACTTTGTCAGAAACTGAGTTTTTGATATTTGATTCGTACACCCCCAGAGTCACTCTACCCTTATAAACTAATGCCCAAACCACATGAATACATCACACACAAAAAACACCCTAATCCAACAGCTAAACAACTACAGGCCAAAATTACTTATGAAGATAGATGCAAAGATCCTAACAAAGTCCTGGCCAATAGAGTGAGAGAGAAAGAGAGAGAGAGAATATTTGTGTATGTGTGTGTATTTGTGTATGTGTGTGTATGAATCAGGGTGATCCATGCTGTAAGCAAAGGTTGAGGAATTTGAAGACTTATTTAACAGTTAATCATTTAATTGGTAAGATATGAAAAAATCTTTGATGCTTCTTTTAGAATTTGGAAAACTCTTATTTTTGGACCATCGTATTCCTTTTCAGAAATGATAACCTTAGAAACACTGCATCTGGACTGTTTTATTAGTTAGAATGGGTTTAGTGGGGTTTTTTTGGTTTGTTTGTTTGATCTTTTTTTTTCTACCAGCAAATAGAAAGGTTTTATTGGAACCAATGGGTGGAGGAGCTATTGTAATTTGGTGCTTCTAATTGGCTTTTAATTTTTTTTAGTCTTGATATGTATTTTTAGGTTTTTATAAAAAATCATATTCATTGTAGCACATTTTCTCCCCCCTTCTTCTCCCCTAGCCCACCCTACCTACAATGCACCCCTCGTTTCAGATTGTTGTCATACATATAATCCCTAATCATATATTCCTTTCAGATAGTTCTTCCCCTCATATGCTCTGTTGCAGTGTTCATTATTTATCCACTCATTCTCTCCCCATCTTCACCCATGTCTCTCCTATTTTATAACAGTGGTGTTATGCAGTATTTGTCCTTTTGTGATTGAGATATTTCACTCAACATAATGTCCTCTAGAGGAAAATCTGGTGGCCCAGTGGCAAGAGGCATGCCATTTGACGCCACAAACTGCTCCAACAGAAGAAGGATGGGCAGTTTCCTCTTGTGTGAGTTACAGTCTCTGAAAACCTGCTGGAGGGTCAGCTGTCTGTTGGTTCTCACTTTAAAGTACCTAACAACAATGTCCTCTACGCTCCCCCATGTTGTATAATGCTTTATGAGTTCATTGTTTTTCAGTGCTGTATAATATTCTATTTGTGAATATAGTTTTTCTATCTATTCTTTTGTTGATTGGCAATTTGGCTTCTTCCATCTCTTTTCTATTGTGAATAATACACCTATAAACATGGGTGTGCATACATCTGCTCAAGTCATGGCTCTGATTTCTTTAGGATATATTCCTAGTAGTGGAATTGCTGGGTTAAATGGTATTTCTATTTCAAACTCTTTGAAAATGTGCCAGACTGCCTTCCATAGTGACTATACCATTTTACATTCTCACCGGCAGTGACTAAAAATTCCAGTCTCTCCACAATTTTAGCATTGCTGTGTTTTGCTGCCCTGTTGAACATTGCTATTGTTGCTGGGTTTAAGTCTAGTTTTAGATCATTAGATTATTTAGTCATTAGATCATTAATCTCTTTTTTGTTTAGAATATAAGGAGAATATTAGTGTTCATTTTGAAATGTTACAGAGGACATTTTTAATCTTCATCATGGGGAAAAACATCCAAAACAAATGACATGATGGTTTCTTTTTAATTGATGAGGAAAATTTCTTGACTCCAAGAAAAGAAATCCTCTTTATGCTCAGTTGCCTTTAAAAACCTTGAACCTGTTGATGAAATTGTGTAATCTAGTAATAACATGCCTAAGGCTCATTTCCTTTTCTTGGGCAGTGGTATCAGCAAATGATGTGCTCTATCGATTTTAATCACATTGTTTTTACAGTTCCATTGCAAGATTTAAAAAACTTACAAAATAAATCTATCTGTGCATTCAGATAACTTCTTTCTCTGAAAACCTAATCATTTATATATTATTCCTTTCAATCAGAGGTTAAACTGTAATATAAACAAGTACTATTTTGTATATGAGAGTGCATAGTTTTGGTTAGACTGTATTATTCACTTTTGTACTCAGAATTTAAATATTTACACATGAAATTCTTGAAAATATGCTTTTTTGGTGCCTCATATCATTCAGAACTCAACGTACATTCAGAATTTAGCTTGTGATGGTATTCCAGCAAGCCATTCTCTCTTAGCTGGATACATCTGGAGCAAGAGCCATAAGATTCTATTATAAGCTACCATGAGATAATTAGATAGCAATTTATGTCTTGAAATCTATCTGGGATTATTTTTTGGAGCACTAGATTAAGATATTATGACTGATGAGATAATTTTTTATGTTATTATCCATTGAGTTTTGGCAGAGTAGCATAATAATAAGAAAAACCTACATTTATTAAGAGTTTACTAGGATTCTGTTTATATTCTATCATATCCTTAGAACAGTTCAACCATAGAAATATATACCATCTATGTTATTTTCATTGAAGAAGCAGTGATATGGTTAGTTAAATCTCTAGTAAGGACTTTTAACCTTGATCTATCTAACTTGAAGATTGGGTTCTTTTTACTCTTATAAGAATAGATTAATTCCATTTTTTCAATCTCTGTATTTGTGTGATGAGATAGACTGGCTTTGGCCACTTTGAATCAGACAATCACGTGATACATTATCCCTGGAATGAAAACCAAAAGAAGAGTGTTGCATTCATAGTTAAGACGAGAATTTAAAATTGTATTCTGAAGTGCAATGTTCTGAGTGATAGCATAAAATAAGGGAGACCTCATAACATGATTATTATTCATATGTACACACTAACAGCTAAAGCTAAAGAGGAGGAAATTGAAGACTTTTACCAATTTTTTGCAATCTGAAATTGACCAGTAAATTGATGCAATAAAGATACATTAATGAAAATTAATGACTGGAATGCAAAAGTTGGAAACAATTAAGAAGGATAGTAGTTGGAAAGTAGGGACTTGACAAATGAGGCTGGAAATAGAATGATTGAATTTTATGTGTTCAATGATTTATTAATCACAAATACCGTTTTAAAGAGAACGCAAATGGCAATTTTACACATGAACATCACCAGATGGACTGCACAGGAGTCAGATTGAATACTTGGGAAGGAACATTTAGAGAGGCTCTCTATCAACAGTCAAAACCAGGCCAAGTGCTGACTGTGGAACAGATCATCAGTTACTCCAGTGAGGGTTCAAACTGAGGATAAAGCCTTTGATAACCAGAATATGATCTGGAGTCTATCCCACCTAAATTTATAAACCATCTTAAGAACAGGTTTGAATCATTGAACACCAGTGATTAAAGACCAGTTGAATTGTGGAGTGATATCAAAGATGTCATCCATGAAGAGAACAAAAAGGTCATAACAAACACAGTTGTTAAAAGCCATCACGTCATAGATGACTAATAGCAACCCTATGAACAAAAGACTTGAACATTTGTATAACTTTCACCATTTCTCCTAGTTCATAGAGTTTCTGGAGGCAAGCTATTTCAGAAGTGGATGCCACTCTGCTTCCAAGCTTGTTTTAATCGGAGAGCTCCACCAAACACTGTCCACCATGGGAAACCATTATCACATTTGACACATCAGTGTCACAGTGTTCAGCTTCACAGCAACCATGAGTTATCTCTGTACAGCAAATGGACAGACCAGTGCTATACCACTTAGAAGAATGCTTGACCAAAACCAATTTTGGTTAAAGACAGAGGAGGAAGAAAAAACTAAAATGTATGTCAGAAGAGACCTTGAAAATTATACTGTAACATCAAGAAGTCAAAACAAAGGGAGAAATATTGAAGTAAAAGAGCAGAACAGAAGATTTCAAAAGGCAGCTTGAGAAGACAAAACAAAGTAATATAATGGAATGTGAAGAGGGCTGAAATGGAAGAATCAAAAGGGAAAAACCTCAATTGGCATTTCTTCAGGTGAAAAAACTGAAAAACAAAGTTAAGTCTTGAATTACATTGCTTAGAGATGCTATGGGCAAAATCTTGAATGACCAAGGAAGCATCAAAAGAATATGAAGGGAATATATTGTACAAAGAGAATTGGCCAACTCTGAAGTATTTCGGGAAGTACCATATGATCAAGAACCAATGATAATGAAAGTAGATGTCCAAACTGCATTGATGGCATTGGCAAATAATAAGGCCCCAGGAGTCAGTATGATGCCAATTGAAATCTTTCAACTAGCAGATGCAGCCCTGGATATGCTCACCAGTCTATGCTAGGAAATTTAGAAGAAGCTACCTGATTGACTGGAAGTGATCCTTGTTTGTTCTCATTCCCAAGAAAATGGATCCAACAGAATGCAGATATTATCGAGCAGTATTACTAATATCATATGCACTCAAAATAACTGCTGCAGATCATTCAGATCTGCCAGAAATTCAGATTGAATTTAGAAGAAGCCATGGCATCACGAGTATTATTGCCAAAGTTAGATGGATATTGGATGAAAGCAAAGGATGCCAGAAGAATGTCTATTTATGCTTTATTGACTATGTAAAGGCATTTGACTGTGTGGATCCTAACAAATTATGGTTAACATTGAGAAGAATGGGAGACTCAGGATACTCAATTGCTGCACTATGTGAAATGTATTCCTAGACCAAGAGGCTGTTGTGCGAATAGAGCATGAGAACACTACATAGTTTAAGATTAAGCTGTACATCATACTCATTGAATTTGTATGCCAAGCAAATAATTTGAGAAGCTGCAGTCTTTGAAGAAGAATATGACGTTAGGATTGCAGGAAGAGTCACCAACAAACTGCATTATGCAGATGACAACCTTGTTTGCTGAAAATGAAGAGGACTTGAAGCACTTTAAGAAGCTCTTGAAGTACTCTAGGATTAAAGAAGATAGCCTTCAATATGGATTACAATTCAAAAGAAAGAAAACAAAAAATTCTCATGATAGATGGAGAAAAGAAAAACTGTCAACAACTTCCTCTTACTTGGACCCAGAATCAACACCCTTGGTACCAACATCCAAAATATCAAGAGTTGTATTGCACTGGGAAGGTCTGCAGTCAGGGACCTCTCCAAATTATTCAGTTTGTAGGCTAAGGTGTACCAGATTCAGGCCATGGTCTTTCCAATCATTTTCTGTGCATCATAAGGATGATAGAAGAAGAATCGATGCATTAGAAGGGTGAGGATGAATAGGGAGTGGCGGGGTTAATCATAGGGTTACACAGTTTGATGGTTGGAAGGAAGGCTGGGTAAAGGAAATGGTAAAAATCAAGTGTAAAAAGCAATATATGACCCAGCTACTCCATTCCTTGAAATATACCCCAAGAAAATGAGAACAGAGGCTCAAATAGGAACTTGTACACCAGTGTTCATAGTAGCATTATTTACCATTGCAAGAACATGGAAACAGCCCAGATGTCCAATCACAAATGAATGGATTGAGAAGTTGTGGTATATTCATACAATTGAATACTATGCAGCACAAAGGAGCAATCATCTTGTATATTATGTAACTTGGGAGGAACTGGAGAGCATTATGCTGTGTTCCCTCAAGGACAAATACTATATAAAATCATTATTGTAGAATTGAGTTTGAGGAACCGGAGTGGGGAGGGTGGAAATAGAGAGGTGAGGAGGGGAGAGGGTGTTAATTATAGGGTTGGACAATTTGATGGGCGGATGGAATGAAGGAAATGGGAAGGATCTTTTGGGAAAAACAATGCATTCAAACTTTTAAAATAGATCGGAGAAAAATTAAAAAAGAAATGTTATAAACAAAAAAAATATACAAACTTTGTAAACGAACTAGTATAATATAAAGAACTTATTCAAAATGAAAAAGAAAGAAAAAGAAGTGATAGTTTTGAGATACAGAGTGTCCCAAGGACTGCAAAAGAACAAACATGTCTTGAGGAAGGTGCAGACAGAATGCTCCTTGGAGACAAAGGTGATAAACCTTTGCCTCACATAATTTGGAGATGTTACTAGTAGAGGCTTGCATGGAGAGGAAGACCCTGCTACTACATAGAAGATGACCCTCAGTTGATGGATTGAAACAATGACTGCAGCAATGTCAGAGATTGTGAGGATGGCACAGGACAGGGCAGGACAGGATTCAGATCTCTTATTTATACTGTCTCAGTGGCACCTAACAACAGTAACATACTTGTGCAATGGAACCATTGTCTCAGAGGACTTCTCAGAGTTTAATCCTCATGTATTATTTAGAAATTTTGAATTTGTAGCATTTCAGAGAGTATAAAATCCCTGTTCTGTTCTTTAAAAGTGATGTATTTTTTTGCAATAATACTGAATTTGGATTAAGGATGTGTGTATAAGGGTGTGTATATGCAAAAAAAAATGATCTTAATTATTCTGATGTGGAACTTATGCTGCAATAGTACCTTCCATATTTTTTGTTATGTTGGCACTAATTAGAAATAAAGTCAACTATTATGCAGTATTGAAAGACTGATTCCAATGGATGGCCTGCTCTTTGTCTATGAGTTTCAAATGCATGCATCAGGAGTTAGTACTGACAATTCAATGGCCACTTGATTCATCTTCAAATATATGTCTATTAAGTTGTAGAATTAGGGGTTTCACTAATCAGTTTACACAAGCTGATTCCACTACAGAATACTTTTCTTTTTGGTAGTTCTGTCTGAACTGTAGCCTTATGTCCCATGCCTCCACAATCCACACTGGGATACATACTTTTTAAAAGAAAATGAACAAATTTAGTATAATATACAATTTGAAAATAGGGGCAAAATATTTTGTTAGAAAGTAAAATATATAAAATAAAACATATTTTAATAAATAAAACTGAGCTCTGACATATTCTCATGTCTTGAATATCAACTTATTCTTTAAGACTTAATTTGAGAGCAATGAGATACCATCTCACCCTGGCAGCAGTGTGTTGTTGTTGTGTGCCATCAAATCAGAACTGACCAATAGCTGACTTTCCAGCAGGTTTTCAGAGGCAGTAAACACCTGGAAGGAAATTGCCCATTCTTCTCCTGTGGAGCAGCTGGTGAATTCCAACTGCATGCCTTTGGGATTGCAGTGCACATTCTTACCAGTAGGCCACCAGACTTCCAGTGTTCAATAAAATGACAAACAATAAATGCTGGTAGAGGTGCAGGGATATTGGAACTCTCATATACTGTTGATGGAAATGTAAAACTTTTCAACTTCTATGGAAAGCAGTGTAGTGCTTTCTCAGATAGTTGAGACTAGAAATACCATTTGATCCAGCAGTACACTAGTAGGTGTAAATCCCAAGGATATAAAGCCTACCAAATGATTAGATGCATGCACAATCATGCTAATTGCAACCTTATTACAATAACAAAGAGATGGAAACAACCTAGGTATCCATCAGTGGATGAATAGAGACAGTATGGTACATTCACACAATGGAGTTCTAGGAATCATTAAAAAAATGATCAAGGATTCATTAAATACTATAAAACATGGATAAATCAGAAACATTTAAAAAGGAAATTACTGAATTTAATCTAATATACATGTCCTGAGTGACCAATTGCAAAAGGACAATTATGGTATAAGACCACTATTATTAAAAACTATGGAAAGGTTTAGGCACAGATAATTTCTAGATGATCACTAAGTAGGGGAGAAAGAAGGGACTAAAAATGAATAAATCGATTAAGGTAGGTGAAGGGAAGGGCAACACAGAATAAGAAATTTTTTTAAATAAGACATTGTAGTTAATTATATTAATCTGCTCTAACGTCTTAAAATGTATGTTGTTGTTATGTGCCTTCGAGTCGCTTGCGACTCATAGCGACCCTATGTACAACATCCCTAAACCCCACTCTGTCCTGTGCCAATCTCACCGTCTCTGACACACCCATCCTGATTACCCCAATCACTGAATCAATCCACCTCATAGAGGGTCTTCCCCTCCTGCGCCGCCCCTCCACCCTCCCAAGCATCACGTCCCTCTCCAAGGACTGGTCCCTCCTTGCAGCATGCCCAAAGTATGTCAGATGAAGCCTCAGAATCCTTGCCTCCAAGGAAAAACTTGGTTTTACTCTCTGCAAGATAGACCTCTTTATTCTCCTAGCAGTCCATGGTACATTCAGTACTTTTCTCCATCACCACAGCTCAAAGGCATCAATTCTCCCTAGTCATTGTCCAACTCTCTAACAAGTGATTGTATCAGGCACACCTTAGTCTCCAGAGTGACACCATTGCTCTTCAGTCCTTAGGAGAGGTCTCGAAAGCAGACTTTCCCATCGCAATATGTCTTTTAATTTCCTGACTCCTGGTGCCAAGAGTGTTGACTGTGGAGCTAAGCAAACTAAAGCTGTGAACACTCTCAACTTTTTCACCTTCCATCCTGATGCTGCTAATTGATCCAGTGGTGAGAATCTTGGTCTTCTTGATATTGAGCCTCAATCCATATTTAGATAAAATGTATATGAGTGATAAAATGATTTTGTAATTTTTTTATTATAAAACAAAATACGTATAAATGATCAAATGTAAAACCAATGTGATTTGAAAACTTTCACGCAAATGACAGTTAATAGAAAAAAAGACTTATCAGAGCATCACTTACTCCCATAATATCTTCTCTTGCCATTCCCTTAGTAAGTGATGTTTTTAAAATTATAATATATGCCTGGAAAAGTAATAGGCACTTTATAGTTGTTACCTACTTAGTCTTAAATAATATTATTAAAAGACATTATTATCTTTACATATAAAAGAAGAAAATTTGAATCCTGGTCTGTAAAAATTCTGTTTCTCTCTAAAACATGTTACCTCTCTGATCTTTCTCCTCTTTGATATAACCTTTCTTTTTATTTTGTATAACCTTACAATTTCTATGTCTTAATTATCTCCTTGTCCTCAGCACCCAGTATAATTCTTGATATATAACATATTCGGAAAATATTTGGTGGGTGCATAGGTAAACTATCGGATGACTATCTGTTTTTGTTATTTGTTAGAACTACTTGGACCTGTGGTACTTTTTGCTTGACTCATGACTTATGACTGGATCTGGACCTTCTTTCTGGCCAGACTTACAGAACCCCTGTCATTAAGTGTCATCTAAGTGTCATTGGGTAACTCTCATGCTCACCACTGACTTTTCCCCTTTCTCTCCTGTCCTGCTGAAAGTAATAGTCAACCCACTTTGATAGGACACTGTAAGTGCTTTTTGCCTGGCTACAAGTCTGAGGTTTGTGTGCTATGGATAAATGATTTACTACTAAGAAGAAAACAGGCTCTTCTAGAAAAAATTTATTCTTATTTAAGTGGATTTGATTAGGAAGCTTAATAAATGCCTCACATTAATTGCTTTGGTCTTAGCAACTATATTTATATTTTATAAAGAAAGAAAACGAACCCGTTCTTTATTGCTAGTTACATCATCTATCAAATGAGTGATTGTTAATATGGGGCGCTTAGTAATAAGGTATATTATGACTAAGCCCCATGGTTTTGGGGGAATTTGTACAGCCAACAGGAACTCTCTTGAGTTCAGTGGTCTGGTTCATTACTATTAAGGATTGAATTTTGTCTCTCCACAATATGTGTTGTATATCCTAACCCCAAAACCTGTGGTCTGGTCACACTTGGGATTTTTTTAATGATGTTAATATATCAGTATTATTTTAGGGAGTATCTTAATGATCTTTTGAGATACAAAAAAACAGACTTAAGTAACAAGCAAACACTGATGCAGAAGACATACCATATCACATGAGCTCTCGAAGGAACAAAAACCAGGAGCTGAAAAGAGACAAGGACTTTCTCCAGAGCCAACAGAGACAGGAAAGCATCCCCTAGATCTGGTGTCTTGAATTTGGACTTCTGGTCTCCTGAATTCTGAGAAAACACACTTCTATTGATTACATCCATTCATTTGTGTACTATATAACTAAGATAATAACTCAATAAATATTTATGTATTTATTCTCCCTACATTCTTGAAAACTGAAAATCTTGACTATAGAATTATGATAGGGTACAGGCACTTAAAATACCTTGTCTGATATGGAATCTTTAAGAAGCAGGTAGAGATTTAGGTGAGTGAAGTCAGGACTTGGTATAGGGATTTTGGTATTCTAAAATGAGAACTACAATATAAAGTGAGGACTGGATTCTGGGGCATATTTTTTCGATGTGGGTACTTCTATAATGATGTTTGGATTTTGTTTATGTGACAGGCCATTAGGTTTTTATACTAAGCATTGGGATTGTGTATTATATTTGTGAGCTCAACAACATTGTTTCTGTCAATCAGTGCATCTTTTCCACCAGTGATCTTTATAGATGCTTTTTGCTGGATACATAATAACAAGGTGAATTGGACATAGTTTCTGCTTTGGAGGTGCCCATACTTCAGAATTGTTATTTTCCATTTTCTTAACTTTAGTATTTCTACTAAAACATGAAATAAAGGACTAAGAATACTGTTATTGCTGTCATATGTATACTGGAGTTACTCTGTTTACAGAGGTGCAATACAAGAGAAAATGACATAAAAACCCATTGATTTTGAGTTGATTCCATCTGGTAGTTACCCTATAGGACAAAGTAGAACTACCCTATAGAATTTTCAAGACTGCAGTTTTGACAGAGACAGGCAGAAGTTGCCTGTAGTTGTTGTTAGGTGCCATAAAGTCAGGTCTGACCTATGTATGATAAACCCTGTGTACAATAGATGGGAACACTGCCTAGTTCTGCATCATCACCGTGTCTCTGCAATGATTAAACCAATTGAGGAAATCACTGTGTCAGTCTATTTTGTTGAGGGTCTTCCTCATTTCTTGACCCTCTGCTTTACTAAGCATGATAGCTTTCTCCTATTGTTGTTGTTCTTGTTGCCATCAAGTAGAGTACAAACTCACAGAGACCCTATGAACCACAGATCTGAACCCTGTTCCATCATGTACCATCCTCATCATGTCGGAAACACTTGAGCCTATTTCCACAGTCTCTGGGTCAGTCCATCTGATTGAGGCTTCCTCTATTTTGCTGACCCTCCATTTTTGCAAGCATGATGTTCCTCTCCAAGAAGCAGCCTCTCCTAAGAACATGTCCGAAGTATGTGAGACGAAGCTTTGTTA
The DNA here is from genome assembly GCF_000299155.1 of Elephantulus edwardii. NCBI lineage: Eukaryota > Metazoa > Chordata > Mammalia > Macroscelidea > Macroscelididae > Elephantulus > Elephantulus edwardii. The sequence goes on from NW_006399794.1 coordinate 6,400,071, forward strand.
TCTCTGCTTCCAAGAAGCATTCTGGATGAACTTTCTGGATGATACATCTTTTTTGTTCTTTTGGCAGTACATGCGTATTCAGTACTCTTCTCCAACGCCACAACTCAAAGGCACCCTTTCTTTCTTCTGTCATTCTTATTCATTATACAGCTCTCAGATTATAAAAAGTGATTAGAAAGACCATGCCTGAATTGAATGCACCTTAGTCTTCAAATTGGTATCATTGCTGTTCAGCAGTTTTGGAGAGGATCTTGATTGGAGCCAGTGCAATACATTTCCTGATCTCCTGACCAGTGATAAGAAATATGTTGATTGTGGATCCAAATAAGATGAAGTTGTTAACAGTTTAAATAATTTATCCATCTATCATGATGTTGCCTATCTTTCCAGTGGTGAGAATTTTTGTTTTCTTTATGGTGAGATGCAATCCATATTGAAAGCTGGAGTGTTTAACCTTGTGTAAATGAGTGCTTCGAGTTCTCAGTTTCAGCAAGCAAGTTTGTGTCATCTGCATAACTCAGGTTGTTGATGAGTCTTCCTTCGATCCTGATGCCCCATTCCTCTGTGGAGAGAGGATATACAGTGCTGATGCCCACCTTTCTAAATTTTAAACTATGTAGTGTTCCCTTGCTCTGTTCACAGCCTCATGATCTAGGTAAAGGTTTCACGTGAGTGCAATTGAGTCTCAATTTTAGCCATAATTTGTTATGATCCACGTGGTCAAATGTCTTTGCATAGTTAATAAAGCACAAATAGGTATTTTTTCTGGTATTCTTTGCTTTGATCCAGGACCCATCTGACATCAGCAATAATATCCCTAGTACCATGGCCTCGTCTAATCCTAGTCTGAACTTCTGGCAGTTCTCTGTCCATGTACTGTTCTAGCTGTTTTTAAGTCATCTGCAGCAGTTTTTTTGCTTGTATGTGATATTAATTATATTGCTCAATAATTTCTGTATTCTGTTGAATCCGTTTTCTTGAGCATGGGAACAAGAGTTCTCATCTAGTCAGTTGACCAGGCAACTGTCTTCCAAATATCTTGGCATAGACTTGTGAGCACGTTCAGGGCTGCATCTGTTAGTTGAAACATGTCAGTTGGTATCCCATAGATTCCTGGGCCCTTATTTTTTGCCAATGCCTTCAGAGCAGCTTGAACTTCTTCCTTCATTACCACTGGCTATTGATTATATGGTCCTTTCTGAAATATGTCAGTGTCAACCAATTCTTTTTGGTACAGTAACTCTGTGTATTCCCTGCCTTTAATACTTCAAAATCACTCAAGATTTTGTCCATAGCATCTCTCTCTTTGCATTAAAACTTGAAGCTTGACTTTCTGTTTCTTTGTTTTTCAGCTTGAAAAATGCCAAGTGAGTTCTTCTCATTTTTTTTCTCCAATTCCAGCTCTTTATACATTCTGTTACAATATTTTGCTTTTTGTACTTGAGGTCCCCTTGAAATCTTCTGTTAACTCTTACTTCAGTATCTCTTCTCTTTGTTTTGGCTTCTGAATGCTCTAGTGCAATTTTTAATCTCTTCTGGGGTCATCCATGAAGAAATTAAAAGGTCATTACAAAGACATAGAAGAAAGAAAAGTCCAAAATGGATGTGAGAAGAGTCTAATATAAAAGTCAATTAGCAAAGAAGACTAAAGAATTGATGCTTTTGAATTGTGATGTTGGCAAAAAGTATTAAATATATCATGGATTGCCTATAGAAAAAAATCTGTCTTAAAGAAAATACAATCAGAGTGTTCCTTAGAGGGAGGTGAGGATAGTGAAACTTTGTCTCACTTAAGACGAACCAGTCTTTAGGGAGAAACATTATGCTGGTACAGCTAGCAAATAAGAGGAAGACCCTTAACAAGATGGGTTGATACAGTGACCACCTCCGTGGGCTTGACTGTGACAAATTTTGAGCATGATACAGGACAAAGCAAGGTTCAGATTTGCTGTTCAGAGGGTTGCCATGAATGGTAATAAAATTCCTGGCCTTTAACAACAACAACAAAAAGTAGCAGCAGCAGCAACATGAGTTGGAACAAACTAGATAATGGCTTTGACTTTTTTTTAAAATCCTCTTTTTTTAATGAAAGGGAGAAGAAGATCTCATGTTCTTTTTCTCACAGTCCAATATTTTTTTTCACTCTAGCTTTTTATTTTATATACAGCATATCAGCAAAACTTTTTTTCTTTAAAGCCAGTCCTCCAACTAACCTCCTGCATCGTTTTCAGTGTCACTCTTGTTCATGGAAAGTTCTGACAGTACTGCTTTTTCACAGATTGGTTGTGGTGAATTTTGATCCTATTAACTGGTTTACTTCTGGTTTGTGAGTCCTATTATAATATTGACAATTCCACAGGGAGGTAAATTCAATTCCTTTTAAGTATGAAGTAGGTCTTAGATAGGGAGCTCTGGTGGTCTAGTTGTAAGAAGCTGTACTGCAATCCCAAAGGCCCACAGTTTGAGTCCACCAGCTGCTCCGCAAGAGGAAGATGGGCCATCTTCTCCTATGTAATTTACTGCCTCTGAAATCCCACTGGAGGGTGAGCTATGGTCAGTTCCGAATTGTTGGCACAAAATGACAATAACAACAGATATGAGGTGATTCTTGGAAGGACTGATTCATCTTTGTAGACTTGTTGTTGTTATGTGCCATCGAGTCACTTGCAACTCATAGCGACCCTATGTACAACAGC
>NW_006399794.1:6404055-6451736 GCF_000299155.1 Elephantulus edwardii
CCAGGAATAGATGGTATACCAATTGACATGTTTCCGCTAACAGATGCTGCCCTGAATGTGCTTACCAAGTTGTGCCAAGAAATCTGGAGAACAACCACTTGGCCAACTGACTGGAAGAGATCGATATTTGTTTCCATCCCAAGGAAGGGTGACCTAACAGGGTGTGGAAACTGTAGGATTTCACATGCAAGCAAGCTTCTACTGAAGATTACCCAAAAACGACTGGAACAGCACATCAGCAGAGAACTGCCACAAGTCTAGGCTGGGTTTAGAAGGGGTCGTGGTACTAGGGATATTGTAGCTGATGTTAGATGGATCTTAGCTGAAAACAGGGAATACTAGAGCAATGTATATCTGTGTTTCATTGACTGTGCAAAGGCGTTTGACTGTGTGGATCATAACAAACTGTGGCTGACTCTGAGAAGAATGGGAATCCCAGAACAGATGATTGTTCTAATGTGAAACCTATACTTGGACCAGGAGGCAGTCGTCAGAATAGAGCAAGGCAACACTGCATGGTTCAAAATTGGGAAGGGCATAAGCCAGGGATGCGTCCTATCTCCATACCTTTTCAACCTGTATGTAGAACAGATTATCCGGGGGGCTGGTCTCTATAAGGAGAAATGTGGGGTCATGATTGGTGAACGATTTGTAGACTTAAGGAGGGGAAAAACTCTCAAGACATCCTAATCTGTTTTTAAATCCTTTCTATGTTTTCCTTCCAATTGAACATTTACAACACAAACATTTGTGGTGATTGGGTTTTATTTTTAATAGCTCTAAATTTTACAAAGTCATTTATATTAAGTTGAAATTGGTGTGTAGCTCTGTTTGAATCAGGTAGAGATCTCGGCCCCTGTGCCTAAAACCCACTTCAGATCTAGAAAAACAGTCTTCATACTCCTTTTGAGATATTCTTTCTCAATGAGGACTCTTCCTATACTATTTTAGAGGAGTTTCTTGAGGACTTTTCCTATAGTATTGTCTATTTTCTAACAAAGGCATCTGAGGTTCTAGGTCTTTCCCACAAAACCAGTACTTAGAAATGTTCACTTACATACAAGTAACAGCCTGTACTGGCATAAAACCTGTTGATATCAGGTTGTTAATAGTATGCAAGGAGAAAGACAATGGATAGCAGGAAAGAGTCAGAGAGAGAGAGAGGGTCTCCTAGTTTTGCCCAGGCTTTTTGAGTAAAAATTATATCTGTAGTAAAATATCTGTTCTTTTTCATTTTTATTAACTTTTAAAAAATAATTGTTTACTTGCAAAGTTCGAATACATTGTTTTTTTATACCAGATCTTTCCCATTCCCCAACCCCCAACCCTCACCCCCATTAAATTGTCCGACCCTATGATTAACACCCACCTCCCCCCTGCTACCCATCCATACTCCTCTGCTTCCACCCCCACCCATCCTTATACTCATTCTACAATGATGGTTTTATACAATATTTGTCCTTACGGGATCAAGTTAATTCACTTAGCATAATGCCCACTAGTCCCTCCCCAGTCAGGTAGCAATTTACAAAAATCATTGCCCCAGCATGTTGCATAGTATTCCATTGTGTAAATGTACCATAATTTCTCAATCCATTAGATTGTGGTTGGACACCTGAGCTGTTTCCATGTCCTTGCGATGGTAAATAATGTTCCTATGAACATTGATATATAAGTCTCCATTTGTGCCTCAGTTCCCATTTTTTTTTTTTGGTACATTCCAAGCAGTGGAATAACTGGGTCATATGGAATTCCTCTGTTAAGCTTTTTGAAGAAGTACCAAACTACCTTCCAGAATGGTTGTATCATTTTACAATCCTACCAACAATGTATTAGAGTTCCTATCTTTCCCCATCTTCTCCAACATTTGTTGTTTGCTGTCCTGTTAAACTTTGCCACTGCTACTGAAGTGATATGGTGTCTCATTGTGGTTTTGATTTTCATCTCTTATATTGCCAGTGCTTTTGAGGATTTCTTCATGCCTCTTTAGACCATTTGAATATCTTCCTTTGTGATGCCCACTGTCACCACTTCTATTCAATATTGTATTGGAAATGCTTGCTAGGGCTAGCTATATGATGAGAAGGAAATAAAAGGCATCCAGATCGGCAAAGAGATGGTTAAACTGTCACTATGTGCAGATAGATGCTATGATAGTGTACACAGAAAACCCCAAAGACTTATCAAAAATCTGTTATTGATAGAACAATTTAATAAAGTAGCAAGATATAAGATCAGTATCCAAAAATCAGTGGGATTCATCTGCATTAAAAAAGAGAACTCAGAGAAGGAAACCAAGAAAAGAATACCATTTACAGTAGCCAACCCCAAACTGAGATACTTGGGAGTGAACCTAACTAGAGATACAAAAGACTTGTACAAAGAAAATTCTAGAATATTTCTGCATGACACAATAACAGATCTGTTTTTATTTTTAAGAAATTTTTATTTTATACAGGTTTGCTTACAGAGTTTGTATACATTGCTTTTCACACTATCTTCATCCATACTGTGTTTTATACAATCACTCCCATTCATTATATTTTATAAAATTAGTTACCATTGAAATATGCCCACTGTTGCCTTGTTTTTCAAGATTCCCACTGGATCTTTCCTATTTGCTTTGCCTACCCCTCCTTCTACCAATCAAATTGTGTGACCCTATGATTATTACACTTCCTCTCCCTCCACTCCCCCACCTATCCTTACTCCACTGCTCCTGCCCTCCTTCCGTTGGATCCTCATACCCAATTTCCTAGTTCTCTTTCTACAGTAATGGTCTTTTGCAGTATTTGTCCTTAGGGAATTGAGTTAGTTCACTTAGTATAATTCTCTCCAGTCCACCCCACCCCTCAAGTTATGTAGTAATTTTCAAAATCATTGCTCCTGTATGCTGTGTAGTATTCTGTCATGTGAATGTATCACAAATTCTCAATACATTCAATTGTGGTTAAACATTTGGGCTGTTCCCATGTTCTTGTGATGGTGAATAATGCTGTTATGAACATTGATGTAGAAGTCTCCATTTGTATCTCAGTCTCCATTTGTATCTCAGTCTCCATTTGTATCTCAGTTTTAATTTTCTCAGGTTTTATTCCAGGCAGTGGAATAGCTGGGTCATATGGAATTTCTCTTTTTAGCTTTTTGAGGAAATGCCAAACTGCCTTACAGAGTGATTATACCATTTTACAACCCCACCAACAATGTATGAGAGCTCCTATATCTCCCTGTCCTCTTCAATATATATTTCTTTCTGCCCTACTAAACTTTGCTACTGCTACTGGGTAATGATGGTATCTCTTTGTGGTTTTGATTTGCATCACTCTTATTCCCAGTGATTTTGAGCAAAATGTCTGTTACTTTCTTGAAATATAGAATGGGGACCACATTTAAAACTGTCCCTCTGGATTATAACTCGTTCAGCGGGGATATTTATGTAAATTAGAACAGTGAAAAACTGAATAGCCCAAATCAATCATTAAGCATTAAAAAAAAATCTCAGATAGTAAATATGTTAAATATATTATAAATTCTTTATAAGACAAACCAGACTCCAAATCATTTCTATAATCTTGCCTTCAATGCAAAGTAACCAAGTGCTGGTCTCCTTTAACATGTAATGCTGTGATTTTGAAAGCTCATTTTGCTTCTTTCTGTAAGAATGTTATGAAAACAAGTAGTTGAAAAGTGAATACTCCATCATTTAACTTGGTCTGCATAATGTCAGACAACCTATAAAGTTTTCCCCCCTTACTTGAATAGAACACATTTATAACTTAATTGACTGACTGTTTAGGTTCTTTGTAGGCATAGTCTTAGCAAAGAAAATGGGGGGGGGAATTGCTTTTGGGGAAGAAAATTGTAGCTAGTTATATCTCATAAAACCATTCTTGTGTTCATTTTCTTGAGGAAATTGCTATAAATGTATCTTCTAGGCCCAAGTGTAAGAGACCTTTTTATGCGTAAATGAAAGCTCAGAGATTTTCTGTATCAGAGTTGTTCCACTGACTTGTCTTAGCTCTGAAAAGAAAATGAAAACTTGTAGCCAAAGAAATCTCTTACAATAAATGCTAACATATATGAACTTATTTGTTTATCTTATATTTAATAGCTACGGGTGTCCAGTGTATGGATACAAAGAAACACTATTAATTAGAAATGTCTTTGACTTTTCTAAAATAAAGCTTTTTATAGCTAAAGCTGTGTTTAAACTTAATTCCATGTTTCTATAGAAGAGCTATTAATATTTGTGCTTATATAAAGCTATCTTAGGTTTGCAATACTTGATTAATTTTATTCCTCTGAATTGTACATGACATCATCTGGCCTGTTAGTAGACTTATTTTAGTAACAAATCTTTTTCAGATCAGTCCTTAACTAGAAAAGAAATAAATGTGAGTAAATGTTTGCTCTATTTTGGGTCTTGTTTAAGCTAAAATAATTAGAATTCATCCAGCCACAAAGAAATTAAATTTGAACTCTAATTCTTGTCAAGAAATTTTGCATGCAGCTATTCAACACATTGTTTTTAAATTGCTGTAGTAAGAAATTATAACATTGCTTTGGCAATTGTAGTGGTTAGATGGTTGGAAAGCAGAAATGAAACTTCTCAGTAAATAAGAGGACCTCCTGTGCTTTCTGAATATAGTTACCAAATTCTTCTAAGGCTACTGATAAATTGTATGGGAGGAAGAAAGTACTCAGAATTCTGTATCAGCTTCAGCAATATTATAATAGGAAATATTGGGAAATTTATGAGAAATTAAAGGAAATACTTTCTACACATAGCTAACAAAATATAACTATTTATAGATTAAAAAAATTTAAAGTCAGAAATTGCATATTTAAAGATGCTGTTGAAAATATGTGCATGCACACCCATGTTTATTGCGACTTTGTTCACAATAGCAAGGAGTTGGAAACAACCCAAGTGCCCATCAACAAACGAATGGATAGAGAAGCTGTAGTATATTCACATAGTGGAATACTATGCTGCATTGAAAAACAAGGAACTCACACAATATTATTGAAAATGGGTGACCCTGGAGGATATTATGCTGAGTGAAGTATCTCAGTCACAAAAGGACAAATACTGCATGGTGCCACTTTGTAAAACAGGACAGACCTTGGGGTTGGGGAGAGACTGAGAAAGATGGGTTCAATATTGTATACGGCATTGAAACAGATGAGAAAGAAAACTGTTTAAAAGGGATATGTGATTAGGTATTTTTGTTATGACAGGAGTCTAGAGTGAAGGCTACATGGTAGAGTGGACCTGGGGGAGGGTTTGTAAAACAATGAAAGAATTTTTCTTTTACTTTTCCAAGACAGTGGTGTACTAGGGGGGAGGTTTGGGAGGGGAGAAAAGTGCAACAGTGAATGAATGGAAATCCAAAGTCTTTGTAAATTTTTACTGAAATTAATAATAAATTTAAATAAAAAATTTTAAAAAAGAAAATATGTGCAAATATGTATTTTGTAAAACTTGAAGGGTCCAAAGCATGCCTTTAAAGAATATTCTTTATAATTAAGGAACACAGCTCCAACTTATAAATAAACCTTTACATCACTTCTTTTTTATAAAAAGTACCATAAAATCACTTGTTAATGGATATATAAAATGATACCTTACACTTCTAACAGAGAGAAAACATTATTTTTTCCAAAATAAGAAGATTGTTATTTGCAGATCTATCCCACTGCTTTGAGTCATTGTGGTTACAAATCTTTATATTAAATATGGATCATGAAGCATTTTCTTTCAGGCATCTGGCTTAATAATTTTGCAAAATGTGTCTGTATTTTCTGAATTTTATTTATTTGTAAACCTTTCTTTAGCATTTTATAATTGTGGTCTTGTGCAGTATTTGCTGTTTTGTGACTGACTTATCATTTGAATTTTGTATGTCTTGCTATGGAAAATGATAAACAGGCGTTTGTAGGAGGGTATGTGTGTTTTTTTGTGTGTGTGCTTATGGGCATCAAGTGCATTAATTTTCCATTTCTCCCTGCTCACATTGTGCTTTAATCACAGTAGAAGAATTCATATCTAGTTTACAACTTTGAAGAAAGGTCACACTTACTGCTCTGAGTTGTTCATTATGTCTATCTAAAAATCTTTGCATCTACTTTATGCATTACTTATCATAAATACAAACACAACTGCAGGTGTTCAGTAGTGAAATTGTAAACTGTGCCCACATTTTTTTGACCACTACCATGGTCAGAAGGATCTTTGGTGACATAGTATGTTATATGTTGCAGCACTGTGGATGGAAAGGTCTTTGGTTCAAACGCTCTAGAATCTCCTCAGAAGAAAGATAGGCAGTCGGTGTCCATAAACATTCACAGCCTCAGCACCCTGATGGAGGGTCACTGTGAGTTGGAACTGACTCAACAGCAGTGGTTTGGGTTTGGTTTTTTGGTACCACGGTCAGAATTTGCTTATTCTAACTTAATAAAATGGTGACATGAACTAGGCAACTTTCTGTTGCTCTCTAACAGTTTATATGGGAATCAAGTGTTCTCTAAAAGTAGGAAAGAATTTTGCTGTAAAACTTCCTGAGTGGAAATGGTAAGTGCAAGGGAGAAAAATAAAGCAAGGAAAAGAGACAGAGTGAACAATAAGGGGGTTAAGAATAATCTCTCAAAGGAGCAGAAACCATAATGAAGTGAGAATGCATAGACATGCAAATACTGGAGTAAAGAGGGCCCTGGGCAGAGAAGAAAAGCAGAAAATAACTTCATGAAGGATGTGTGTACCATCCATGAGGCTACTGTATCTAGAGCAAAGTGCTGGGGGAGGTGATAATATGTGAAGATTGAGAAGTAAGAAGGAAATAATTTATTTGGTGCCTTTTAGGAAAAATTATGCAAAATATGCATTTCTGGGGCATTGGGACCATAGTCTTGGGTGACATCAAGGTTAATTTGTGTAAAAACAATGCTGTACATCCTACTTAAGTGAGTAGTGCCTCAGGGCTTGAAAGCCCTTGAAACAAGTCAAGGCTTGAAACAAGTCATCTAAGATGCAACTATCGATCTCTCCTGGTCCAGAACAAAGAAGAGGAAAGAAAAGCAAAGATGTGTATAAACAATTAGTCCAAAAGTCTAACAAACCACTTGAACTTCAAATTCCATAACCTTGAGACAAGAACTAGATGGTGCTGTCCTCCATCCCTATCCAATTCACTTACCTCCACTAACTCTCAAAGGGACAGCAGTAGAACTTGGATAGTTGTTCTGTTCTTGTTGTTAGGTGCTATGAGGTCTTCAGCTCATGGTGACTCTGTGAACAACAGTTTGAAACCTTGCCCCATTCTGTGCCATCTTACGATCTCCACCATGCTCAAGTCTATTGTTACAGTCACTGTGTCTGTCTATCCATCTTGTTGACAGTCTTCCTCTCTTTCTCTGACCTACCTTCCTGAAGACCGGTGGCTTCTGACAACATGCCCAAAGTATATAAGATGAAGTTTCTCCATCCTTGCCTCTGTGGAGCACCTTGACCATACTTTGCCATGACAGAATTGAAGCTATCAGTTAACCTTTGAACCTGGAACAAATGTCACCTCTGTGGATTAGCTTTCCGCCAGATCATCTCTTTCTCTCTCTCATTGCCGTCAAGTCAGTAGTGTCTAATAGCTGATGCTTCTTTGGATTTCTGAGTATCACATGAGAGATTGCAAGACCTTTAATTAACCATTAAACAGGCACTCACTCCTTAGAATCAATCATATAAATTCACAAGAGCAGTATTTATCCCCTCCTTCCCAGTAAAACTGGAAAGTAAGACGAGGTGAGCTAGAAGGATTGCTGGAAATAAGAATCACAGGGAGGAAATGAAAAGAGAACTATTAAATTGTAGGTACTGTAAGTACTATTATAAAGCAAAATGTGTGTTAATAGTTGAATGGAAAACCAATTTGGTTGTAGACTTTCACTCAAGTCTTAGTGAAAAAAACATCACTGTATGCTTTTCTTGGTAATTTTTGTTTATACTTACAAAGATTTGTTCCTTAATCATGTTTTTTGCTTTACTGCTCACTTAAAAAAGTCTCTAACCTTTGTTTTTTAGTTTTTAATGAAGATTTAAGAATATACATTTTCTTTAAAGTACCACATTATCTTAATTTTGTTCTCTACTTCATGGCTATTACTCACTTGCCTTTCTCTGTCTCCTAGGGATACCAGAGAACCTAAGTTTTTTCTCCTAGGGATACCAGAGAACCTAAGTTTTTTATGCTCACAGTACTGCCCTGGGAAAAACCAATCTTTTTTTGGTAGAGAAGAATGTGAGAATGAGTATTAGAAAAGCTAGTAGGAATATTGTTCATAAAATCTTAGTGATCTGAAAGGTTTTCTTGTAGATTCCTATTCTCTACTGATTGCTACCAAGCACTGAAAAATGAAAAAAGAAACAAAACAAGCACCCCCAAACTCAATTTATCGTATTAAATTAGACAAAAGATTTTATTAAAAATATGACAGAAGTAGCTGGAAAAGGACAGTTACCAGTTTGTTGTTGTTATGTACACTGTGGCTGACTTTGACTCGTTGTGACCCTGTGCACAGTAGCTCTGAACCCTGACCAGTCTCACTGCCTCTGACATACCTACCCTAGCATCCCTGTTACTGTATCAGTCCATCTTGTTCAGGGATTCCTCCCTGTGCTGTCCCTCCACCCTTCCAAGCATGATGTCCTTCTCTAAGGACTGGTCCCTCCTGACAACATACCCAAATTTATTATTGTCATTATGAAAATGGAATAAAGTATAAATATGCCCATTTTTCAGCATATGAAAGGAACCATCCATTGTGATTAAGTCTACGAAAGCAAGACTAGTTATAAAATGAAATATATAAAAATATCTAATAAGAAAATATGTGACTATCTCAGTAGGTAAGGAAGAATTAAATAAACATCAACATCTATTTCTGTTTGGAAAGCCAATCTTGGACAACTAAGATGACAAATATTTCTCTAATGAGATCAAATACCTAATATCCTATTCTGATTAGGTTTAGAGGAATAGGTATATTCTATATTCTCAGCTTTATCAACTTGTGACTACAAAAATATACTTTAGAACCATATCTGAAGTAGTATGGCACACACATACATGCAGTTACTCTCAAGGTTTCTCAAGGTTACCTTATATATACTGCAGATTCTATTTCTCCATTTTCTTAGCTCAAACCCTTTCAGCTTACTGCAATATACAAGACAGACTGTGTGTTATTCTCTAGTCCAGGAAAAGTAACACCTGTTAGAAATGAACAAAAATTGTTTTAACTATGTGAGTGTGATCATACACCAGGGATGTGTCCTATCTCCATACCTTTTGAACCTGTATGCAAAACAGATTATCCGAGAGTCTGGGCTCTATGAGGAGAGGAGTGGCGTCAGGATTGGTGGAACCTCTATCAACAATCTGCGTTATGCAGATGACACAACCCTGCTTGCTGAAACTGAGGAGAACCTGAAGCGTTTGCTGCAGAGACTCAAGGACTGCAGCCTTCAATATGGATTGAGGCTCAATGTAAAGAAGACAAAGATTCTCACCACTGGACCAATTGGCAACATCAGGATGGATGGTAAAGAGATTGAGATAATTAAGTTTTGATTTACTTGGCTCCACAGTCAACACTCTTGGCACTAGCAGCTTGGAAATTAAAAGATGTATTGCTTTGGGAAAGTCTGTTGTTAGGGACCTCTCCAGGGTACTGAAGAGCAATGAGTCACTCTGGAGACTAAGGTGTGTCTGGTACTAAGGCCATGGTCTTTGCAATCACTTGTTATGCATCAGAGAGTTGGACAATGACCAAGGAGGATAGAAGGAGTATTGATGCCTTTGAGCTGTGGTGCTGGAGAAGAGTATTGAGAGTACCATGGACTGCTAGGAAAACAAACACATTCATCCTGGAAAGGGTTAAACCGGGTGGCTCCTTGGAGGCAAGGATTCTGAGGCTTCGTCTGACATACTTTGGACATGTTATAAGGAGAGACCGGTCCTTGGAGAAGGACATCATGCTTGGGAGGGTGGAGGGACAGCACAGGAGGGGAAGGCCCTCTATGGGGTGGACTGATTCAGTGACTGGGGTAATTGGGATGGGAGTGTCAGAGACAGTGCGATTGGCACAGGATAGAGCGGGATTTAGGTCTGTTGTGCATAGGGTCGCTATGAGTCACCAGCGACTCGATGGCACATAGCAGCAACAACATGTGAGTGTGAAAATTAAGATATCTTTAATGCTTAAAAATGAAGTACTTTCAGAAAATAAGATTATTAATTCCTTTGTGAAATGTATAGGGCACTGAAGTAATAGTTACAGCTGAATTTTATTTTTTTATTGTTTTTAATTATTTTTAAATTTTTAAATCACAGTAATAATAATAACTGCTACTATTTATTGAATTTTTCTTCTTTGTCACTAAAAAGAAATGAAGAACAACAGGGAACAAATGAATGTATAGGATTTTATATATGTTTTAGACCAATTATAAAGCCATTTAAGGCTATAACCCACATGAAAAAAAAATCATTCTCAGTTTTCTCAGCTATAAAATAAACCAACCAATAGTAATTAATTATATAAAACTCAATGTACAGAAATTATGTCATGAAACAAAATGAATAGGAATAAAACAATGCATATGAAAAACTGTATAAAAAGTATGATTGTATAAATAATAATTTTTTAAAAAGAAAAAAATTCAACTGATTTAGTGATCAGTTATACTCACATGCACACTCTTTGTGTACATGTATATCTCAATGTGATTAAAAACTTTGCAAAACTTAGGAAAGACGTTGTCTATTTCAATTTACTATGAAGAAATTATATCATCCTGTCAAGTTGATTTCATAACTTGAACGCTGAACTTTTATAAAGCAATATAGTTTTCATCCATTCTATGAAACAGAACAGTAAGGGTGTTTCTTTTAATTATAAATATGAAACCTGGAGTTTAAGAATTCAGTTTTGAGAGATGAGAACCTTTGGTTTTTAGAAATAGCATTTCCCAAATTTTGTGATAAATACCAACTTTTCAGGACTAGTCAGCATGCTTTTGGTGCTAGTTTCTAGTTTTCCTCAGATTTCTAATAAGCTTGGTAAGCAAGATAGAATTCTAAATAGTGATTGCTTTTGCTTTTCCCCCCCTGCAGCTCTCATATGTGATGATGAATCTTGTGCATCCTTAACCCAAGTACCTCACGCATTGGAAGTTACTGGAGTTTTTTTGCCATCTGCTTACCTTCTTAGTTTGGCTCTCTTCCTCAAACAGTGAGAAGACCTTTCTTTTCAATTTGAATTGTTGCAGAATTAAGCCTATGGCTGATAGTAGTGGTTTGGGTAAAAAATCCATAAAATCCAGAAGTTCATCTGTTTCTGAGAAAGATGCACTTTCTCCATGTTCCTGTAATGTAAAGGCTTCTCCAACTTCATTGAAGCCGTTGGCACCCACATCAAGCAGCAGTAGTACAGAACAACTGATTTCATCAGAGAGAAAAAAGGAAAAAACCACCAACAAGGATACTGCCTCTGGGAAAGATAGGGTAAATATTGAAGATTCAAAGTTTCAGTACAAATTTACATCCATTTCCTAATTCTATTCTTACCTTTATTTCTATCCCATGGTGCCATGTCTAATAATCATTGCCTTCTTAACAAAGAAACATTTCTTTTTCACAGACTCGGTGAACAAAGTTGGGTAGTAACTTTTATCCATTCGTTTGTTGATGGGCACTTAGGTTGTTTCCAACTCCTTGCTATTGTGAACAAAGTCGTGATAAACATGGGTGTGTATATATCTGCTTGGATGGCAAGTAACTTTTTTTAAGGCTTACTTTCAAGTGTTTCCCAAATCAGTTTTTTCTGAAAATTGAGGATGTTATTCCACCTCTTTTGCTAGTGGCTTTTCCTGTATAGATTGTTTGCAAGTTTAGTTAAGTGTAAAACTTTTTAACATCTTCTTTAACTGATAAAGAATAAAATTTATGGCTATAACTAAATATAGTGTTTATGGTGTTACATGATAATTCCTAAGTGTTTAGATGGAATGTCAAAGGTACTTCATAAAATTACCTTGCATTCAACTATTTGACCAGCTTGGGTATTTGAGAAGAGGCAATTTGGAATTCTTTAATCAATAGAGTGTAACGTTGGAAGGTGAGTGCAATAAATTTAAAAACAAACAGGTTTCCCTGATTTCAGAGTTCTACCTTTTTCACACGTTAATTTTTTGCTGTTTTTTTTCTGACATTTATTACTTAAGATATAATTCTTATTATAAACATGTCTCTGAGAGAGTAGCTATTGTGTTATTTTGCTTAGAAGTCTATTTTGTGAGTACCTGACCACTATTTTTAATGAAATATTTGTTCTGCAAGTACTGACTTTTGTTTTTGTACTTAACACTTTAGTGTGACATCAGTGAAAGTTCACAAAGTAAATTAATTGCCCATTCAACAATTTATACACATTTTGCGTATTTGATATTGTTGTTGGGTGCCATCGAGTTTAACACAACTCATAGTCACCCTATGAACAACTGACCTGAACTCTCCCCTATCCAGTGCCATTCTCATCATCTCAGACACACTAAGCCCATTGCTGAAGTCACTGTGTCACTCATCTCATTGGGAAGCTTCCTCTCCTTCGTTGAGTGCTCTTCCCACCTCCTTTCTGGCTTCTCCATTTCTCTTTGACCTTCTTTCCTGCAACTTCCTGGCATCTCAGTTTTGTTTTTGGGCAAATGTTGCCCTTTTGGGTTTTGTATGGTTGATTGTTCTGAGGAATGTGTTTCTCACAGCTGTTGTTCACTTTATGGGCGTGCCTGTTGTTTAGTTGAAAGGCCTGTTGTTTAGTTGAAAGATGATGTCTGGGAATGGGTTCGGTTCCAGGGTTGAAGGGTGTCTAAAGGTCATTCTAGTTTCTGTCAGACTAGATAACTTTTGTCTCTTTTAAAGATTCTGAATCTTGTTCTACATTTTCCTCTATCTTTCCAGAATCTTCTGTTGTGATCTCATTCAGAGTGGATAGTGATGGCATCTGTGTACCGTCTAGTTCTTTCAGTCTTAAGCTAGTGGTGGCTGTGATTCATGTGGATTGTTAGTGCTTTGAACTAATTGTTTTCTTAAGTCTTTTATTATCTTCACTCTTCCTTGCTCTGAATGGGAAAACGCCATTACCTGAGATGAACATTTGTAAGCTACTGAGACCCAAGACTCACCAAAGTAAGACTCAAACTAAGACCCAAGATTCATCGATACCTTTCTTATGTTTAGCCTATTGAAGATGATTGTTCCATTTTGAAACAAGGGCGATTGATAAAACTGTGAGGTTGCCTTTTCTGGTGAATTTTTTTTTTTTAATGGAACAAATTCTGGTATATCTGCAATACAAATTATCATATAGACATTCATGGATTTTAGAGGGCTGTATTGAATGACAGCTTTCTTAGTCCAGTGATCTAATGAACCATATAGAGTTTAGAAATGGAAAAAAGATAGGAAACTGTATTAACTATAAAGATTACATTAAATATACTAAAGCGTTATCAGATTGTCTAAGTTAGAGATTTTGTATTTGAAAAGATTTTGTATTTTACAAGGATTTTGTATTTTAAAGTTAATCTTTTTATTCCTTCTTGGTCCAAGGTAACAAGAATCTCAGATGTAGAAAAAAAAATATCTCAACAATGGCATCGAGGTAGCTTTCTGGATGGAAAAGTCCCTCACATAAGGATAGACAGTGACTCTGCTATTCAGGTACATGGAAAGGAGACTGAAGTTCTTAACAGCGTCTAGAAATTTTGTGATTTCTTCTAACTAAATGGTTATTGGGGGAAAAGTTTAAAACAAATCTCTTAAGTAAATGAAGATAGTAAGATTAAGAAGGAATTACTATCTTTTTTTTTGGAATTACTATCTTTAAATGTGCCAAAGCTTTTCCTAAAGATAATGAATTCTGGGTACTTTTTCTGTTCATGGAAAATCAAATGAACATAGAGTGAAAGTTATATTTTATTAAACAAAATGGAGACCATTTTAATCTTTAAGCATTGGGCTGTTTTTGAGAGCAGTTGTGGAGTCATTGTAGAAAATGCAGAGAAAAACCATATTGGGATAATTTTAAAATTAAATTGCTTCTTTAGCATCTCACTAAACTAAAACATGAAGAAAATATAATCATTATTTTACTTTAATATGCATTAGCATTAAATCATCTTTAAAATTTGTTTTAAGAGGAATTGGAATGATTATAAAATCTTACTGAGAAATTCTTGAGAAGTTTAAATCTCTCCTTTAAATAAATGACTTGCATCAAGATGAACAAAGTCCCCCAAAACTTCACAAATATGCTGTGTTTAAAATTTAACCATAAAAGCTGTTATGTAGAAAGGAACATGGGTTCCTCATGGAACATGAAGAAGATATAGATAGAAAAGTAAAGAAGGAAGTTTTCCTCAGTCAGATAGAGCGAATTTTATCATTTGTTGTCTTTCTTTGACTTTTTTCCCTTGTACATGTGCAGGTTTTACCCTTTTTTCCCTTTTCAGTTTTTTCCTGGTTTAAATTATGAAGTATATAAGATATATACATATTTTAAGGAAATAACTTTTACAGTTTTGGCTGAAGTTGAAGCTTAGCTTCTCCCATAAAATAAATAGGTTCATTATAAAAATTTATAACAGTTCAAGAGACTGTAAAAGATGTTTTAGTCATCCAAAATTCTGCTACAAGAGATAATACTCTTAATATTTAGATTCATTTCCTTCCTAACATCAATGTAAACACAACTACATAAACACATCTTCATGATGGGATCATATCATGCATGTTTTCTACATTTAACTTATGGCATTGACTCCTTTGCTAATAAAAGAGCTCTGTTATAATTTTATATCATCCTCTTAAAATTATTAGAATCAAGCAATTTTATTCTTATTTCCCTCCATTACATGATCTCAGATCAATTATAAAATAAGATAATTCATAGGACAGTTGGTCTTTTTTTCACTTCATTATTAAGTTCCTATTTAAACAGATTTTGCCTTTTTTCTCCCCATGTTGATCTCAGAAGCTGTCCTCTCATGACTTTTCCACTTGTTCTTCCAGTATATAGCTCTGGCCACTGGCTCCAATAGCATTTGCTAGGGATTTTTATCTGGAACTAAGGACTTTATTATTTATGTAATATTTTCATATCTTCATTGTTGTTATTGGGTGCTGTCAAGTCGACTGCAACTCAGTGTATCTGAACCCTGTTTTATCATAAGCCAGTGATATACTTGATCCCAATGCTTCAGTCATTGGGTCATTCCATCTCCTTGAGAGTCTTTCTCTCTGTCACTGACCCTCCACCTCTCCAAGAATGATTTCTTTTGCCTAGCTGGCTTGTACTAAAAACATGTTTGCAATATGTGAGCTGAAGCTACCCCATCTGTGCCTTCAAGGAGCTCTCTGGCTGCACCTTCTCCAAGACATATTTGATTATCCTTTTGTTGGCAGTCCATGGGATATTAAGCACTCTATTCCAACACCACAACTCTAGACTCAGTTCTTCTTTTGTCATCCTTAGTCATCATCCAACTTTTTTGATGCATGGCAAGTAACTGAAAAGAGTATGGCCTAATCAAGTGCATCTTAGGCTTTAGACAGTTAACATTGAGCTGTGACAACTTGAAGAGGTCCTTGGTAGAAGATTTTCCCAAAGAAGCATGTCTTTTGATATCTTGACTGCTGGTACCAAGGGTGTTTTGTGGATACAAGTAAAACGAAGTCATTAACAATTTCAATCTTATTTTAAAATTTGTATTGTATTATTTTTACGTGTACTGTCAAATCAGATCTGACTGGTACAGGAGGAGATTGCCCCCTCCCTTCTAGCAGAGCATCTGGTGGATTTGAACCACGTACTTCTGGAATTGCAGTGCAGCATCTTGCCACTAGGCTACCAGAGCTCCCTCAATTTCAATCTTTTCTCCATCTATCATGATGTTGTCTATTGGCCCAGTGATAAGGACTTTTGTCTTTGTAATGTTCAGCTATAATCCATATTAAAGGCAGTAGTTTTTAATTTTCTTTAGTAAATGCTTCAGGTAACCATCATTTTTCAGCATGCAGATTTATGTCATCTGCATAATATAGACTGTTGATAAGTCTTCTAATCTTGATGTCACATTCTTTTGAAAAAAAATTATATACATATGTAGTAGATTAACATGTTCTGAGAAAACAGAAATAATGTTTCATTCATCTTTATAACCATCAAAATATATAGCAACAGTTGTTCTTAGGTGTCAATGAATCAGGTTTGACTCAATGATTCCGTGAGCAACAGACCTGACCCCTGTCCTGTCCTGTGCCATCCTCATCATCTCTGACATACTTTACTCCATTGCTGCAGTCATTGTGTGATACATCTTGTTGGTATCTACCTCTCTTTCACTGACCTTCCATCTTTCCAAGCATGATTTCCCTTTCCAAGGAATACTCTCTCTTAGCCACAGGCCCAAAGTATGAGAGATGAAACTTTGTCTTATTGGTCTGGGTGCACTTTTCCTTTTTGTTCTTTTAACAGTCCATGGGATATTCAGTACTTTCCTCCAGTGCAACTCAAAGGCTTTATTTCTTTTTCTGTCATCCTTACTCATTGTCCAACTCTTAGTGCATAGCAAGTGATTGAAGAGACCACGGCCTGAACCAGGTGCCCCGTAGTCTTTAGATTGGCATAATTTCTCTTTAGTATTTTGGAGACATCCCTGGCAGCAGACTTGCCTGATGCAATACGTCTCCAGATCTCCCAACTGCTGCTAGAGGTGATGATTGTTGATCCAAGCAAGATGAAATCATTGACAACTTCAATCCTTTCACCATCTGTCATAACACTGCCGTTTGGCCCAGTGGTGAGGACCATAGTTTTCTTGATATTGAGATGTAATCCATACCAAAGACTGTAGTCCTTGATCTTCTGTAGTGAACATTCCAAATCCTCTTTGCTTTCAGTAAGCAAGATTGTGTCATTTGTCTAATGCAGGTTGTTAATGAGTCTGCCACTTATCCTGATACCACATTCCTCTTCATAGAGTCCAGCTTTGTGAGGTATTTGCTCAGCATACAGATGGAAAGAATATGGAGAAAACACACATTGCTGATGCAGATCCTTCCTGATTTTAAACCATGCAGTATTCCTTTGTTCTGTTGAGATAACAACTTCTTGTTTGAGATACAGATTTTATTCTTTTTTTATTGGGAAAAACATATTGGGGGTACAAGGAGGTGAGGGTTGGGGGCAGAAGGGTGAGGATGGGCCAGGATGCAGTTGCAGAGCTGCACAGTTTGGTCGGTGGGGGGAGCAGGTGAAGGAAATGATGAGGGTCCAGTGGGAACCAGTTGCTACAGAGGAATGACAAGCATTTTCCAATAGTAATTAAACCAACTGTCTTATTGATTTGGGAATTGGATGCCGACTCTCTGGCTTCTTCATGCTGAACAGGGGCATAGATATAAAGGGGGGAAGGGAGGACGGTTTATCACCTTACTGGTGGTCTTGGGTTACAGCTGCTTGCCTTCTTGCTCCTGAGGGCCGCAATGGTTTGCCCCGAGCCGGGGGCCAAGCGCAGCCCGCCCCAGGAAGAAGGCCACGATGGCTTGCCCCAGGCAGAGGGCCGAGGGCAGCCCACCCCAGGCAAAGGGCCACTATGGCTCACCCCAGGCAGAGGGCCGAGGGCAGCTTGCCCCAAGCCGGGGGCCGAGGGCAGCCCGCCCCGGGCAGAGGGCCACGACGGCTCGCCCCGGGCAGAGGGCCGCGATGGCTCACCCCAGGCAGAGGGCCGAGGGCAGCCCGCCCCGGGCAGAGGGCTGCGACGGCTCGCTCCAAGCCGGGGGCCAAGGGCAGCCTGCCCCGGGCAGAGGGCCGCGATGGCTCGCCCCAGGCAGAGGGCCGAGGGCAGCCCGCCCCAGGCAGAGGGCCGCGATGGCTCGCCCCGGGCTGGGGGCTGAGGGTAGCCCACCCCAGGCAGAGGGCTGCGACGGCTCGCTCCAAGCCGGGGGCCAAGGGCAGCCTGCCCCGGGCAGAGGGCCGCGATGGCTCGCCCCAGGCAGAGGGCCGAGGGCAGCCCGCCCCGGGCAGAGGGCTGCGACGGCTCGCCCTGGGCCGGGGGCCGAGGGCAGCCCGCCCCGGGCAGAGGGCCGTGACGGCTGAAGTAATCTTTTTTTAAAAAAGAAGAAGAAAAAGTGTGTGTGTGTGTGTACCGTCAAATTGGATCTGACCGGTACAGGAGACTGCCCCTCCTTCTCCAGCAGAGCATGAAGTAGAGTCTGGGTTCCCCACCCCCCAGGTGCCTGTCGGTTCCTGGGTTTCAGCTGTCCACACCACAGCAGTGGGCAACGAGCTTAAAGCCCCTGATGGCTCTGGGCGCTGACTCTCACCAGTGGCTGTGGATGAAGTCACAGGCGATTTTCATCCAGCGCTGGAGATACAGATTTTTATGAACCCAATTAAGTGTTCTTGGATTCCCATTCTTCTCAATTGTAGCCATAGTTTGTTATAATCTACACAGTCAAATGCCTTTCATAGTCAACAAAACACAAATAGACATTCTTTTGATATTGTCTGTTTTCAGTCAGGATTCATCTGACATCAGCAGTGATATCCCTGGTGTCCATTGCCTCTTCTAAACCCTGTTTAAACTTCTAGTAGTTCTTTGTCAATGTACTGTTCTAGCTGTTTTTAGTTTTGTTTTAATTTTTTTAAATTTTATACTTGTTTATATACAAAGAGCACAAAATGCGTATACTTTGTTTTTCACACCAGGTCTTTCCCTTTCTTTTACCTGTCCTTTTTTAAATGATCACCAGCAACATGATACTGTTTTATAATTTCCACATTCTGTTGGGCCACCTTCGTTGGGAATGGGAACAAATATGGGTCTCTTCCAGGAAGTCAACTAAGCAGTTTTCCTCCAGATTTCCTAGTTTAGACTGGTGAGCATATCCAGTGTTGCATCTTCTAGCTGAAACGTGTAATTTTGTCTAGAATATTAAAGATGAGTATTTCTTCTTTTTCCTCTCCCCCACCTCTCTTCTCTCAGCGCATTTATGTTGCCTGACTTCAGGATTATAGTTATTGTTCTGTGCCATTAACAACAGCTCTGAACCCTTGCCTGTCCTGAGCAGTCTCACTAATTCTGACACACCAACCTACTGTATCAATCCATCTCATCCAGGGTCTTCCTCTCCTGCATCGTCCCTCCACCCTTCTGAGCATGATGTCCTTCTCCAAGGACCTGTGTCTCCTGGCCATGTGCCCAAAGTAAGTATGTGAGATGGAGCTTCAAGAGCCTAGCCTCCAAGGAGAAACTTGGTTTCACCCTTTCCAAGACAGACCTATTTGTCTTGGCAATCCATGATATGTTCAGAACTCTTCTCCAGCACCACAATTCAAAGACATTGATTCTCCTGTCATCCTTAGACACTGTCCAGCTCTCTGATGTTTAGCAGATAATTGCGAAGACTGTGGCCTGGATTAGGCACACCTTGATCTCTAGATTGACATCATGGTTTAGCTGTTTTAAAAGATAGAAAAGAAACAGCTCTTTAAGGACTTCATAGACCATCTTTGGGGAAAACCAGTTAAAAATGTTTGAAAGCAAGAAGGTGTTTGAGGACCAATTCATATATGTTTGGAAAGTGGGGAGGGGAGGAAACAGGACCATCTTTCATGGCGATTGAATGAGAATCCTTTATGAAGGAGGAGGCAACTGGTGGTTATAGAATCATCTCTTAAGGCAGTAAGAATGGGGGAGGGGGATAAGCATTCAATGAATATCCTTATACCAATAATATGTGTGTTTGTGTGAGTATGTGTGGACTAGAAGAAAATGGAGTCAGAGAGGAACCAGGAGGTGGGGGTGGGGGTAGGGAGTGATAACTATTGAATTTAAAAGCCACTCTATGGGTTAGATCAAAAACACAGCAGCTGCTGACTCTCTGTGCCTTTCTGTGTGTTTTATCAGATCTGTGCTCCATGGCGATTTTGGTGGCTGAGTTTGAGGGATGTAATTCATTGGGCCTTTCTTCTGAGGTGACTCTGCTTAGACTTGATCATCCAACCTTGTGGTTCGCAGCCTAATACATTAAGTATTGGAACCACCAGAGACTCCAGAGTTAGAAAACCAAACCAAACTCACTGTCATTGGACTGATTCTGAAGGACAGAGTGGAACTGCTCCATGGGTTCTAAATTCTTCACTGATACACTCTGCCTCATCTTTCTCCCTTGGAATGACTGGTGGGTTTCAACTACTGACCTTTTGATTAGCAACTTAGTGCATTAACCACAGTACTACTAGCAGGCAAAAGAGTTAGATAAACACTCTGTAAAAAAGAAATTGTTAATCTTATTGTATAGACCCAAACAACGGCAGTTCAGAGCACTTAGAAAAATTGCACACCGCTCTTTCAGATGTCTGATGCTTCCCACTCACAGTAGTCCTTCAATGAACATTTCTTGAATAAATAAAGGAATTAATATATTTTTGGAATCAGTATGTTTTTTGAATATTTAAGATTGTTAAAGTTGTACTTACTGAGCTCAAATGGTTTTTCCAGAAATGTGGACAATTAAATATGAAAGGCTATTTAACTTTTAAATAATGAAAGTAAAAAAGAAAAGAAAAATACAATGGTAGGAAATAGGAAGACTAACAACTGAGTTCCATGTTGCATGGTCAAACTAGAGGTGATCACCAAGAGTGGGAAGGCTTTGACTGGCTAACCAAATGGCAGTTTCACCCACTAGCCTTTTCTCTCTGTTCCCCTCTATTCTGATCTCCATGCTCAGTGGGTCTAGAAATGCCTATCTACATGTTCTGGAGTTTATTTTCATCGCGAAAGCTGACAATCCCCAACTTTACAGAGAATGTATCTACCGCCCAGATTAACATAGAATGAGAATATAGTTTTCATTATAATACTTGCTTGTTATTTGATGGGATAAACTAAATTATCATTTTGTCAAGGTTAGTTCATTTTTTCTTTGTAAATGTTAAATTATACATCAAAGGATTCTTGGTCTGGATTGTGGGGTTACAGGTGATTTTTCTTTTCTCTTTAGTATTGATCTCTGTGTTATAATTTTGCCGTATTTCTCTAAAAAGAAAGAAACTTTTTAATTAACAGAAACAATGGACGTTAACCAAGTTACTTGGTTAATGAGGAAACACTTGTTCAGTGGCTAACAGATTTGGATTTTATAATATAGTGCTCAGAGTTTTGGAATAAATTTTGGGTGAATGCACTGTGTATCCATCCATATTTCCCCCCCTTTTTAATTGTGATTTAAATTTTCATTAATATTAATTGTGATTTAACAAAAGTAAATCTAACATTCCATGTGAGCTTAACAGAAGATTTCAAAAGGCAGCGCAGGATGACAAAGTAAAATATTACAATGAAATGTGCAAGGAGTTGGAGTCAGAAAACCAAAAGTGTCGAGCTCGCTCAGCATTTCTTAAGCTCAAGGAACTGAAGAACAAATTCAAACCTCGAGTTGCTATAATCAAGGATGCTTTAGGCAGAATATTAAATGATCCAGGAGGTATCAAAAGAAGATGGAAAGAATATACTAAGTCATTGTATCAAAAGGAATTAGCAGACACGGAAGAATTTAATGAAACAACATATGAGCAAGAGCCTATGGTGATGAAGGAAGAAGTTCAAGCTGCTTTGGAGGAAATAGCAAAAAATAAGGCCCCAGGAATAGATGGTATACCAATTGACATATTTCAGCTAACAGATGCTGCCCTGGACGTGCTCACCAAGTTGTGCCAAGAAGTCTGGAGAACAACCACTTGGCCAACTGACTGGAAGAGATGTATATTTGTTCCCATTCCAAAGAAAGGTGACCCAACAGAGTGTGGAAACAATAGAACAATATTGTTGATTTCACATGCAAGCAAGATTCTACTGAAGATTATCCAAAAACAACTGGAACAGCACATTAGCAGAGAACTGCCAGAAGTGCAGGCTGGGTTTAGAAGGGGTCATGGTACTAGGGATATTGTAGCTAATGTTAGATGAATATTGGCTGAAAGCAGGGAATACCAGAGGAATGTCTATCTGTGCTTCATTGATTATGCAAAGGCATTTGACTGTGTGGACCATTACAAACTGTGGCTGACTCTGAGAAGAATGGGAATCCCAGAAGAACTTGATCATGCTAATGGGAAACTTATACTTGAACCAAGAGGCAGTCATCAGAACCGAGCAAGGAAACACTACATGGTTCAAAATTGGTAAGGGTGTATGCCAGGGATGTGTCCTGTCTCCATACCTTTTCAACTTGTATGCAGAACAGATCATCCAGGAGGCTGGGCTCTATGAGGAGAAATGTGGCATCAGGATTGATGGAAGATCTATAAACAATCAGTTATGCAGATGACACAACCCTGCTTGCTGAAACTGAGGAGGACCTGGGGGGTTTGCTGCTGAGGGTCAGGGACTACAACCTTCAGTATGGACTGAGGCTCAATGTCAAGAAGACAAAGATTCTCACCACTGGACCAATTGGCAGCATCAGGATGGTGAAGAGATTGAGATTGTTCACAGCTTTAGTCTGTTTGGCTCCACAATCAACACTCTTGGCAACAGCAGCCAGGAAATTAAAAGATGTATTGCGATGGAAAAGTCTGCTGTTAGGGACCTCTCTAAAGTACTCAAGAATAATGGTGTGTCTCTAAAGACTATGGTGCGACTGGTACAGGCCATGGTTTTTGCAATCACTTGTTATGCATCAGAGAGCTGGACAATGACCAGGGAGGATAGAAGGAGAATTGATGCTTTTGAGCTTTCGTGTTGGAGAAGAGTGCTGAGGGTGCCATGGACTGATAAGAAAACAAACAGATTTCACCCTGGAGAGGGTTAAACCGGGCTGCTCCTTGGAGGCAAGGATTCTGAGGCTACGTCTGACATACTTTGGTCATGTTGTAAGGAGGGACATGTCCTTGGAGAGGGACATCATGCTTGGGAGGGTGGAGGGCAGGTGCAGAGGGGAAGGCCCTCTGGGAGATGGATTGATTCGGTGACTGTGGCAATCGGGATGAGTGTGTCGGAGACAGTGAGATTGGCACAGGACAGAGCAGAGTTTAGAGATGTTGTACATAGGGTCATTTGAGTCGCAAGCGACTCGATGGCACATAACAACAACAACAACAAAATCTAACATATAAGTTAGATTTTCATTCATTGTTGTACATTTTATCCCCTTTTCCCTTTCCCCCTCCCCCAGTTCACTTTAAAAAAAATTATTAATTATTGCACCATTAACTCCCTCTCTCCCTTCCCCCAGTCATCTTTGCAAAGGACCTCTTATTCTGAGCCAAGTGGGTAAGGAGTTTTGCTGTCTCAACCCAAAAGGCAGATGATTTGAATCCCCCAATTGCTCTGTGTGAGAAAGATGAGCAGTCTTCTCCTGTATGATTAACTGCCGTTGAAAACCTGATGGAAGCTTAGCTGTGGGTTGGTTCCAACTTGATGGTAATGAAATGAGTTTCTATTTGACTTTAAGAAGAACCTTTCCCCTGGAGTTAGAATTTGTCTGTATTATGTGTTCATTTTTAATACTTTATGAATGACAAAGGGACTTTTCATTTTCTCTAGGAATTCTATACTTTTGGAAAAGTATTGGGCCAAGGAAGCTTTGGGTTGGTCATTGAAGCTACAGATACTGAAACAGGGACTAAGTGGGCAATTAAAAAAGTGAATAAAGACAAGGTAAGACTGACTAGCAGCATCAATATGAGGCCAATGTGGGTATAGACAGTACATCTTTTTACACTGACCCCCATTTCCTCTGACCATGAGGTGAGGATTTGACCATTCCCTTGGATATTTGTGGTCATTTCTGTATCTTTCTGCCAATTCTTATACTGAGATAGAGAAGTGTTATTTGGGAAAATAAATCAGAAAAGTTAAAAAACATAAATTTTACCAGAGTGAGTTGAAGATAAATAATATTTAAAAATATGTGGATATGTAGAGTTTGCACTAAATATGTCTTAGCTTGTTCTACGTCCTGCTGCTTTCTCCTGATGTTCTGATACTCATTTTTACAATAAAGTATCCATGACTTGGAGTAGAGAACATCATCATCAGATATTAGTAAATTCCCTATTTCCTCACTGTTTGCTAATTCTCTCTTCATTCATCTTACCTGTTCTTTAAATTTGAGGATCCAGGTGGAGACAGGATGGAAGCAGAGGGGTGAAGATGTGCAGGAGGGGCAATTAATCATGGAGTCTCACAATGTGGTGGGTGAGGAAGTGAGGGAAATGGGAAGGATCTGGTGTGAAAAAAACAGTGTGTTAGAATTTTGTAAATAAACTAGTGTAAACAAAAGAATGTAAAGTAGAATGTATATGAATGATTGTATAAAACACAATGTAAATGAAAGATCATATAAGATACAATATATATGAATAAAACATACTGTAAAGGTATTATTATATGAAAACCAATTAAAAATAATTTTAAAAAGTTTGAACCACTTTCCTCACCACCTATGTACTATACTGTTTGTTTGTATCTATTATATTTCTCAACAGATTTTAAGGTACAGTGTAAGATTATTCATTTGATCATTTCATCGACTTTTAAAAAAGATACTAATGTGCTTGGGAAAACAAAGAAACTATTTTGGTGTTTGTTCTGTCGGAGACAGTGACATTGGCACAGGACAGAGCAGAGTTTAGAGCTGTTGTACATAGGGTCGCTATGAGTCGCAAGCGACTTGATGGCACATAACAACAACAACAACAACGTATTTATAAAATGAAAAAGGAGATTATGTTGTATCCTTTAAAATAAACTCTACAAATTGGACTACATGTCTTATCTCTCTAAAGTTTAATTAAGAAATGTATAAGACTAAAGAAAAGGAGACACAGAAGTCTTTCTAGGATTCTTTAGCATTCTAGACACATAATGCTCCTTTGGATGCTATTTCTTTTGCCTCTTTGATAACACTTAATTGTGCTCATGTGAAACCTACACCTAGACCAAGAGGCTGTTGTGTGCAGACCAAGAGAACATTACATGGTTTAAAACTAAGAAGGGTGTGCATCGGGGTTATATTCTCTCTGTATCCTATTCACTATGTATACTGAATAAATTATTTGAGATACTAGACTCTGTGAGGAAGAATTTGGCATCAGGGTTAGAGAAGACTCATCAGGAACTTCCAGTATACCTTGCTTTCTGAAATTGAGGACTGCCAGAAGGTCAGGCTGGGTTCAGGAGAGGCTGTGACACCAAGGATATCATTGCTCATGCCACATGAATCCTGACTGAAAGCACAGACTACCAGAAGAGTGCCTATTTATGCTTTATAGACTAAACAAAGGCATTTGACTTTGTGGATTATAAAAAAACTAATACTAACATTGAAAATAATCAGAATCCCAGAACACTTAAATGTGCTCATGAGAAATAGATACCATGGGAAGACTGAGAATTGACAAAAGACAAGAAGACCCTAAACCAGATAGATTGGTTCGGTGACTGCTTCAATGAGTTCAAGCATGTTAGAGGTGATGCAGATGGCAGAGTTTAGATCTATTGTTCATAGGGTCTCTATCAATCATATGTGACTCAGTGGTACCTAACAACAATAACAACATTGGGAATCATCACTAGACACCTGACTGATGCTCTTGCCACTGCTGTGGGGTGAAGGTGTGATGTCTGGTCTGGGACTGCATGTCTGCAGTCCAATAAAAGATTGGGTTTGGAGTGCCCAGTCAGGTTAGAGTTTCTGCTCGTCTAAGATGTGGTTGACAGCTAAATATATCTGTCAATCTATGAATAGCACTGCTTCTCATCTAGCAGGTGTAAAGGGGTTGGACACCCAGCCTAGAAGAGAATTATTGTTGGCCTCTGACCTATCCAGGTTATTCTACATGGTTAGGAATGGTATACTCTGCTGGTGTGAAGAGACAGTCACTACCAGCTGCAGATGCTCAAAGATGACACACTGCGTGAAGTGTGCACTGCTCCAAGTGCAGGGATAGTGCAGAATACACAAGGGTGCTCAGTGAGAGGTATGGATTCCATTTAGAAATGATGTTCCACTGGGATGGATGCAGACCAGACACAGCACAGAATGCTGGCACACAGAGGGAGTCTCTGAATGTTAGATTGTGCATGCTCTCCCGGTGCCAGATACAACTGGTGCAAGTCTGACCTCAAGTAGAACTGAGAAGGGCTTTCTGACGCTGCTGACTACTTGATAAGTTGTGGTGGAGAAAAGTCACTATGTGAGCTCCAGAAGGCTCTGTGGACCAAAGAAAAAAATAATAATACCTTTCTTGTGCTTTTTTTTTGTCTCCTTATTGATATTTTTTTGGTCAGTTTATTCCTTCAGTCAGTATTTTACTTACTTATTTATCTTTTCCATTGGAACAAAAGATTCTTGGATGATTATTTGTATCTATAAACTTTTCTGTTGTCTTAATTTAAAAAGATTTGGGCTATTGTCTCTGTAGTCTGCCATTTTGCCTGGAAGAAGTCAGGCAACATGTGAATTGGACAATGCAGGTCAAGCCATATGTTTAGATGGAAATTCACTGAATTTGTGGTAATTTTCCATATTTAGACGATATAGGAGTCCACAATCACAATTTTTACAATCACTATTTCTCTTGACCTTTTAGGATAATTTTAGAATATGACTTTTACACGAAACAAAGTGAGATTGACAGTTTCCCATTTATTTCTGTGGTGATAATGGCTGAAGGGTAAAGGTGTTTGGAAGAATTGAACAAATGAGAGAAATAATATATTTTATTTATTCATTCATTGTTGTGCATTTTCCTCCTTCCCACTCCCTTCCATGAGGAAGAATATGTTTTAATCTGATTACGAGGATAAATAAACTATGTCATTACTTGAGACAGGTAGGTGTGATAGTCACCTGTGAAATCTATGTTTCCTCATTAATTTAGGCTGGAAGCTCTGCTGTGAAGTTACTTGAACGGGAGGTGAGCATCCTCAAAAGTGTGAAACATGAACACATCATACATCTGGAGCAAGTGTTAGAAACCCCTAAGGTAAAGCTTCCTCACTTGGTGCATTTTGAAAGTTGTTGTTACAAAATGAACATCATTCCATTCTGAAAGAATCCCTTTGGGCCATAGTTGTTCATGTCACTGGCATGAGTTTGTCACTGGAGATTGATGAGAGCATTACAGATGACTTTTATTATTGATTATATAATTAGGTTTCTGCTGATTAGATTAATGTCTTTAGTGATATTTCTGGTGACATATTAAAACCAGATGTTTAAAGTTGAAGCAATTTCATAAAAAACTAAAAGTGATTAGAGCTTTCCTTCTGTTTTGGTCCTTAGTTTCGCTATTAGAATTTTTTGGAACGCCATAATTTTGTGAGATTAACTTCACAATTCCTCACCAGTAATTCACCAGAGCTACACACACACACACACACACACACACACACACACACACACACACTCTTCATTTCACAGACTTTCAAAAGCATGTGAATAAATTAAAGGTACTATGGGTTGGATCAAGCACATCTTAGTCTTTCAAGTGACATCCTTACTCTTAAGCACTTTAAAGAGGTCCTTTACTGCATATTTCCCTAGTTACATCTCTTTTGATTTCTTGACTGCTGCTTCTATGGGTGTTGATTTGGGGTCCAAGCTAAATGAGACTCCTGACAACTTCAGTCTTTTCTCCATCTATCATGATACTTCCTGATGGTCTAGTAGTGGGGATTTTGTTTTATATTGAGATATAACCCATATTGAAAGCTGTAGTCTTTGATCTTAAGTGCTTAAGTGTAAACAAGATTGTGCCATCTGCATAATGCAAGCTGTTGACGAGTCTTCCTCCAATCCTGATGTTATGTTCTTCTTCATATAGTTCAGTTTCTTGGATTATTTTCTCAGCATAGAGATTTATTGGAGAGAATAGTCCTGAGACACCTTTTCCTGATTTTTAACCTCCTAGTGTCCCCTTGTTCTGTTTGAATCACTGTTTCTTGGTTCATGTACAATTTCCCAGAGGTACTTCAGTCTACTAGTAAGCCATTTTAGCAGGCTGTCCAATACCCTTGGTGGTCCACAGGTACTTTATTTGCATGTTGTTATTTGTTGCTGTGTATCGTCCACTTGGAACTGACTCATAGCTGACCCTCCAGTGGGTTTTCAGAAGCCCATGGAAGAAGATTTCCCATCTTTCTCCTGCAGAGAAGCTAGTGGATTTTAACTCCATGTCTTTGGGATGGGATTGCAACACAGCTTCATTGTCAGAAAGGGTATATATTCAATAATTTGCTATACCATAGCTTGTTAATTTTTATAGGATACTAACTGCTATGAATTTTTCCTTACTGGATGCTAGATATTTTTGTAACTATACTTGTCTTTGTTCTAGGATACAGTTAAGGTACTTGGAAAGGGTTTGATACTTTAAAAACTTGCTTTTGTCTTTGTAAGATATAACTAGAGCAGCATTTAGGGGACATTTCTTCATACTACTGAGGCAAGACCTTACATGGAGTAGCTGAAGGGTTCAAACCACTAGCATCTTAGGTTAGCAGTTGTTTAGAAACTGCTTGAGCCACTGGCTCCTTTTCCCCTCTATAACTGTGTCACCAGAGCACAGCCTATTAGCCAAATCTGGCCTGTTGTCTGGTTTTTTTTGGCCCATGACCTAAGTTTAACACATTTTTTTAAAGGTTGAAAAGATTGTTTAAAAGAATATTTCATGTCATGTCAAAGTGATACATAACTCAAATTCCAGGGTCTATAAGTAAGTTTTTGAATAGTTTGGAACACAGCTACATTCATTTGTTTAAGGCAGTGTTTTACACATCAGGAGTAGAGTTGAATAGTGGGGTAAGACAATATGACTTCAAAGCTGAAAAACTTACTCTCTGGCCCTTGACAGCAGAAGTCTACAGTGTTGTTAGAGAGGTCATGTGGAAATAAAAAACTGATAAAGACATTAACCACCCCTCCCCATGTCAATACCACCTTAAAAATCTTTAGTGGCTCTTCTCTTGTATAAAAGAGAAAAAAAAAATTCCAAACCTCTTATGACATTCAAAACTTGGTACAACCTGGCACCAATCTATCCTTTCTGACTTTCCTACTCATTTCTACTCTACTTTTCTCCTCCCCACCAAGGTCCCAATGATATTAACAGGTGAGGCATGCCTTTTCTATTTGCACTTATCACAAGATGCTATTATTATATAGTAGAAATAATATGTTATTATTATATTACATTATAGGGAACTCTGGTGGCCTAGTCCATAAGGATTTGTACTACTAACTCAAAGGCGGATTCTCACTGGTAGTTCAAACCCACCAGTGGCTCAGCTGGAGAAAGATGGACAGATCTCTTCCTTTGTGATTTATAGCCTCTGAAAAAACCTGCTAGAGGGTTAGTCACAAATCAGTGACTATAATTATAGGGAGTGAATTACAACACTGTGAGCTCTTTGAAGATAATGTCTGTGTATCAGGCTTCTTTTTTCCCCTCTGATATCCCAAACAGAAGCTCAATATCAGCAGTGAAAACCAGGCCAGGTGCTGATTGTGAGTCAGACCACCAGCTACTCATATCAAGTCCACGGGAACCAAGGTTTGACCTTAAGTCTGTCCTACTTGAATTTAAAAACCATCTCAGGAACAGGTTTGAGGCCTTGAGCACCAAGGAGCATAGACCAAATGAGCTCTGGGAGAATATCAAGAAAATCATCCATGAAGAATGCAAAAGATCGTTACAAAGGATAAAGAAGAAAAGACCAAGATGGATGTCAGATGAGACTCTGAGTATTACACTAGAGTGCCAAGTAGCCAAAGCTAAAGGAAGAAATCAAGAAAGCAAAGAGCTAGTTGAAGAGAAAATTTCAAAAGGCAGCTAGGGATGACAATGCAAGATCCTATAATGAAATGTGCAGAGAGCTGGAGTCAGAAGATCAAAAAGGCCGAACTCACTCAGCATTTCCTAAGCTGAAGGAGTTGAAAAACAAATTCAAGCCAAGGGTAGCAATACTTAAAGATAGTTTGGGTAGAATGTTAAGTGATCCAGCAAGTATCAAGAGAAGATGGAAGGAGTACATAGAGTCACTGACTGTATCAGAAAGAATTGGCTGACACAGAGGAATTTAATGAAATGACATATGAGTAAGAACCTATGGTGATGAAGGAGGAAGTTCAAGTTGCTCTGAAGGAATTGGCAAAAAACAAGTCTCCAGGAGTTGACAGCACACCAATTGATTTCTTTCAACAAACAGACACTGCCCTGGATGTACTCACTAAGTTGTGCCAGGAAATCTGGAGGACAGTCAGCTGGCCAACTGACTGGAAGAGATCTAGGTTTGTTCCCATTCCAAAGAAAGGTGACCCAACAGAGTGTGGAAATTATTGAACAATATCATTGATATCACATGCAAGCAAGATTCTGCTGAAAATGAGCCAAAAACTTTTGGAACAGTATGTCAGCAGAGAACTGCCAGATATGCAGGCTGTATTTAGAAGAGGTCATGGTACTAGGGATATTACAGCTAATGTTAGATGGATCTTGGCAGAAAGCAGAGAATACCAAAAGAAGAATGTCTATCTGTGCTTCATTGACTATGCAAAGACTATGCAAAGATCACAACAAGCTATGGCTGACTCTGAGAAGAATGGGAATCCCAGAACATTTGATTGTGATTATGCGAAACTTAAACTTGGACCAAGAGGCAGTTGTCTGAAAAGGGCAGGGAGACACTGGATGATTCAAAATCAAGAAAGGGGTCCATCAGGGATGTATTTTGTCTCCATACCTTATCAATATGTATGCAGAACAGATCATCTGAGACACTGGCCTGTACGAGGAAGAATGTGGCATCCGGATTAGAGGAAGATTCACCAACAACCTGTGTTATGTAGATGGCACAACCCTGCTTGCTGAAACTGAGGAGGACCTGAAGCACTTGCTGCAGAAGGTCAAGGACTGCAGCCTCCTATATGGACTGAAGCTTAACATCAAGAAAACAAAGATTCTCACCACTGGGCCAATTGGCAGCATCAGTATGGATGGTGAAGAGATTGAGATAGTTAACAGTTTTCTTTTACTTGGTTCCACGGTCAACACTCTTGGTAACAGTAGCCAGGAAATCAGGAGATGAATTGCATTGGGAAAGTCAGCTGTGAGGGACCTCTCAAGAGCAACAACGTCAGGCTGGAGACTAAGGTGCACCTGATCCAGGTTATAGTCTTTGCAGTTACGTGCTATACATCAGAGAGTTGGACAATGAATAGGGATGATAGAAAGAGAATTGATGCCTTTGAGCTGTGGTGCTGGAGAAGAGTGTTGAATATGCCATGAACTGCTAGGAGAACAAATAGGTTTGTCCTGGAGAGGGTGTATCCAGAATGCTCCTTGGAATCAAGGATTCTGAAGCTTTGTCTGACATACTTTAGGCATGTTGCAAGGAGGGACTGGTCCTTGGAGAGGGACATCATGTTTGGGAGAATGGAGGGACGGTGCAGGAGAGGAAGACCCTCAGTGAGATGGCACAGGATGGAACAAAATTTAGGGCTCTTGTTGACAGGGTCGCTGTGAGTCGCAGGTGACTCAATGGCACATAACAACAACATCCAAGATAGTATCTTATATCAAATAGACATTAAATATTTTTAATGAATAACATAATGATTAAGATTGTGATAATGTTTCCGTTATGTGTGTGTCTCTTATATATACATATATATGCAATGCATAACAACATTGTTAAAGATCCACAACTATATAATCTGTCTTTTTAAAATCTATATAACGCCAGCAAATGTACCTTGTGATGGAGCTTTGTGAGGATGGAGAACTCAAAGAAATTCTGGATAAGAAAGGACATTTCTCTGAGAATGAGACAAGGTGGATTATCCAAAGCCTTGCATCAGCTATAGCATATCTTCATGATAAGGGTAAGAAGAGCATGCAATACATTGGCTCTGTGAATCCAGATATCACTTTTAAGAGTAATTTTATTCAGGATTTATAGTCACAAAAATAATTCTTGCTAACATAGATTTGATTTTTTAAAGTGGCACTTAACAATTTTTTTCAGTTGTTTGACTTTCCTCTACACCTCCATTTTTTTCTTCATTAATGGTTAGTTTGACCAACTTTAGAATATTCTTGTTTCACATTTGAGAAAAAAATTTTTTCCAGCCAGGTGATATGACTTGGGAGGTAACAGAACTGACACTGGGCTCCAGTGATTCATTTAGCAGCTATTCACCTATTACCTTGTGGTTGATTCTAAAGCTAAACAAGATCAAAAGGCTTTCCTTTGAAGGAAGTCAGGATGGTAGGAGGTTGAACGTGGAAAAACATTACAATTCAACATGATTTCTCTAACAGAGAGACGTATGTGGTTCAAGGAGCATAGGTGTAGAAGTGCCTCATTTGTTTTAAAAAGTTGGGGGAGAATTTACACAGGAGGACACACTGCTTGAGCTGAGGAATACAAATGTAGGGTGAGGAATACAAACAGGGAAAAGAAGAGAGCGCAAAGGTCGCGAAACTGACAACTGAATATTCTACTAATGACATTTATTCTACATTAAGCTGTAAATTTAGTGCTGTTCCAAACAGAATTGTAACAGGATTTTTCATGACACTTGGTAAGATGCATCTGAAATGGGTGAGAATATCTATGAAGATAATAAAAATTAAGGACTTGGCCCGCCAAGAATCAAAATATATTATGAAGTTACACTTAGGTAAGAAGAGAAAATCAGAACAATAGAAATAATAAGATTACAAAAACAAAGTCTAGGAATTGTGTTCCAGCAGTTATACAGATAACTTTTTAAGTCTATGAAAAATTATCTCTATGTATATGAACTGAATCAGCAATTTGTAAAAGAATTTATTATTTGCGTGTATATAAAAATTTTACCTGAGCTCTGGCATGTTCAACTAAAGTTTTGTGTGTTGAAGATTTTTGTTTGATTGACTTTTTATTTTAACATATAAAGAGTAGGAAAAATATTTACTGATCTTGTAGAAAAATATAGTGAAATAAGAATAGTTTTTGTATCTTTAACTAAATTACAGCATGCCGAATGTCTGCATTGGCAGCAAACATAAGCATAAATGTAAAGAAGTAATTCTCTGTTTGAAGACCTCAGAATATTGAAAATATTTCTAGGTTTCTGACTAACATTGTCTCCCTCATTCTGGGAATTTCACACCTGAGGCATCCTCTTTTATACTCACCAGGCCAGTTTTCATAAATAGCAGCCAGTGTGGCAGCAAGGAAGTGGGTAGAGATAAGAAAAATCAAAGAAAAAAAATTTTTAAAGGTTATAAATATAGGCATTAAAGCTTTCAAAATGAGAGGATATGGCAAGGCCTCATTATACTTGGTCCTCCTGAAGTTGTCCAACAGTGGCTAATAGTTTGCCAGGCATGCTTACTTCTTCTACTTATGTTCCCTTTAATTATTTTCCCATTAATGATTTCAAATGGTTTGTTTTTATTTTCTTGGTAGATATAGTACATAGAGATCTAAAACTGGAAAACATAATGGTTAAAAGCAGCTTTATTGATGCTAACAATGAAATGAACTTAAACATAAAGGTAAGAGATAAGAAATATAGGTAAATAATTACCTATAAATAGTTTGAATGCAGTGGAAAATTATTTCTTCTTTTGTGATACATATATTGTGATAGCTTTTGAGAAATCAAAATCTATGATACGGTTTTGCAAAAATATTATACAAGAGATATTGTCATTGATAAGAATAACTTTATAAGTGGAGCTGTTAAATATTTTTTAAAAGTATGTATTTATTTCAGTAATTCTAAATCACAAGCTAATAGCTAGCAAACAGATGCTCTGAATTCTAATTAATTTTAAAATGATTCATGGTAATTTGATGTAAATATGTTACAGGTTTAGAGAACAGTGTACCTCTGTTGTGCTTTTGACTACAGAAATCTGTATTCCTTGTTGAGAAATTTCCTAGATATTAATATTTATGTGCTAAACACAGTAAATGTGCCAAGTGTTTATTTTTGAAGAATTTATTAAAATTAAATGTTCCTTAAGTTAAAATAAATTATAAAATCCATTATTTATTACTTAGCACTTTAGTAATAGGTGCCTCCAACTATGTGAATGTATTAATTTAGAAATACAATGTCTGTTAGTAACTAACTTTGTAGCAGGAGCTAAATCCCTGTTATACAAATAGGATTATGGCACTGCTGTTCTACTGAGTGAATGTGCTTGGACAGCTTTCCTATATAGAGGGCATGGATTGTGCATGTCTTGGCGTACCTGGAGGTG
The DNA here is from genome assembly GCF_000299155.1 of Elephantulus edwardii. Lineage (NCBI taxonomy): Eukaryota > Metazoa > Chordata > Mammalia > Macroscelidea > Macroscelididae > Elephantulus > Elephantulus edwardii. The sequence goes on from NW_006399794.1 coordinate 6,438,445, forward strand.
TATCTGGAGTAGTACCTGAGATAATATGTACTTAATCAATATTTGATGAGTGAAAGCACAAGTGTTATCTAAAGAATTTAATTGTGTAGACTTTTTTTGTATAATTGATACCTTTATAATTTTTTTGTGCAGTAAAGTGACGTATTTGTGCAAGCTCCTGTTACTTGTTTAGAAATAGTGACATCATGTTTTAGTAGAAACATATTCTTACTTTATAAGGCACTGACAACTGCGTTCAGTGGCTTTGAATCAGAAGCCTATCTTTGGTTGTTTGCTCAGTCATTGCCCTTATTTTTTCTGCTTTCAGCCCAAGGTTGATGCAGCTTGAAAGACAAGAAGACTAAGGCCACATACTGAATGTTTAATGACCCAGTGTTTAATAGTTTAGTTTTAGAACTGAGCAGAAAGCCTGAAGTTGCAGCAGTAGTGTAACAATTACTGTAACTAGCATACTCTGGAAATACAACTCATATAATAGTAAAGGGAAGATACTATTTACCAAACCTAAATGACTATAAAAAATAGTGATGTTTCAGTGAATGCTGATGAAGATAATGATTTACATTTTTACATGCTTTAAACTGGGACATAGCTAGAGTATAAGAATAACAGATGATAAACATACAGAAGCCAACATATATTTTGTAATGAAATAATTGAAAAAGAATGAAAAACAGACCATAACTTACTTAACACATATTTTAAAAGTTAAATGCTTTTTTTGCCCCAAATGCTATTTCATATATTGAGTGGATAAATTTAACTTGTGGCCACGAACAATAAAGTCATGGGTATTTTTCAAGATTTGAGAAACAGATTTTCCCTTTACCAAATTTCTTTTCATGTAAAGGTGTGGATGGAAGGGATAAAAAAAGGTCCTTATTAAAAATACAAGTAAAGATCCTTTTTCGACTTAAGAGTCCTGCATAAAATACGTTTGTGATGTGGAGAAAATCCTATCATGAGAATGTGTACAATATGGTATCCAAAGACAGATGATTACATCTGAGTTTCCTTTCTAGGTGAGTGATTTTGGCTTAGCTGTCAAGAAACATGGTAGGAGTGAAGCCATGATGCAGACCACTTGCGGGACTCCTGTCTATATGGGTGAGTGGGTAGACTTAAACCTATTTTTATATATACTAAAAGTTACTATTGTTGAGTATTGTTCCAACTCATAGATACTTTAAGTGACAGAGCTGAATTTGCCCCAGAGGGTTTTCTGTGGAGTAATCTTTAGGTCTTTCTCCCGTGGAGGAGCTGAATGGGTCAGAACTATCAACTGTGTAGTTAGGAGTCTCATGCTTCACTGCTGTGTCACCAGGACGTTTTATGTATTAAAACACAAACTGAGCAATTTTTTCTTGTTTCCCTGACTTAATGGCTCTGACTGAGTTTTTCCTTGTCTTAGTTCATATAATTTCAACGTTTTTCTGAGTTCCTATTTTCAAAGATTTTTATTTTGTTGTTTCTCTGCCTTAAAGTTATTTATATCTTAATTAATTGTATGTCAAACCTAATTGTTACTTTTCTTAATGGGTGCTTAGATCATGGGCAGTCTCTTCCTGTGTGATTTATAACCTCTGAAAACCCTCTGGAGGATCAGCTGTGCATCAGTTTGAATTGACAGCAATGAACTGAGTTGTTTTTTGGATGGATAAACAATGCTTATGTATTCTTGTGTGTTTTTCAGTTAGTCATATATCTTTTCATATTAGTACATATTCAAACCTGCGCCTATTGAGATTATGATATTTTTTTTCTTTAAATTTATTCATGAATAATTAGCATTGTTGAGCCATCCTTGCATTTCCTAATTATGTGTGGTTTATTATAGTGCTGTGTTGATTTTGTCACCACTTTATTTGGTGTCTTTGACTATAACATTCTTTTGTGCTACCCTTGTTGTTTATATGTTAAGGTTATATTGTTACTCTTAGTTGTTATTATGTCGGTTCTGACTCCTGTTGGCCCTGTGTGCGCAGAGTAGAGGTGCTCCATGGGATTTTCAAGTCTGTGACATTTTTGAGAACAAATTGCTAGACTTGTCTTCTGAGGCCCCACTAAATGGGTTTGAATAGTATTTTGGTTATTAGTAGAGCCCTTAACTCTGTTTCACCCTGTGCTAACCTCATCAGAAAAATTAATTTTTTGTTTTTCTGTGATCATGTACCATCTGGTGACATAGTCTGTAGGGAGTTCTACTGCTAACCCAAAGGTCAAAAGATTTGAATTGGTCAGCAGCTCCCAGGAAGGAAGATGAGCATTCTCCTTCTGTGTGATTTAAAGCCTCTGAAAATACGCTAGAAGGTCAGTTGAGTTAATTATCATTCGTTGAAAATTGTTATTCGACACTTAATCAACTCTGAACTCATGGTAACTCCATGTGCAACAGAAGGAGATGTTTGATCCTGTGCCACCTTCGTGATTGCCTCCCATCATGTCATGGTGCTTTCACTGGCTGAATTTCTAGTCCATCTTAGACTGAAGCCCCATTGGAACGCCTTTAGAATCATAGCAACACATAGGCCTCTATTGTCAGGTGATGTTGGTTGCATGTGAAGGGCATGGGCCAGGAGCTGAACCATGGTCTCCTCAGGAGAAATCCACCAGTGAATGACCCTTTAAATAATAGAAGCCACTTTTTAAAGTAATAGAAATTATCCCTTTCTTTGTGGTTTAATGAAATTTCCCTTAGATTTTTGTTTATTTTGGTCTAAGTATCTCTTAGGGGGATAGTGTTTTCATTACATTTTCAGTTATGCCACATTTTCTTAAATAATTTTGTTGATTTGTATATTCCTAGAAAATTGGTTTCTACATTGAGTTTTAAAATTTTATTTCTGTGTGCATACAAATTTTATTCACTAACAATTTTTAGATTCTCCTTTATACTTGTGATTCTATTTCCTGGTTAATTCCTAAAATTTCAGAAGGCAACATGTTGTAGTGTTTGTTATGTCACCTCTGGAGTCACCTGTGTAACTCAGAAGCCAACTCTGTTCTTGATGGTTAGGTAACCCTGGACAAACAATTTTTGTGACAATATCTCTATTTGCATAATAGGGATTATGTAACTCATTTATCAAATGTGTTTTTGAGAGTCCATTTTGTGTCAGACACTATTACAGGAATTAAGGATACAACTGTGAACAAAATGAGATAAGAATGTAAAATATCTGGTATATTAGCGATAAGTGTTAAGAAAGAAAAAGAAAACATGGAGGGGGGAAAAAGTATTGATGATGATAATATGCACTTTCTTATTATGTTACTGCTATGTGTCATCAAATCACCTGTGACTCATAGCGACCTTAAGCACAGCAGCTCTCAAGCCTGCCCTGGCCTGAGCCAGTCTCACTGAATCTGACACCCCTTCCCCCATTACCCCAGTTACTGTGTCAGTCCATCTCATCTGGGGTCGTCCTCTCCTGTGCTGTCCCTCCACCCTGTCAGGTATGATGTCCTTCTAGTACTCGTCCCTCCTGGCCATATGCCCAAAATATGTAAGATGAAGCTTCAAAATCTTAGTCTCCAAGGAGAAACTTGGTTTCATCCTCTTGTTCTCTTGTTGGTCCACTTATTCAGCTAGTGTAACAATTAATTAACTAGATATTGTGTAAAATGTTTAGCACAGCTTTAACACTTAATGCTCAATTTTAACTCTGACAGCAGTAATAATTATTTTTTCCTAGGTCAGATTTGTTGGTGGTTAGTTTGTTTGGTATAATGTTTCTTGGTTTGCTTTTTCTTAAATTTCACAAATTACTTATGCCTTTCTGAGTTCCCTTGTTCTCCTTTATTTTGGTTTCTTTTTTAATTTCCTAGTTTGAATGCTCATTTTCCTTCTTATTTCTTACTAATGTATTTTAGGCTAAATGTTTTCCACCTTTGACCATTTATGAAGCGATGCAGTGCTCTAGTTTACTTTTATTTATTTTAACAAAACTTGCAGAAAGGTTGGGTTTCATTCATTCATTGTTATGCATTTTCTCCTCTTCCTCTTTTCTCTCTCCCACTTTTCAGTCCCCTCTTATTCCAGATTGTTGGGAGGGGTGTGTGTGTGTGTGTGTGTGTGTGTGTGTGTGTGTAATCATATATTTCTTTCAGACAGTTTTTCCCCTCATCTGTTCATAATCTGGTCATTCTTTTCCTATTATCCCTCCAACCCATGTTGGTCCTGCTTTTTAACAGTGATGTTTTGCAGTATTTGTCCTTTTGTGGTATTTCACTCAGCATGTCTTCCAGGCTCACACATGTTGTGAAGTGTTTTACAACTTCATTGTTTTTTAATGCTGTGTAGCATTCCATTGTGTGAATTCACTACAATCTTTCTGTCCATTCACTTGTTGACGGGCACTTGGGCTGCTTCCATCTGTTTGCTCTTGTGAACAAAGCAACAGTAAACATGATGTGCACACATCTGTTTGAGTAGCAACTCTGGTTGCTTTAGATTCTACTCCCTGTAGTGTAATTTCTAGGTTAAATGGTCTTTCTACTTAAAACTTTTTGAGAGATCACCAAACTGCCTTCCATAGTGGTTGAACCATTTTACATCCCCACCAGCAGTGAATAAGAGTTCTAACCTCTCCACAACCTTCCCAGCATTTGTTGTTTGCTGCCCTGTTGAAATTTGCTATTGTTGCTGAAGTGAAATGATATCTCATAGTTGTTTTTATTTGCATCTCTCTGATAGGTAGGGAGTGTGAACATTTCTTCATATGTTTGCTATCTAAATTTCTTCTTTGATGAAGTGTCTGTTCCTATCTTGTGATTGAGTTGTTTACCGTTTTCTTGTTGAGGTGTTGGAGTATTGGATACATTTTAGCTATGAGTACCTTATCAGATATGTCATTGCCAAATATTTTTCCCAGTCTGGGTTTCCTTTTTGACATTTGTTTTTCCAATAAACCAAAGTTTTAGGTTTTGTCGTCTTCTTTAATACAAAGATCATCTTGGAGGGCTTTTAGATTTTAGTAGATGAGTTGTCTTTGAGTATAGGCTCTTGTGAATGTGATCTGTTTTTCCCTTTTGTTGTTGTTTTTTTCTAGCTGATCTTCTTCACTATGAATTGATTGAAAGGTTTTCTGTGATTGAACATATATTCAGTTTTCATAACTTTTCCATTAAATATTCAAAAAGCATGTATATTCTTGGTTTATTGACCATAAAAATTTCTAAGAATGTTTATTAAATTAAATGTGATACCTTCATGATTCAAATTTTCCAAACTTTATTTATTCTTTGGTTGCTTCTTTTGGTTTCAAAAGAGAGTTGTTCAAGTCACCCATAAAGTCATAGCTCTAATAAATCATTTTTGTATTTCTAGTAGTTCTAAAAGAAATAACTTTATTGAAATACAATTTTTATAAAATGACAGGCATATATATGAAATATGTAGTTTAATGAATTTAGACAAGCACATATATTTGTATAATTATCCACTGTAAAGAAGATACGGATAATTTCTATCTCTGCAGAGATGACCAGGTACACCCCTTTCAATCAGTCTCCTTTTCCCCTCCCCTCAATCACAGCAACCACTGTTCTGATCTCTATCATTATAGTTTTATTTTGCTTGTATAGAATTTTATACAAATTGACTTACATAGTATATACTCCGCTATCACTGTCTTCTGTTCCATGTAATGATTTAGAGTCTTACTCATGTTGTCCTATCAGTCTTTTGTTCACTTTATTGCTGAGGAACATACCTAGTGCATTGTTGTTTTGTCTACTTGATACATAAAGTTTCTTAATTGCTTTTTATCTTCTGTGGTGAAGGCTACTTTAGATTCTGTTCATAACCCCCTCTTGGCAAAAGACATCTGGTCTGTAGTTACGTGGGGAAAATATATCCAAGCACCCTGAGTTTTATGCCTGCTTATTAGTTGTCTACACTGATAACAAGTGAGAGAACAAGAGAGAAGACAGATGGTTTGTGGAGCTTTGCTGACTTCCTAAATCGCTCGTTGGCACAGGTCTAAGTGTTATTCTGGCCTTTACTTCTTTGTGAAGTCTGTGATGACAAGGCAAGTAGATATGCCCCCGATAATTAAGATGACTTTGAGATGTGAGGACATAATTCCAAGCCCCTGCTGTGTAGTGCACATAGTAGAAATGCTTCATTGACTGGAATCATAGAATTTGTCCTGGTCATAGATGTAGGATCTAGATGAAACACTTGGACATTAATGTGTCAGTACTTAAAGGTTTTGAGGAGAGTTTAAAATGCAAGTAGTTACTTAAAGGAAAATAGTAGTTAATTACTTTTTAATTATTTAGAGAGTTATTATTTGGTTTCTTGGTTACCTATAATTCAACTGTTTATTTCTCTATTTACTGTTTTTTTACACCTCTTTGTTGCTTTTAGGGTCCCCTCAACAAAAGGTAAAGGGAGAAAGAGCAAATAAAATTGCTTATGGTTCATTTTCTTTAGTAGTTATCACAAAAGATAGGAGTGTGTGTGTCTAATTGAACAAAACATTTTTCTAAGATAAAAAACATACATTTTTATGTAGGAGGTGTTTGTAACTGTGTAACTTTGGGCAAGTAGACAAGTCAGTTAATGCATCTGGACTTTGGTGTCCTCACTGGAAAAGTGAGTCAAATGCCTGCAGACTCATTTAAAAAATTCTTATGAAACCAAATAAAATAATGTATAAAAAAGTTCTCCATAAATTTTAAAGTTCCTTTAATATGTATATAATAGACAGACATTTTATTGTTATGCTTAGACACATTTTGTTAGGTGCCATATGACTCAAGTGACCCTGTGAAAAACAGATCTGAACCCTGTTCTATCCTGCATCATCTTCACACTTCCGGGCACACAAGAGCCCATTGCAGCAGTCACCGTGTCAGCCCACCTGGTTCAGGGTCTTCCTCTGCTTCGCCCACCCTCCACTTCTCCAAGTATCATGTCCCACTCCAAGGAATAGCCCCTCATAGTAGCATGCCTGAAGTATGTGAGGCAAAGCTTCATCACTCTTGCCTCCAAAGAGCACTCTGGCTGCACCCTCTCCAAGAGATATTTGTTTGTTCCCTTGGCTGTGATGGGATGTTCAGTGCTCTTCTCCAACTCCACACTCAAAGAGATAAATTTTTCCTTCTGTCATCCTTATTCATCGTCAGACTTTCAGATGCATAACAAGTGATCAGAAGGACCATGACCAGAATCAGACAGACCTTAGTTCTCAAACTGACATCATTAATCCTCAATAATTTGGAGAGCTACCTAACTGCAGACTTTCCCAGTACAATAGGCCACCTCTATCCTGACTGCTGGGAATGTTTTACTTTCTTTTATTTAACAAAAATCTTAACCCAAATGTACAGGAATAATAGTACATTTTGGAAGTATCTTAAGTGATTTTTTTTTTAAGCTGGCCATTCTTTTAAAAAAGTCTAATCATTGAGAAATGAAATATCTTGAGAAGGTTGTTTAAAGGAAGCCCATATTTAGTGCCTTTGTACAGCTAAGAGTAGGGGAATGAGGTTAACCTGGACCCTAGTCTTTATTTGGGACAAATAAACTTTTTTATATAGTCGTGTTGTGGGAACTCTTTGTCTTGGTTTCTCACTTATGAAATGTAGAAAATAATTTATATTCTGTAATAAGAGTAATAGTACTACTATTACTCTTTTACTAAAGTGATTTTTAACCATTTAGTTTTCCCTATAAATCCACATTTTCACATACTGGGTTTGCTTTAAATTATATCCACTTAAGATATGCATCCAATTCTATTTTGGGAAAAAGACTGAGATAATGTTTTTCTTCTACTGTAAGTACACAAACTTTAAAAAATAATTTCTTAACACATTTGAAAGAATAAAAATAATACATTTAGTCACACAGTTTATGCCATTGTTCCATTAGAAGCTAGATGATAGGAGTGAGGGTACCGTGACATCAATTGTTAAGACCTGTACATTATTCATTTAACATCTGCTGTTGGTTCTTTTTTCCCCTGTGGGGGAATAAATTACAACACATCAGCACATTTTTCATGCTTTGTGTTTAGCATTTAAAAGTCACTTATTGTATTATTAATATTATTTTATTTCTGCTTGTTTGGCAGCCCCTGAAGTTATCAATGCCCATGACTATAGCCATCAGTGTGACATTTGGAGCATAGGTGTCATAATGTACTTATTGTAAGTAGCCTGTTAAATGTACAGTTTAAAGCATGGATGTTAAATTCAGACTAAGCAATACAGTTTTAAAAAGTGATTTAAAACCAAGTGAAGCTATTCTAAAAGCTCTTACAGGCTGTCAGGTACACCTTTCAGGTATTTCCTTAATATTTGTAACTTTTCTATTGATGTATAAGTGTAATAATTCACTGTGTGATAAGAACTAGGGGGAAAGCTTTCCTTAACAGCTTACTGCTTCCTAACCTTGTTCCAAACCAAAACATTTTTATGTTTTCATGAGATTAATTCATAGTTCCTTAGGTAGCAGGGGGACAGGGACCTGGTACCACTGCTACACATTTGACAAGGGCGCGTGTGGGGAATTGGGATGGAGCTTCAGCCCAGAGTCTTGGGAGTACTGTAGTCTGTAGGGAATTGCATTGGTAACTCAAAGGCTGTATGTTTCTGGGGTCCAAATCCAACAGTGGCTCCCCCAGGGTAAAAATGAACAATCTCCTCCAGTGCAATTTACATCCTCAGAAGCCTGCTGGAGGGCCAGCTAGGAGTTAGTTCAGACTCAATAGTAAGACATGAGAGTTGAATTCTCTTAATGCTATTGAAGATCTCCATCATCTTTGCTCTTCCTTATCCTTCAGGTAGAAAATGTAGTTAAACCTAATGTCTTCTTAATTCTTCCTTTAAACTACCCTCACCTGCTCTTCTACTTTGGCCAAAAAGCTGTTGTCCGAACAGAGCAAGGAAATACTGCATTGGTTAAAATCAAGGAAGGTGTGCCTCAGGACTGTATTCTTTCTCCACATTTGTTTAAATCTCTTTGTGAAACAAATCATTTGAGAAACTGAATTTTATGAAGAAGAACATGGCATCAACTCAGTAACCACCTGCATTATGTAGATGACACAACTTTGCTTGTTGAAAGTGAAGATAACTTGAAACCCTTTCTGCAAAGATCAGGGAATCTGCAGCCTTTAGTATGGATTACATCTCAGCATCAATAAAACAAAAGTCCACACCAGCAGGGCGATAGATAACATCATGATAACTAGGGAGGAAAGATAGAAATTATTAATGATTTTGTCTTATTGGGATCCACAATCAACAGCAGTCAGGAAATAAAAAGACATGTTGCACTGGGGAAAGTCTACAGTCAGAGACGTCTCCAAAGTGCCTAAGAGCAAGAATATCAAGTCTTTCCTTTTCTGCTTGTTTGTTTCTTTTACTTCTTGTAAGATAAAAGATGAGGCAAGTAACATCCCACAGACATTGACCCTAAACGGGACCAAGGCCGTGACTTGAAGAAGAGTGTTGCATTCACCCTAATCGCCTTACAAGTAATTGGTTAATTATGGCAGAATAATATAATGGAGAATAATTACATATTATATAGCAGCCAAACTTCTGAGAATCATGGCCGATCAAAGTTGATACATACACCATCTATACATTGCTGTGAGAGTAATATTTTTGAGCAAAATAATTCTTGATTACAAAATTTTTCTAATTCCACTTTGCTACAAAATTTAAAATATCCTGACATGGAACAGTAAGTCTTTTATGACCTGGCTTCAGTATTCCCTTCCAGTCACCTGCCCTGTGCTGTGGCAATGCTATGCGTCCTTCATTACTCAAGCATATCTGCATGTCAATCATATCTAGGCCTATTTGGAAGCAGGAGTGGCATCCACATTCTAAACAACATGCCTCTGGAAACTATGAACTTTGAGAAATGAGGATAGTTATAGAAAGGCTTCAGGCCTTTTTATTCCCATGAGTCATGCTCAACTCGAAGGCAATCAACAACAATGACAACATCTGGTATTATTTGCCCCTGGATCTTGCTTATGTAGTTTCCTCTATAAGAGGGTTCTTTTTCTTCAGTACCAGCTTCTCTCCTGGGTATACCCAACTCATACATTACCCCTTTCTGTTTCTCTAGTTTCTCACCTACCCCAGCATAATTACTAATTACTACATAGAAGATTTAAGGCAGAGTACAAAAGTACATGTAATTAGAAACATTGAAAAAAAAAAAGAAATGAGATAGGAATATTTAACAGGAATATTTGTGCCTATGGAGCTCTGCTGCATTGAAAAACAAGGAACTCATGCAATATTATTTAAAATGAGTGACCCTGGAGGACATTATGCTGAGTGAAGTGTGTCAGTCACAAAAAGAACAAATACTGCATGGTGCCACTGTTGTAAAACAGGACTGACCTTGGGGTTGGGGGGAGACTGAGAAAGATGGGTTCAATAATGTATACTGCGCTGAAACAGATGAGGGAGAAAGCTGTTTAAAAGGGATATGTGATTAGGTATTTTTGTCATGACAGGAGTCCAGAGAGAAGGCTGCATAGTGGAGTGGACATGGAGGGAGGGTCTGTAAGACAATGAAAGAATTTTTCTTTTACTTTTCCAAGAGGGTAGTGTGCTAGAGGGGAGAAAAGTGCAACAATGAATGAATGGAAATCCAAAGTCTCTGTAAATTTTCTTTGAAATTAATAATAAATTTTTAAAAATCCTCTCATATGATTTATAGCCTCTGGAAAACCACTGAAGAGTCAACCATGAGTCTCTTCCTACTTGAAGAGATGTAACAATAACAAAAAAATGGTAGAATTAATTCTCCACTTTTTTGTGTTCTCACAACACCTGTTTTAACTAGATTATGATATAATTGTGTATCTGTGTCAGATTAAGTTACATGAAGAGTGTAGATTTTACATTATCTTTATATCACTAGTATCTAATGGTCATGTAGTCAATGCTCAATACGTTTGTTAAATTAAATTAAAGTGAATTGTTCTGAAAAGCTAGTGACGGGGCTCTCAGCTGGATGCTGCCGTGTCAGCACTCGGGAGCCCGGGTTCGAACTCGAAATAAACTTTGTTAATTCAGCTAAAAAAAAAAAAAAGCTAGTGACCATTGTTCTGCCTCTTGGTAAATAGGAACATTTTTATGTTGATGCAACATTAGTTTTATGGTATACTGAAGATTTCACTATGCACTATCTCTTCCAGATCATTTCTAAATATTGACATCCCAGTAGTTACATTTTCACAGTTCTGTGAAATGGAATACACAGTAGAAATTGGATGATGTGATTGTAGCTGTAGCTCAGCTAGTCCACACACATCACTGTTTAGATTGCAAAGCATCAATGTACTCACAAAGTTTTTGATCATTGTTTTGTATGAATTAGAATTATAGCACAAAAGTTCTGAACCTTAGATTTTAATTAAAACATAACTGTTTTAAATTAGTGTTCTGTACTCTCAGGGATTCAAAAGAACACAAGTAAAGCATAATAATGTGACATTCAATGTGATGTTTGTCATCTTCTTAATTTGAATTTAGTCTTAAGGAAAATAATAGCATATTACATGTATTAAAATATTTCTCTTTGTAAGGATATAATTGTAATTTTTCTCTCTCGGAGCATCATAATGACATCTCTTAACAGTAGACCCCTAGGATAATCAGTGTGAATTCATGAATCTGGCTGAGCCTCTGGGTTTATAGCTAATCTGCTTCATCAAGAGCATATCCCTCACCTTTTGGGGGGGGGGTATTTTCCTGTTACCCTTGATTAATTTCTACTTAATTGGACAATGATAACATGTTTTCTTAAGGTGAAATTAGCATAAACACTCTTTACGGCTACTATCCTCTACTGTTTTGAGTTCTATGGACGCAACAGGAAATAATGGGAAGGCTGTAAGAGGCATTTTTCATGTCTTGAATTCTCTTCTCTGAATGTGCAGAAAATTACTGTCATAAAATTTCATATGCTGCTGATTGACCAACCATTAGATACATTTTTGCGTAAGTAAAATTGCAAAGGAAAGAAAATGTGGAATTTTAAAAACATAGCCCTTGAGCTATAGTTGTTTGCCAGTCAGGCAGTGAAGGAGCATCTAAGCAATTGGCAGATGTGCATATCCCTGGCTGATAACAGGCTCAATGAGCTGGACTTTTGCTGGCTGGTACTTGTTATAATAGATTATAATTGTCAATAAGACCATTTTTCTGGCTTTTATGTTTGTTTATTTTTGATGGCTCTTTATTGCATTTTAAAGCTCAACCATAGTGATGCAAGTAAAATGAAAAGAGGGTCAGAATTTTACATAAAAAGAAAATATTAAAGTTTGAGTTTCCTGAGTAGTGTTAAACATTAAGAAATTCTGTTGTCTAGGCTGATTTGAGAAACTTCTAGGCTGAAAGGATCTTTCTTCCCTCCTAAGAATATCATCTAATCATCATCATCATCATCATCATGAACTATGTTGATAAAATTTAGATTTATTCAGAAAAAAATTCATTGGACAGATTTTTAGGGAATGTAAGGCAGATAAAAACCAAAGAAAGTCAGTAAAATTTAACTTTTAAAAGAATTAGAGGATATTATACTTACATCTACAGCATTCTAACAGTTTGGGTAATGTCATTGAATTGTGCCATTTAGTTCTTTTAGTAACATAATGGGAAAATATTATCCTGAGAGTTGAAGAATAGATACGAAGTGTTGCCTCTGTGCCAAGTCCAAATCCAGCTTCCTTCTGATGGTCACTGGAACAATATTGTCATGTAGCAGGGCTGCCCTAAATATTGAGATTTAAAATAATTGTGATGGCAAACGTTTGCTGAATGTGTTGTAAAGAAGTGAATCTGTGCAGTTTGGCAGGATCACCTGTTGATAAAATACTTTCTTAGGCTTGCCATCTTCTTTGTATGATGCTTATTAGTACTCCCTTTGAATAGATTCTCAAGATAAAGAGTTTTCCTCTATGAAAGAATGTAAAGGGAAAAAAAATCTATGTTTAGTTTACTTTACACCATGCCCATAGTTTTACCTGTGTTGACTATTTTGTGTACTTGGCTTTTCACCTTTCAGACTGAGAAGTCAACTAATCATCAGCTGATTTTCTTCATCTAGACATTTATTTCTTATACCACAGCATTTGAGGAATTGTGGCCATTTGAATAGCCTTTTTAGCCTATGACTCAGAGTATATAGATATTCCTCCCTTTTCTTCTTTTATTCTTATTATTACTAACATATGTATAATATGTTGTTGTTGTTGTTATGTGCCATAGAGTCCCTTGCGACTCATAGCGACCTTATGTACAAC
>NW_006399794.1:6452764-6462099 GCF_000299155.1 Elephantulus edwardii
CCCCTTCTAAACCCAGCCTGGACTTCTGGCAGTTCTCTGCTGATGTGCTGTTCCAGTCATTTTTGGGTAATCTTCAGTAGAATCTTGCTTGCATGTGAAATCAGTGATATTCTATAGTTTCCACACTCTGTTGGGTCACTCTTCTTTGGGATGGGAACAAATATAGATCTCTTCTAGTCAGTTAGCTAAGTGGTTGTTCTCCAGATTTCTTGGCACAACTTGGTGAGCACATCCAAGGCAGCATCCGTTAGCTGAAATACGTTAATTGGTATACCATCTGTTCCTGGGGCCTTATTTTTTGCTATTTCCTTCAAAGCAGCTTGAATTTCTTCCTTCATCACCATAGGCTCTTGCTCATAACAATATGTTACAGTTGGTAAAAATAGTTAGAAGTTACAATGGTGAGACTTCATGACACATACTTTAGGCAAGTTATCAAGAAACATCAATTCTCAGAAAAGTACGTCATGCTTGGAAAAGTTAAGTGTGCTAACAAAGCAGAGGACAGCTCTTAATGAGATAGATTGGGGGTGATTCTCAATGAGGTGGATGACACAGTGACTGCAAGTATGAGTGGAGATTGTGAGGATAGTGTAGGATTGGGGAAGATTTCAGTCTTTTGAAACTGGGTTGCCATGAGACAGAGTTGACTCAGTGGCACCTAATAACAACAGCAGAACTATGTGGTCATGATTTTATTAGATTCTGGTAACTCAGTGTATATACACATTAGTCTATGAATGTATCCTTGCTGACTAGTGAAATGTATCCTATTATCTGTTTATACTGCACTTTAGGCTCCAAAAGGTTAGCAGTTCAAATCCACCAGCTGCTCAGAGGGAGAAAGATGTAAAGGCATATGCCTCATAAGCAACACAGAAGGTTGTTATGAGCCAGAACAGGCTCCACAGATAGTTTACACTGTATTCTTAAACTCACACTTTCCTGTATTCTAACCCTATGTAAACTTCGTATTTCCCTAGCTGGAAGAGTTAATTTCTTTTTAAAAATATTTTTATAGTGATTTCAATGAAAGTTTACAGAAACCTTGGATCCCCATTCATTCATTATTGAACATTTTCTTCCGTACCCCCACCACCTCAGTCTACCTTGCTATGCACCTCTTATTCTGGACTGTTGTCATGCAAATAATGCCTAATCATATATTCCTTTTAAACAATTCTTTCCCTCATCTATTCCAGTGCAGTATTCATTATTTATCCCCTCTTTTCTTACTTTCCCCCAACCCCCAGTGTCAGTCCTGTTTTACAACAGTGGCATTGTGCAGTATTTTGTCTTTTTGTGACTGAGTATTTCACTCAGTGTAATGACCTCCAGGGTCACCCATTTTGTATAATATTTCATGAGTTCCTTGTTTTTCAGTACTGCTTAGTAGACCTTTGTGTGAATAAACCACAGCTTCTCTAACCATTCATTTGTTGATGGGCACGTGGGTTGCTTCCATCTATTTGCTATTGTGAACAATGCAGCAATAAATGTAAATGTGCATATATCTATTTGGGTGGCAGTTCTGGTTTCTTTAGGGTATATTCCCAGTAGTGCAGTTGCTGAATTAAATGGTATTTAGATTTCCGACTTTTTGAGAAAGCGCCATACAGCCTTCCATAGTGGTTGCACCATTTTATACTCCCATCGGTAGTGAATAAGGGTTCTAGTTTCTCCACAACCTCACCAGCATTTGGTTTTTGCTGCTCTGTTGAACTTTGCTATTGTTTCTGGGGTGATATAGTATCTCGTAGTTGTTTTCATTTGCACCTTTCTTAGAAATAGGATTTTTGAACATTTCTTCATGTGTTTGTCTGCCATCTGAATGTCTTATTTGGTGAAATCCTATCTGGAAGAATTTTTAGGCTGTTGCAAATCTCAGGGTTCAGTGTATAAATGTACATTGCCTCTGCCGGATTATCTCTCCCAATAAGACAAGAACCTAGGGCAGATCTTGGGAAACCCTATTACTTTCATTTCTACATCCAGAGAGGTACCCACATGTTCATATATTTTACTTAAGTATGAAGTACTTCTAGTTTGTTAGTAACTTAAATTTTAATAACCTTATTTCTTACTATTTGTCTAATTTTTAAAAAATTTTATTTTAATAATTTTAATGAATGTTTACAGAGATTTTGGATTTCCATTCATTCATTGTTGCACTTTTCTCCCTGCCCAGCCCTCCTCCCCTGCCCCCCTCCCCAGTTTGCTCCTCTCTTTGTAAAAGAAAAATTCTTTCTTTGGTATACAATCCCCCCACACCCCTCCCACCAATATTTGTCTGATTTTTAAAAATTATTGCCTGTGTTGTAGGTTATGTGGAGAACCTCCTTTTCTGGCACATTCGGAAGAAAAACTTTTTGAATTAATAAGAAAGGGAGAACTACATTTTGAAGATCCAGTTTGGAATTCCGTAAGTGACTGTGGTAAGTTTAGATTTATGTTACTTAAAATTTATTAAAGTAAATATAAATAATAACAGAAAATAAGTAATTTTGCCTATTTGAAATTTCTCTTTACTCATTTAATTGTGGAAATAAAGTGAACATTATTCCTGGAGATAGTGTTGTTTTCACTGTGATTTTTTTTTTTAATCATCAGAACTTCCAGCAAAAGTATAAAATACGTAGTGAAAATAGAAGAAATTTGCTA
Organism: Elephantulus edwardii; assembly: GCF_000299155.1. Lineage (NCBI taxonomy): Eukaryota > Metazoa > Chordata > Mammalia > Macroscelidea > Macroscelididae > Elephantulus > Elephantulus edwardii. The sequence continues at coordinate 6,455,426 of NW_006399794.1, forward strand.
TTCATTTAACTATTATTTAGTCTAACCCATTATTAAATAATTCAGGAAATGAAACCTCACTTTAGGTCTTCAACTTCCTTTATAATTGGAATCATTCGTTCATGCTGTACAAACCTAATCATAAATAAGTTCATGTTATTAATTGTAATTAAAGTGAATAAGATTTTTAGAATTTCCCCTTTTTTGCAGCTAAAAGCGCTTTGAAACAACTTATGAAAGTTGACCCTGCTCACAGAATAACAGCTAAGGAACTGCTAGATACCCAGTGGATAACAGTAAGTTTGCCTATCACTTCTTTCTATTCTTTATTAAAGGCCATTATTGCTTATTTCTTCCTATTTGGCTTTCTGATTTTAAAAAATATATGCTTTCTAAGCAGTCACTTAGTTTCATCATGTGGCAAGTTAAAAAATTTTTAGTTGTGGCACATGTCTGAAATAGGCATTTCCAAACTGTTTAAGCTATTACCACAATTATTTATGTCTTTATGTATGTAAATAATCTTTGTTTTACTCAGTGTCATGAATTTCCTTGTATAGCAGACTAATAATAATAAAAAAAATCTCAAACTGATTGCTGCCTATTTGGAACCAACTCATAGCTGACCCCTGCAGTGGCCTTTCAGAGGCTGTGAATGACATGGGAAGAGATTAAACATCTTTCTCCCTGGTGGATTTGAATCACTTACCTTGGAGCTTGCAGCCAAACTCCTCACCCACTATGCCACCAGAACTCCTTAGTACAGTAAAATAGAGCTTAAAAATGTAATAAAGTTTGGAATATTGAAATATTTCATGCAGTTTAGTGGTACTGGAAACATAACCTGCCTTTAGATACAGGGCATTTTTGAAGACTTAAATCAAGGTCTACAAACAGTGCTTTCTAACTTGTTTGAAATCTTGAATAATTATCCACTTGCATGTTGCTTTTCCCTATTCGACTAAATGCCTCATGCAAAGATCCTGTGTATTACTGATATTATCTAGTTGCAGTAACAACTTTGGGAGAAGTTGTTATTTCATCCCAATATTCTCTATATTTTATGGTTTTAAGGATCATGACTTTTACCTAGAAACATTATCTGGTTAGAAAACTGTTCCACAGCCATCCTTTCAACCAGTCATCATGATGGTCAGTGACACAGAAGTGGAAGTATGTAATTTCTGGGGCGTACCCTTAAATAAATCTGTATTCCTCATGTTCTTCCTCTTATTTTGAGACTAAGATGTGTGCTTGGTAGCTGGAGAATCTTTGTTAAACCATAAAATGAAGTCCCTATTCTGAGTATGGCAGAACATCAAGATGCAAGGGACGAGGACCCTTGGCTCACAGAGCAGCCAGGCCAGCCCTGGACTGCTCACTTCTAGACCTTCTTTGTCATATTAGCTACTCTGCAAAATATGCAGCTGAGTCCAATTACTACATTCTCAATAATTAAATAATTAATAGATCTGTAGATACCTCAGAAAATGTCTGAGAACACAGATTGCAGATTTCTTCAAACACATGGGAATATTGCTAAGCAGTATTCATCTGTGAAAAAAAATACTGAACATCTGTTAATTACTTATGTTAGTTGCTGGGGATGCATGATATGATTACATCCTAAATGTAAATTACCATATGATTGCATTCTTAAAAGATTATTCTGACTGTTGGAGTGGGGAATGGCTTGGAATTAGGGAATTAGACAACTATTTCAGTAGTATCGGTGAGAGATGATGATGGCTTTAATAGTACGATAACAATAGAAATAAAGGGAAATGAATGTTATATATAGTTTAAGGGTGTTATTAAGAGAAATTGGTGATAGATGGGAGATGAGGACAACAGAACACTGATCAGATGGTGGTTCTTCTTTCTTATAAAAGGCCGAGGAAGATGCATAATTTTTTAAAGGGTGTGACTCAGTTTTTTGTGTTAAATATACTAAGGTTAAAATATCTATTACACAAAGTGAAGATGTCCAATAAGTAACTGAATGCATGATTCTGGAAGCAAAGAAGTATGAGCTGGAGACACAAATTTGAGATTTGTAAGGAAGCAGCTCTGGTGGCTTGGTGGTAAGGAATTGTACTGCCCACACAAAGGGAGGTGGTTTGAATCCACTAGCTGCTGTACGAAAGCTAGGTAGTCTAGTCCTGTTTGACCTGCTGCCTCTGAAAACCTGCTGGATGGTCAGCTATGGATCTGTTCCAACTTGAGGTACCCAACAACAGTGCATAGGTTCCATGTAAAGCTAAAAGGCTAAAAAAAGAAAATATGATAGAAAAGGCCTAGGACAATAACATGTAAAGAGGAGGAGCTAGCAACAGAGTAGGAGAATTAGAAGATTTGCAGCCAGGGAAGTGAAGTGAGAATAATAATTGATAAAGTGAATGTAATCAGCTTTAGGTGAATGCTGTGGAAAAAGACAGAAAACTCGAAGTTTCTGACCAGCAGAAAGATTGAGGGCTTGGATAAATGAGATACTGTGAATTTACATTGGTCTCACTCTTCTTTTAAATTCTCCAAATTCCTTTGACATTGTCTAGTCATTTCTTTTAATAACTTTCTAATTTTTTTTTTAAGGACTAAAAAAAAAATCTCTCAAGAACGAGTTGGTTGTGCCCTCTTATTGTGTTCCTCTTTCATAGGATTCTGTACAATAAGTATTTCTGGCCAAAAATAATTATAAATGAGCTATCAACTAGAACCTTGCAAATTATACTGCTGAGTAGCTTTGTAAGATAACAAAACAAAGACTATAAAACCAGATGGTCTGTCTTAGGAGTTTCTCTTTCCAGCAGCACACATTTGGGTTTGACCATTTAATTATTTGTTTTCTAATTAGCACAGCATTATTTCTGGCTTTGGTCATTTTTCCAGAAGTTTCCATTTTTTGAGCCTCTATACCATTTGTCTCTAAAAAGTCTTTTCCACATGGACATAGAATTGGCAGGTATTGTTTACTGTATTGAACCTAAGGAGTTCAGTGTGTGAAGTTTAGAAGAATACTGGCATTTTGCAAACTTCGAAGAGGCAAAACCTCTTTTCTTCTTAACTACTTGAAACCTTCCTATAATTCACAGCTTCTATTTGAAATAATCTAAAGAAAACATGATAGTTCTCTCAATGCCTTGCTGCTTTATAGCTGAGCTTATCTTTTGCAATGCCTAATACATAGTAGTATTTTTTTCTTCAAAGCACTTTATTGGATAAAAAGTTTCTATCATTTAGCCTAGGTATTGTCCATTTGAAACATGGTTTCTATCTGAAAAAGTATTCTGAGAAAAATAATAATTGCTTTTCATGTACATTTAGAAGAATAGAATTTTAAGATAAATACATATATATTGCCATTTTTATTTCTAAAGTTAAATGTTTGGTGTAAGGAAAAACAGTCAAGAAATTACTTTCCTACAAAGAGAGAGGATGATGACTCCCATTGCCAGAAGAGTGCTTGTGATTTTCTTACAACTCCTTGTGTCTCCCTTATTGTATGCAATGGTACAAGAGATTAATACATTGTATTAGATAATTATATTTGCCTCTTAGTACTTCTCCAAGTTTCCTGATGACAGCTAACATTAGGAATCTGTTTGTTTAACAAGTTTCCCGGGTATTTCCGCTGCCTGGCCATATCTTAGATACTTCTTATGGCAACTGCTAGAAATTAAGGAAATTGTTTTCTAAATTTGAACGATATTGTTTTCCAGTAATTACCTGTATTGTCATTATTCAAGCATCCAGTAATTCTTTTAACATATATTTTTTTGTGTGTATGCCATGTTCCTGACTCTGTGCTATGTAGTAATAAAAGTAAAGACATATAAAAAGCATGATCTCTAACATAGGGATTTATAATCTAGTTCTTAAACAAGCTATATATAAGATAAAATCCAAGGAAGAAAATGGTAAAGAACATAAATTGTCAAATCACCACAGATATAAAGGCAAATAAGTGTGAAATCAAGGAAGTTCAATTTAACTGGTATATAAGATATTTGAAAGAAAGAAGTGGGGCATGAGAAAAGAAAGTGTGACAGTGAAAGAGAAAAGAAAATTGTGAGAGAACTTGAATCCCAGGCTAAGAAATTTTAATTTTGTTCCATAGATAATGAAGATCAGTTGTTCATGTTGATTTTAACATGTATCTATATTTTATCCATCAGGCACTATGGTGCTAGGCACTGGGGAGCTCTGGTGGCCTAGTCGCAAGAAGCTGCGCTGCAGTCCTGAAGGCACGCGGTTCAAGGCCACCAGCTGCTTCATGGGAGCAGGATGGGCAATCTCCTCCCAGGCTATTAACTTCCTCTGAAAACTGCTGTAGGGTCATCTGTGGGTCAGTTCCGACTTGATAGTACACAACAACAACAAACTATGGTGTGGCAGCAGGGGGAGGGATGACTGGGAAGCAGGAACGTGAAGATAGTAAAGCGTTGTTGCTACCCTTGAGTAATTTACCACAAGTTGCACCCATACTTGACTTTACAGTAACATCCTGCAAAAGTACTTGTGATCAAGGTGTTGGGTCTAACTTCTCAACAATCTTTCCTAATGTGTGAAGAGAGCCTATTTATTAATTTGCAAATTACTTTCATATTTCCATCATTAACGTTTTAACTTTAGCCTTCATACATGCATTCTGTAAGCGGATGGAAATAATGACTGTATATTAGTTTTCCCTTGTATATAGTCATCTTAAATCTGTTAATATTCTTACACTTATTTTACCATATTCAGTTCTTCTGAATTACTATCTGTAAGTGAATATGCAGTTGAATCTGTTTAATAAAGAATTTTTGTAAAGATCATATTAGGAAGAAGCTCATGAGCCAGGGCCCTTAGGGCTGTATTTCAAATTCTGCTATATACTCAGTAATTTAAAAATGTTTCTTGAATAATTGCTATATACTGTATTGGATCCAAGGATAGTCTGATAGAGTACCTGATCACAGTTTGCCCATAGCCTAAGCACTGTAATATTTGGAGAGCTTCCTCATAAAAATTACCAGGCAGATAATAAGTCTCTGGGGGTGTAAATATAGTAACACTACTAAGTTTCAAAGAAGTTCTTCTGTTTGTCCCTTTAGAGGGTCACAAAACAAGTATTTAAATGTGGAGGTGAGTTGCCCATTATGTCAGTTAGCTCTAAATGAATAGTAAATGTAAGAATTAACATTGGAGTCAAGGTGTAAGAAGGAAAGGGATTCTAGTTAGATGAAACCTGACAAAGGCATAGAGATGGAGTTTGTATTATATTCAGAGATCAGTTAGTGCTTCTGTTTTTATTGTGCCATGTAAGTCATGTAGGATGGTAATGGAAAACTAAGCTGTAAAGGGAGGTTAGAGATATTCTGTTCTGAATCGTGATTAACATGGAAGAGAATGTTATATACTTAACTCATTTGACAGTGAGTTTCCACTGATAGGCATGGAAGTGCTATAAAGATAGCTGTCCTGGTGAGATTTTGGTTGTTTTCCCCCTTTGCCTACCTTTATGGAATCTGGGTAGAGTTGGATGGAATGTGTGGCTCCATAGAGGTATGGAGTGCCTTCTGAGGGAGAAACCCAATTCTAATAGTCTTCTACTTTAGCTTGCTACAAGAATAACCCGAGGAATAAATCGGAGTCAAGGTTCTAAGGGAGACTTACATACAGGACAAGGCCAAAGAGCAAAAGCAGCATCTAATAGGGAGATAGAACTGGGAATTAGGAGTGAAATGAAATTAGGATGACTTTTGGAATAGGTCAGGAACAAGTGCTAACTATCAGAAACTCTACACAGATGAACACAACTAACTAGTGCGTTGAATATACTTCTGGCCAAGACAGTTCAAGAAATTGAATCTGTGTGGTTTGGTTTCCATGGGCTAACAGAAATAGGATTGGATGAGATAATGGTTATTGTAACTATTGTTGATGATATTAGGTACTGTCAAGTTGATTACATCTCATAGTGACCCTATGAACAACAGACCTGAACCTTGCTCTATCCTGTACTATCCTCACAATCTCTCATGCCCAACCCCATCATGGGAGTCACTGTGTCAGTCTATCTTATTGAAAGTCTTCTCTTTCTCTGATCCTCCATCTTTTACAGCATGATATCTTTCTTCAAGAATTGATGTCTCTAGTGCAACAATGAATGAATAAAAACCCAAAATCTCTGTAAATGCTCATTAAAATTAATAAAATTTAATAATTAAAAAAAGAATTGATGTCTCCTAAAGTATGACCAAATTAAATGAAACATGTCACCATCCTGGTCTCTAAGGAACTCTTTGGTTACACTTCCTTCAAGACAGATTTCTTTGTTGTTCTGCTGTTTCCTGGTATATTCAATACTCTTTACCATCACTATAAAGACACTGATTCTTCTCCTATCTTATTAATTGTCCAACTTTCAGATGCATTGAAAACACAGTGGCTTGGAGCAGCACAGCTTAGTCTCTAAACTGATATCATCTCAAATAATTCTGTCAGCGTACAGATGAAATAGGTATGGAGAAAGGCTCCAGCTCTCACACACAATTTTGCTGAGATTAAACCATACAGTGTTCCCTTCCTCTGTTCAGGCAAATACTTTTTGTCTATGTTGAGGTTTTGAATGAGCACAATTAAGTATTCTGGTATTTCCATTCTTCTCAATTTTAGCCATATTTTTTTTCTATAATTATATTTTATTAATT
>NW_006399794.1:6464524-6479503 GCF_000299155.1 Elephantulus edwardii
CATATGGTTCTTGTTCTTTGCCTTGTTGATGTGATGAATTACATTGATTGTTTTCCTTATGTTGAACCATCCTTGCATACCTGTTATGAATCCCACTTTTTTATGATACACATAGCCAAATACATTTACATAGTAACTAAAACATAAGTAAACATCCTTTTGGTATTTTTCTGCCCTCAGCCAGCATCAATGTTCATTATTCTAATATCAACAATGTTTCATTTTCCCTGGATTACTGAATCCAGCTTGAATTTCAGGAAGTTCACCATCAATCTACTGCTGTAGTGGCTTTTGAATAGTCTTCAGCCAGATTTTAACTACTTGTGATATTAATAATATTTTTCAATAATTTTCACATTCTGTTGGATCACCTTTTATGGAAAAGAAATCCCAAATGTGGATCTCTTCCAAGCAGTTGGCCAGGCAACTGTCTTCCAGATTTCTTGACAGAGACTGATGAGCACATACAGAATTATAACTCTTTCCTGAAACAATTAAAAAGAATTCTTTTTGGTAAAGTGTATTCCTTCTATCTTGTTTTCATACTTCCTATATCATTCAAGATTGTGCCAATAGAATCTTTCAGTGTTACAGCTCCAGACTTGGATTTGTAGTTCTTTTAGCTTGAGAAATGCCAAGCGTGTTCTTCCTTTTGGTTTTCTAACTTTAGCTTCTTGCACATTTCATTAATTTAATTTGTGTTCTAAAGCTGCTCTTTGAAATCTGTTCACAATCCTTTCCTTTCATTATGGCTTCTTTTCATTCCAGTGCAAGTTTCAGAGTTTGTTCTGACATCCATTTTTATCTTTTCTTTCTCCTTTTCTTTACAATGAGCTTTTGCTTTCTTCATGGATGATTTCCTTGATAGTCTTTGGTCATTAGTATTCAATGTGTCAAATTTATTCTCAAGGTAGTTTTTAAAATCCGTTTTGGTACACTTACAGTCATATTTTGGCTATTGTGGATTTGTTTTCATTTCCTTCAACTTCATTTTTAACTTGTATATGAATAGTTGATGATCTGTTCTACAGCTAGTCCCTGGCCTGAATGTTGATTTTAAGTTTCTTCAATGTCTCTTTACACAGATGTCTGTTTCCTGTATAGTCCAGCAGATGAAATTAATTTGTAAAGTCACTATTTATGGGTTTTTTTAAAAAAAATACATATTTACATGAATAAATCATTCACTGCAAAAAATTCCATCATGTGATCATCATACTATTTTCTGTCACCAAGGCCATATTTTACAACAGCTAGTGTTTCTTCTTTGTTTCAAACTTTGCATTCCAGTCTCCAGTTATTGTTAATGCATCTTGATTGTATGTTCAGTTGATCTCATCCTGCAAAATTTAGTAGAAACTGGGGGCTCATGTTGTAGCTGAATATCTTGGAGTTGGATAAACCACACTAGACAAAGAGCTTGCCTCAAGACTAGGACTGAAATACATTAATGTGGGTAATTTAGCTAAAGAAGGGCAGTTATATGATGGCTATGATGAAAAGTATGATTGTCCCATTTTAGATGAAGATAGAGTAGTGGATGGGTTAGAAAACTATATGAAAGAAGGTGGCTTTATTGTTGATTACCATGGTTGTGATTTCTTTCCCAAATGCTAGTTTCATATAGTTTTTGTTCTGGTAACAGATAGCCATATATTGTACAAAAGACTTAAAATAAGATATTATAATGAGAAGACATTTCAAGATAATATTCAGTGTGAAATTTTCCACGTTCTTTATGAAGGAGTCATAGCATCCTACAAGGAAGAAATAGTACACCAACTGGCCAGCAATAAACCATAAGATCTAGAGGATAATGTAAAGCAGATCTTGAAATGGATTGAACAATGGCAAAAAGATAATAATGCTTAACTGACCACAACAGCCATGCTTTCTGAGAACTCTCTGCCCAAATCATAGAAATTATACATTTATCAATATATCTTATTAAAATTGTATTCCAGAACTAGCATGGGGAGTATAAGTGCCTTCACTGTTGTTTTTCTCCATGAGAAAGTTCTCTGATCTCACATATATTGAATATAGCCTAATTAAAGGTTGAGGGTTAAGACTGCCCTAATTTTAACGTTAGAACTGTTAAAGGATACATAAACCTGACAGAGTGGGTGGACATCTGTAAAACTTACTACAGAATAAAAGTGGCCTCTTAAAATAGAAGGCTTGAAAAAAAGTTGATAGAAATTATGAATGCCATCATCTTTGGCTTCATAGTTAGTGGTATATTTCGATAATAAATGTATTAACAGGTGTTCTTTGTATGCATATGGATAGTATCTTGTTACTCATACTATTGTACTTCAGGCTAAATCTTGAAATATTATTTTTTATGATGAACATTATACCATATTTTGGCAATTTGGCCATTATAATCCATCTCAGTTTGCCAATAGCTAAGATGCCTATCCTTATGCATTCAGTTTCATTTCTGACACCTTCAAATTTTCATAGATTCATACTTCTTATATTACACATTCCAGTTATTAATAGATGTTTGCAGCTGTTTCTCTTCATTTTGAGTCTTGCCGCATCAGCAAAAGAAGGTCTTTCACTAGGTGAAAGCTTTACTCCATCCACGTCATCATAACAGATTCTGCTTTGAGGAGGAAGCTCTTCCTAGGTCACGTTGTTAGTATCTTACAACCTGAGGGGCTCATCTTCCCTCGTTATATACTATGATATTCTTCCATTGCCCATAAAGGTTTTAAAGGCCTGTGACCAGTCATGTTTCTTAGTCTGTCTTAATCTGGAATTTCTAGTGAAGACTTCTCACTATTGGTGACCCTGTTGGTATTTGAAATGCCAGTGGCATAGCTTCCAGCTTGACAGCACCTTGCAATCCTTCATAGTACAGCAAACTGATAGACAAGTGATGGATGGATTCTAACAAGGCAGCAATAATGAGACCATATATGAGTGAAGAAATAAGACAATAGAAAGAAACATAGAATTTTACAACTAAATAGAAGTTTTAGGTGAGATTGAGAAGAGTTAGAGCTGCACTGGTGGCCTAGTGGAAGGAGGTTATGCTGCAATCCCAAAGACACATGGTTCAAATCCACCAACTGCTCCTTGGGAGAATGATGAACGGTCTCCTCCCATGTGATTTACTGCCCCTGAAAACCTGCTGAGGGCTCAGCAATGGGTTGGTATTGACTCAGTGACACACAACAAGGAAAATGTAAGTCAAAAGAAAGTCTAGAAGAAGTCTTGCTTTGGTAGAAGGATTGCCAGAGTACAAACAAATTGGTCTTGAATCCAGAAAATGCAACAAGAGTGCTTCTGAGAGGTAAGGATAGTGAAACTTCATCTTTTACTTTGAGCATATTTTCTGGAGGAGCCAGTTCTTGCAGAGAGACATCATGCTGGGAAAGGTAGCATGGATGACTCTCATAAGATACATTTATACGGTGACTACCACAATGAACTTGAGCATGAGAAAGAGTGTGAGGATGTTGCAGGGTAGGGCAAAGTTCAAATCTGTTATTCATAGGGTCTTTGTGAACAACAGTCAACTTGATAGCACTTCATTATAACAACAACTCTCAAAATAATTTTGAAAAATAGTGTATCTTTCTCTGATATTTTTATTTTGAACTCTATAAAAATTTTCCCTATAGAACCTTCAACAAGATATTGAGCCCCAGCAGGGAGTGAGCCTGGAGGCACTCTCTGTCCCCAGTAGTAGTGAGCAGAAAGACACACTTACTTCCAGCCAGGTACTAACCCAGTAGGGAGTGAGTCTGGAAACCTCTCTCTGTCTCCAGCAGCACTGAGCTGATTACTCCAATCAGGTGTAGACCCATGCGGAGAGTGAACCTGAAAGCCTCTTTCTGTCCTTGACGTAGTTCACACACTCTTTAGAACCTCTTAGCAAGTACTTTTTCCTGTGACCCCCAGCAGCAATTTGGAGAAGGCCTGGAGCCTGTCCTGTGACCACTGACCAGTAGTAATCAGAAGGTCAGGAAGCCCTTCCCCCACTGATCTCCACCCCAGGTACTTAAAACCATCAATTTCAGTAGTGAACTCCAGGTTCTCCACTCTTCATTGCCTGGAGGTCATACCACCAAGGATCAAGCCTAGCAGGGGACCCATGCTTCTTGCCCCCTGAACACCACAATGTCATAGAAGAAGCAGACTTCAAATTCCACAAAAAAAAAAACCAAAAACAACATGTCATTTAAAAAAAAGTGGTGAGAGCCAGTAGGTCTTCTGGAAGTGGAAAGATTGCTAGAACTTCCTGCTGCAGAGTTCAAAAGAGCATTGATCAAGTATTTTCACTGGATGAAAGAAAAAAAAAAGGAACCCTAGGGGGAAAAAAAATCAAGAGACCAATTGAGGACAAAGGAAAAACAAATGAAACAATAGGAAAGGAAAAAAAAGAAGAAGAAGAAGCAATCTACAATAATAAGACCAACACTTCAGAAGCTGTCCAACATGTTGGAGGGAAAGATAAACAGAATTGAAGAGATGGAGCACAGAGTCAGCAAAACAAAAGAAGAGAGAGAGAATTCAGCAATGATCTGCTAGAGCAAAGAGTAGAAACAAAAAGGAAGGCAAATTAAGAAAGCCTAAGAATAATGCGGGCCAACATCAAGAGGAATAACATACACGTAATTAGAATTTCAGAACAGGAAGTGTGGAGAGGGGGAAGGCTCCAAAGAAAATCATGGAAGAAAATTTACTAGGTATCATAAAAATGAGATAATAAGCATATCATTTTGGAAATCAAATAAGATTAAGATTTATCCACAGAAACCATGCAAGCAAGAAGACTGTGGGATGACATTTACCAAACATTCGTAGAACACAGCTGCCAACCAAGAATATTATATTCAGCAAAACTTGTTCATGAGATATGATGGAAAGATCAAGACCTTACCAGAAAAGCAGAGACTAAAAGAGTTCATGAAAATTCTAAAGAGTGCATGAAGTTCTAAAGAGAGTCATTTTTATACCACAGAAAAGTAACCAGCAACAACACAAAAAAATAAACCCAACAAAATGATGGCTATAAAATCTTGCCTCTTGATAATTACATTGAATATTAACTGCTTAAGTGCACCAGCGAAGAGAAAAAGAGTAGCAAGTGGATAAAACAAGTCCTTTGCTGCTGCCTTGAGAAACAAACATAGAGACAGACTAAAAAGAAAGTATGGGGAAAAAATATACTAAGCAAATGACAACCCAAAAAAAAAGCAGGAGTAGCAACATTAATCTCTGATAAACTAGATTTCAGGGTAAAAAAATATTATAAATAACAAGGAAAAACACTGTATAATACTTAAAGGGGCAGTAGAAAATGAGAACATAACTATAATAAATGTGCACCAAGTTATAGAGCTGCAAAATGCACAAAACAAACTAACAGAATTGAAAAAAGGTAGAAAACACAATAGTAGAGGAGACTTCAATACACCACTCTCAGGGAGAGCTAAGGTGACTAGGAAGAAACTTAAACAAATCTCAGTAAATTAAAAAACACTGAAATACTGCAGAGAATTTTCTCAGACAACAATACTATATAATTAGAAATCAAGAAGAAGGGTAGGAAAACCAACACCTTATGTACCTGGTTGGAAGCAAGAATGGTATCCACTTCCTAAACAACATGCCTCCAGAAACTATGAACTTTGATAAATGTCGATTGTTATAGAAAGGCTTCAGACCTTTTGTTCATAGGGTCACTATGAGTCGTGCTTGACTTGAAGGTAATCAGCAACAACATGCATATGGAAGCTAAACAACACTGTGCTAGAATATGAGTGGATAATATAAAAAATAAAAAAGTTCTTGAAACAACTGAGATTGAAAACATAACTTATCAAAACCTCTGGGATACAGCCAAAGCAGTACTTAGCTGTCAATTCATAGTAATAAGAAAACACATCAAGAGGCAAGAAAGAATGAAAATTGACTGTAATCCAACATATCCAGCAAAGATGTACTTGATCGAGGCCATGGTCTTCACAGTTACTTGCTATGCATCAGAGAGGTGGACAATGACTAAGGACGACAGAAGAAGAATTTAGACTTTTGAGTTGTGGTGCTGGAGAAGAATATTGGTCATATCATGGACCACAAAGAGAACAAATAAGTCTTTCTTGGAGAGGATGAAGCCAAGTTTTTCCTTGGATGAAAGGATTCTGAAGCTCCTTCTCACATACTTTAGGCATGTGACTATGACAGATCAGTCCTTGGAGAAGGATATCATGCTTGTAAAGGTGAAGGGACAGTTCAGGAGAGGAAGACCCCAGATGAGATGGACTGACATGGTAACTGGGGCAATGAGATTAAGTGTGTAGTAGTCAGTGAGACTGACTCTGGGTAGGGTAGGGTTCAGAGCTACTATACATAGGGTCACTGTAAGTTGCAGGCAACTTGATGGCATATAACAACAACAACAATAGCAAATATAAAGAGAACAGCAAGAAAACCTAACAACCTCTAAGAGAAAGGAAATTATAAAAAAGAAGGCAGTTCAGACTATTTGATTGTGCTTAGGCAAAACCTGTACTTGGACCAGAAGGCAGTCATCAGAACAGAGCAAGGAGACACTGCATGGTTCAAAACTGGGAAGAGTGTTTCCAGGGATGTATTCTGTCTCCATACCTTTTCAAAATGTATGCAGAACAGATTATCTGGTACACTGGGCTGTATGAAGAGAAATGTGGCATGAGGATTGGAGGAAGATTTATTAACAGCCTGTGTTATGCAGATGACACAACCCTGCTTGTTGAAACTGAGGAGGACCAGAAGTGCTTACTGCAGAAGGTCGAGAACTGCAGCCTTCAATATGGATTGAAGCTCAACATCAGGAAAACATAGATTCTCATCACTGGACCAACTGGCAGCATAATTCACAGTATGGCGAAGAGATTGAGATAGTTAACAGTTTTCGTTTGCTTGGTTCCACAATCAAGATTCTTAGTACCAGCAGCCAGGAAATCAAGAGATGAATTGCATTGGGAAAGTCAGCTGTAAGGGACCTCTTTAGAGTATTTAAGAGCAATGACATCAATCTGGAGACTAAGATGCACCATATCCAGGCCATAGTCTTCACAACTAGTTGCTATGCATCAGAGAGCTGGACAATGACTAGGGATGATAGAAGGAAAATTGATGCCTTTGAGCCCTGGTTTTGGAGAAGAGTGTTGGATATATCATGGACTGGTAGGAGAACAAATAGGTTTGTCCCGGAGAGGGTAAAACCAGGCTGCTCCTTGGAGGCAAAGCTTCTGAAGCTTTGTTTGACATACTTTGGACATGTTACAAGGAGGGACCGATCCTTGGAGAGGGACATCATGTTTGGGAGAGTGGAGAGACAGCGCAAGAGAGGAACCCCTCAATGAGGTGGACTGGGGAAATGGGGGTAGGTGTGTCAGAGACAATAACGTTGGCACAGGATAGAGCAGGGTTTAGGGCTCTTGTACATAGGATCACTATGAGTCTCAAGCAACTCACTCAATGGCACATAACAACAACAACAAGGCAGAAATAAATGGAATAGAAAACAGAAAAAATGAAACCATCAAGACTAGGAGTTGGTTCTTCAAAAGGGTCAGTAAAATTGGCAAATTTAACAAAGGAAAATATAGGAGACAAACATAATCTGTATAAGAAATGGAATGAATAATGACACAAGTGAACTAAATGAGATAAAAAGGATAATAGCAGAATTTTATGGAAAACTATAACAAATATGAAAACCTAGAGTGAAAAAAAAAACCCTAGAGACCCAAAAGAGATATTTTTAAAAATCACAAAACACTACTACAGTTAACAAAAAGACACTTAAAGAAACGGGGAAATAGTCCATATTCATAGGCGATATTGTTATGTGCTGTTGAATCAACTGTAACTCGTAGCAACCCTGTGAACCATGACTCTGCATCTTGTCCTGTCCTGAAACAACCTCATTGTGTCTGACACACCTTACCCCATTGCTACAGTGACTGTGTCAGTCTATCTCATCCAGGATCTTCCTTTCCTGCACTGACCCCCAACCCTTCCAAGCATGATGTCCTTCCCCAAGGACTGTTCCCTTCTGACAACATGGCCAAAGTATGTAAGACAGTTTCACTATCCTTGCTTGTAAGAAGCACACCAGTTTCACTTTCTCCAGAATAGACCTGTTTGTTCTCTTTGCATCCCATAGTATGTTCAGTATAGGGGGACTCAATATAATGAAAATTATGTCTACCAAAAGCAATCTACAAGTTCAACACAATCTCAATAAAGATATGGACGCCATTCTCAAATACACCAAAAGGGAATTTCCAGTTTCAACTGGAAAGGAAAGAGACTCTGAATAAGCAAAGCACTACTGAAAAAGAAAAACAAGGTAAGAGGGATCACTGTCCCTGATCTCAAAGCCTCGTACACAGGCATAGTGATCAAATCAACACAGTAGTGGCACAGTGACACATACACCAATGGAACAGAATTGAGAACCTAGAAATCATCTACCAATGGTCAGCTGATCTTTGACAAGGAGACAAAATCAATTGAGAGAAAGAATAAATAATAAATGATGCTGGAAAAATTGGACAACCATCTGGAAAAAACTGAAGCAAAATCCATACCTCACACCATATAAAAAAACCAACTCCATGTAAGTCAAGGGCCTAGGAGTAAAACTAAAGAATATATATAAAGTTCATCAAAGAAAAATTAGGAACAACTCTAGAAGCCCTATTCTACTACACTGATACACCTCCAAGCATAATGAAAAACCTATAACCAGAAGAAGATAAAATAGATGAATGGACATTCTAAAAATCAGATCCTTATGAACATAAAGAAAAAACTCCCCAACAGCATGGAAAGGAAGCCCACAGACTGGGAAGAACTATTTGGCAATAACATATTTGATAAAGAATTCATATCTAAAATTTATAAAATATTTCAGTACCTCAACAAGAAAAAGGCAAACAACCCAGTCACAAAATGGGCACAAAATGTGAATAGGCCTTCACCAAAGAAGTGTTTACACATGAAAGAATGTTCAAACACATGAAGAAATGTTCAAAATCCCTAGGTATTAGAGAGATAGAAAAAACAAAGGTGAGATAATGTCTCACCCCCACCACAATAGCAAAGTTCAACAGGAGAGCAAAAAAATGCTGATGAGGATGTGAAGAGACATTGTTGATAGGAAAGGTAAAATGGTACAATCTCTATGGAAAGCAATCTGGCACTTCTTCAAAAAATTTTAAATGGAAATACCATTTGACTCAACTGTCCCGCTTTGGAGAATATATTTCTAAAGAAACCAGAGCCATGACACAAACAATGTATGAACAACCATGTTTTTTGCAGCATTAGTCACAATACTGAAGAGATGGAAGCAGCTCAAATGCCCATCAATAAATGAATGGATACAAAAACTTTGGTACATTCATACAATGGAATATTATGTAGCCCTGAAAAAAAGAATAACATTTGTAAAACATTATACAACATGGAAAAGTTTGGAAATAAATTATCTGTTACAAAAGGGCAAATAATGCATAAGACTACTATTATAAAAATAGGTTGGTGTCAAGGGAGAGGAATAACAGGAAAAGAATAGATAATGACAGTACATTAGAATAGGTGAAGGGAAAGACTAAAAGGAATGTATGATTAGACATTATATGTATGCAAATTAGTGGAACAAGACATGCATTACATAGTTAATTGAGGGAGGGGAAGGGGAAATGTCTATCACTGAATTAATGAAAACTCAACCTTTTAGTAAACTTTCATTAAAATCACACTGAAAGACTTTTACAAAGTAAATGAAAATACTAAATCGATATTCCTTTAAAATTAGTCATATGAGTGAACATTGCTTTAATTTCAGATAATTAGTCCAAAGTACACCATTTAGATATTATTTAATTGTAAAATAAAGAGTATAAATGGTACATTAAAATTTTTCACTATAAAGTATATAATTTATACATATTGAAAAATAAGTTATGCTATTATTTTACAAAGCCCTTTGTTAATCCTTATCATATGTCTTCTTTTGCCAAAAGCATTCGAATTTATATTTAAAATTTAGCTTTCTTTCCTATGACCTTAAGTGTCTTAAGCCTGTTGTACTCAAAGTTATTTGCAATGAATTGCTGGTGGGTCTGAATTGATAGGCTCAGCCTCTGGATTGGCAGTGCAGCTCTCCATGGACTGTGCCATCAGAGTCCCTTACTATGATTATTAGTAGTACATTATTGATTAAAGCACATAATTACAGTTTTTAATTCTTAAACATAGCAAGTAAAATTGTAAATATACCTTTTTAGTGGATGAGGTTTTCTTCCCAGTTAGTTCATCTGATTGTGATTACTTATTGTTAGAATGAGAGATGGTTCAACATCAATTCTGTTGATTTTAGTTTGAGCAAATTTGTTTAAATGCTTAGACAAATAGATAGAAATAGAAGTTGGTAGAAGATGGGGAGGTAACACTATAATAAGCTACAGTTACGAAGCAATAAAAGGTGGTAAGAAAATTGTCTTTCTTAAAACAGGGAATAGGAGAGTCACAAGGAATTAAGTATTGATCCTCATTTAGTTATCAGTGTACTTAATATTTGCCTATGTCCTTAACAATAAATAGGCCAAACTAAAAAACAATCTTCAATAATGCACTCAGTTGTCTGCCCATAAAGCACCCCATTTCTTAGATTTTTGTGTCACGGATGATCACCAGTTTAATCTTTCATGTATCAACTTATTCCTAATTATTTTATAGCTGTGGCCACACCTGAATTCCACATTTGAATCTGAAGGTTTTCTAATTTTTTGCCCTAGCAGTCTGAGTTAAAATTAAAAATTATTTAAAGCAGGAAGGAGCTCAGGTAGTACAATGGTTAAGCATTCAACTGCTAACTGAATATCTGTAACGCAGTGATTTTTGAGGAGAAAGACAGACTTATTAGAGATTTGCTGCAATGAAGTTTACAGTCTGGGAAGTAAACTCTAATCTAATAAAATGCCCTTTGTACAGTTATGCTGTATTGAAAGAGGTTGCTTTGCACTCGGTGGACACCCTGGTGCAGGCTCTCTACCACTGGTCAGGAGCTGCTGGATCCTCTGAAGTTGGGCCTTGAATCCCAAGTTCAAAATTCTTACTCAAGCCTGAACCGCGGGAAGAAAGCTCGGTAGCCTTGCTCCTTGACAGACACGATGCTTTCCAAAGTGGCCCGATCACAGACCGTGTCTCTGCTTCGTTGGGGGCTTCATTCTTCGGCGCCTTCTGCTGTTTCTGTTGCCACCAAAAAAAACAGTCCAAGGCCCTCCATCCTCTGACTACATTTTTGAATGGGAATCTAAGTATGGTGCACACAACTACCACCCTCTGCCTGTAACCCTGAAGAAAGGAAAAGGGATTTACGTCTGGGATGTGGAAGGAAGGAAGTACTTTGACTTCCTGAGCGCTTACAGTGCTGTCAGCCAGGGTCACTGCCACCCGAAGATCATAGACGCCATGAAGCAGCAGGCAGAGAAGCTGACCTTAACCTCCAGGGCTTTCTACAATGATGTGCTTGGAGAATATGAAGAGTACATCACTAAGCTTTTCAATTACCACAAAGTGCTGCCCATGAATACAGGCGTGGAGGCCAGAGAGACAGCCTGCAAACTTGCTCGGAAATGGGCTTACACGGTCAAGGGCGTGCCCAAGTACAAAGCGAAGATCATTTTTGCATCTGGAAACTTCTGGGGTAGAACAATGTCTGCCATCTCCAGTTCCACAGACCCAACCAGCTACGATGGATTCGGACCCTTCATGCCGGGTTTTGAAATCATCCCCTACAATGACCTGCCTGCCCTCGAGCGTGCTCTCCAGGACCCCAGTGTGGCCACATTCATGGTGGAGCCCATCCAGGGCGAAGCGGGCGTCGTCATCCCGGACCATGGCTACCTCCAGGGCGTGCGGGAACTCTGCACCCAGCACCAGGTTCTCTTCATCGCTGATGAAGTCCAGACGGGCTTGGCCAGAACTGGCCGGTGGCTGGCTGTCGATTATGAAGATGTGAGGCTTGATGTGATTCTGCTTGGCAAGGCCCTCTCCGGGGGCTTGTACCCTGTCTCCGCCGTGCTGTGTGATGATGAGGTCATGCTCTCCATCAAACCCGGGGAGCACGGCTCCACCTACGGCGGGAACCCCCTCGGCTGCCGCGTGGCCATCGCAGCCCTTGAGGTCTTGGAGGAGGAGAATCTGACTGAAAACGCGTACAGAATGGGTGTCCTCTTGAGACGTGAACTCATGAAGCTGCCTTCTGATGTGGTTACTGCCGTCTGAGGAAAAGGGTTACTGAATGCCATCGTCATTAAAGAAACCAAAGATTACGATGCTTGGAAGGTGTGTCTCCGGCTTCGAGACAATGGACTTCTGGCCAAGCTGACTCACGGTGATATCATCCGGCTAGGGCCTCCACTGGTGATCAAGGAGCATGAGATCCTGGAGGCCGTGGAGATCATCCACAAGACCATCCTGTCTTTCTGAGAGTGGTCACGGGCGTTGGGCTGGAGACGGACAGGCGGTTCCAGGGGATGCGGTTAAGACTGTTCTAATGCAGACACCTTCCACTCCCAGTGTCCCCCAGGACCGGCTTGGTTCTTAGTTAGTAGAAGTATGATCCTGCAGTGTGCTGTGTAATGCAACCTAGAGTAGTGGCGTCTGCATTGAAGCGTTTACTCCTGTGTGTGTGTGTGAGTGTGTGCATTCTAAAGTGAAATCTCCTTCTCAGCCTTTCAATCAGGTCCTGTGAGTGTAGTTTACATACTTTAAAAACTCTTTGCTTGTAGAGGAAGTCTTTTATATTTGAAAATGTTACTCCTGAGAGAATAGATTCGCTCACCTTTGTGGAATTGAACCATGAGTGTTTGGGTAGGATTAATGCTTGAGGTATAGCAGATACCAGGTTAAGTAAGTGTAACTTCTTACCGGTCAACAAGGATGTATTCTATGGACGTCATGATTTTGAGTGAGGGGGGAAAAGATGTCATTCCCATATTATGTTTTGAGTGTTTGAAAAAAACCTTTTAAACAAATTATAATCAAAGTTTCTTTAAATTTAAAAGAAATAAAAGAATAAAGCTTTAAAAAAAAAAAGAAAGAGATTGCTTTGAGATAGAATTGACTTGGCTACATGCAACAGCAAATTTAGAGGAACCCGCATTCATCTATTTCTTAGCACATTAAATAAAGCATTATACTTGGGGGAAATATAGTTAAAATACAAAGCAGACAATTTTTGCATAGTTAGATCTATGAGTACTGGTGGCACAGAGGATTAATCTTTGGGGTGTTAACCAAAAGGCTAACAGTTCAAATCCCCCAGCCACTTCATAGGAGAAAAATGAGGCCATCTCTTTCCATAAAGATTTACAATCTTGGAAACCATAATGGTCAATTTTACTCTTCCCTGTAAGGTTGCTGTGAGTTAAGAATGTTCTCAACATTATTGAGGGTTTTTTTCCCCATTCATATAAAGAATAAAAACAGTTTACTGCATCAGCTATATTGAGATAATTTTATAATATCTACATCATCTAATCTATACATCAAACATCTATGTTCTTGAACAAATGCTTGGCTAATTGAATTCATATTTTCACTTAGATACGTAATGTAGAATGGGCTTCCTTGCAGTGTACCCGGCAAATTCTGGGCCACCTCTTTCATTCTATTAGCTTTCTCAGAAAAGTACTTAATAGAGGTTATGCTTTTGTATATTTTTTTGCCTATATTGTGTCCTTTGCACAAGGATGCTACATTATACTTTCAAATTGGAGTACTTCTATTCCTTTTAAACTTCAGAATATTGTAGCAATAATATACATGAGTAGTAAGCCATAGAGGGAATTAAGCCCAAAAGTTTCAGATTGTGTCTAGCATTGTAATTTTCCCATGTGACTGTTACTTAATCTGGGCAAATATATAATTATAATTTTAAAGAATATTTTCAATTTTCCAGAATACCATAACACCAAAAATTCATTTTTTAATAATAGGGCAATGCACTTTCTTCAGTAAGACCAATCAATGTATTAGAAATGATGAAGGAATGGAAAAACAACCCAGAGAGTGATGAGGAAAGTGTGATGGAACAAAAGAAGATCACTTGGTCTATTCAAGGAAATCTGAAAGCTTTCCCATCCAGCATGAAAGCTTTCCCATCCAGCATAAATGCCCAGGATGACAAGAACACTTCATTTCAGAAAGAGGAAGAACAGGTAAGAAGCAGCAACAAATCAAGTAGAAAAAGGAATTGTTGTATTCCTCTGTACTGTAAAATACTCCCAAGAGCTTAAGAACATTTTTGGTAACTTTGAACCCTTTTTTGGTTATTGTTGCTAGTTTTTTGGTTTGGTTTTTTTTATTGTTGCTAGTTTGTAACAGGACCTTAATATATAGTCCAAGTAAGATTCTATTCCTACTTCAAATGCTACCATGATAAAGCTATGGCTTATATGTTTATTTTATGGGCAGTAAATTTTGTAGAGTAAATGTTTGCAAACTCTTTGTGTAAAAGAACAGATAGTAGATATTTTAGGCCATGTAGTTTTAATTAACTCTGATGTTATAGCTTGAAAGTAGTCTTTGAAATAAATGTATGAATTTGATTGTGTTACAAAAACATACAACATGCCAGATTTGACCCATGAACTATATAGGTAGCTAATTCCTGATATTTGTCTAGTAATTCTTTTGGATTTAAGGTAATTGGTTTAATTCAATGTTGTTAACTCATTACTAAAATGATTATATATTAACAAAACTTCTAACTTGGAGTAATTTTACATATCACCTAGATAAAAATTTATTAAATATTCAGTTATTTGTTATACGTTTATTAACAGCAATATTATTTAAATAGGCTTATCATTTTACTTTTGAGCTGTGGTGCTGGAGAAGAGTATTGAGAATACCATGGACTGCTAGGAAAACAAACAGATTTGTCCTGGA
>NW_006399794.1:6479603-6515199 GCF_000299155.1 Elephantulus edwardii
CCGTCTAACATACTTTGGACATGTTGTGAGGAGAGACCGGTCCTTAGAGAGGGACATCATGCTTGGGAGGGTGGAGGGACGGCGCAGGAGAGGAAGGTCCTCTATGAGGGGGATTGATTCAGTGACTGGGGTAATCGGGATGGGAGTGTCAGAGACAGTGCGATTGGCACAGGACAGAGCGGAGTTTAGGCGACTCGACGACACATAACAGCAACAACATCATTTTACTTTATTAACTATAACTGCAATTCCATCTTTTTTGTATTAATAGAATTTGATAACATTTTGTTTCATTTTAGATTGTTGTTATTGTTGGTAGGAGCCTCAACTCATAACACCCACATAACCAATAGATCTGAACTCTTGCCTATCCTACACTATCCTTATTATCCCTCATAAATCTGAGACCTTTGTTGCCAAAACTGTATTAGCTCATTTCATTAAGGATCTTCCTCTCCTTCCTTGACTCTCCACCTTTCCAAGTTTGATGTCCTTTTCAAAGAAATAGACTCTCCTAACAAGGTGTCTCGATATGTGACATGAAGCTTCACCAACTTTTCCTCCAAGTAATATTCTGGATTGTTGTTGGGAAAAGTTACCCACATCTTTTTTTCTTTGATTTCTGTGTTTGTGGAACTTTTTCCCTGTACATATGTATATGTTCCTCTCATCTTAAAGTCTAATTAACTTATTTTAGCTATTGTTTCAAAATTGAGCATTCTGTCATGGGACCTCTGTTAACCTTAGGCAACGTGGATTTCTTGTAAGGAGTTACAAATTTTTTATTCTCTAGAGCCTAGGCCTGGTAGATGCTTGTGGATGCTGGTCTGGATGGTCAAGGAATGAGAACTTTTTGGGGGTTGTGCTTCTTTTTGGGGTCATTTTTAATGTGTATTATTGTTCTTCCCCACCCCCACCCCCAAGAGCAGTTTTCCCTCAGCCTTTGCCTAGGGTTTAAGTCCACTCAAGGTGTTGGCTTAAAACCCCGCAGGGGTGGAGAGGAAATGCTGATGGAGGCCTGGAAATCTCCACTCTGGGAATGTGACTTTGTGACGCTTGCAGATGCTGATCGGATGGTCAAGGAAAGGGAAGTTTTGGGGGGTCGTGCTTCTTCTTGGGGTAATTTTTTATGGATATTATTGCTCTCCCCCCTAAGAGTGGGTGTCCCTCAGTCTTTGCCTAGGGTTTAAGTCCACTCAAAGGCATTGGCTTAAAACCCTGCGTGACACAACAGTCTTCTGTCTATTTGCGAACTGAACAACTTGCTGTGATGCTGCACACTGTTCCATAGCCTTGTCAAATACCATAATGGTTACCCATTATGTATGGTTTTTTTGTTTGTTTGTTTGTTTTATGTGCTTCCAGATTGACTTATGCTGGGAAGCAGGAGTGGCATCCACTTCCTAAAATTAGATGCCTCTGGAAACTCTACAAACTCTCTAAACTCTTCAAATGTACAGAAACGATTGTAGTTATAAAACAGAGTTATATACAGGAATGCTAGTCATAGAACAGAGTTTAGGTCTTTTGTGCAAAACTTACTCTCAGTCATATTCAACTTGACAACACTTAACCACTGCTAAGTGAAACTAGTGCTCTTATATCTGGAGGAACACTCTTCCACTTTGTACATCACTCTTTGTCAATGTGCAGTATGAAGTAACCTGGGTTGCTGTGATAGTGAACCTTGTGCCATTGGGGTATCAAATACCAGAATGACTTCCTAACCTGGACAGTGTTTGGTGGAGCTCCCAGTTGTAAAGCAGGTTTGGAAGTAGGAGTGGCATCCACTTCCTAAACCATATGCCTCTGGAAATTTTATGAACTTGGTGAAATGGCGACAGTTATGGAAAAGCAGTAGGTCTTTTGTTCATAGAGTCACTATGAGTCATGCTCAACTCGATGGCAGTAAACAACAACAAAGCCTAGGCCTAGATTTAAGATGACATTGTAAGTCCTAAATAAAACCTACAAAGGTTTAATGTTGTAAAAAAGGACTTGACCAGCCAATCTGTTGGTGGTAATTTACTAATTAAGAATGCCTTTGTTTACTTAATAACAAATGTTTAGATGATTAGATGATAACATTAGCATTTATTGATTCAGATATTTAAAAGTAACCATGCTTTTACTACAAATAAGCATATTTTATTGAATTCCTCTCTGATTTATTAACAATTTCTGCAATGCTTAATAACTGTGAGGAATTCATATTCTTTCTTAAAACATTGCCCTCAACTCCTATTTTCTTTTCTTTATAGTTCATAGTTTGAAGATTTTTTTTCTGTTAGCTGATTTTCATTTTATGCACACACATATGCATATACCTAAATATATACCTAATGCCATGAACACACACTCATAGTTCCTTTTATGGTATTGGATTTTTTTTAAATTTTTATTTCTTTATTTATTCTTTTTTTTTTTTTAATGTGTGTACCGTCAAATTGAATCTGACTGATACAGGAGGCGATTGTGCCTCCTTCTTCAGCAGAGCATCTGGTGGATTTGAACCGTGCACCTCTAGAATTGCAGTGCAGTTTCCTGCCACTAGGCCACCAGAATTCGCCTGGTATTGGGTTTTTATCTGTGCTTGTCACTGAATTACACCTAAAATATCCTTAAAAACCATAAATGCATATGTTGTTATAGATCATAGCTTTTCTATAAACAAATCTGAACCTGGTCCTGTCTTGTGGCACCCTTAACATCTCCAACATACTTAAGCTCCTTGCCACAGTCACCCTGTCAGTCCATCTTGTTGAGTGTCTTCCTCTCCTATGCTGACCCTTCACCTTTCTAAGAATAACATCCTTTTCCAAGGATCAGCCCCCTCCTAATAACATGTTCTAAAATACGTGAGATGAAGTTTCACCACCCTTACTTCCAAGAAGCACCCTGGTTCCACTTTCTCCAAAACAGACTTGTTTATCCTTTTGGCAATTCTTGAGAAATTTAGTACTCTTCTCTAACACCCACAGCTCAAAGGCATCGACTGTCCTGTCTTTGGATCAGGCTAAACTGATGTCCTTGCCCCTCAGTACTTTGGAGAGGCCCCCAACAGTAGATTTTCCCGATGCAATACATTCTTTTGATTTCTTGGCTACTGTAACAACGATGTTGATTGTGGATCCATGTAATATAAGATCATTGACATTTTCAATCTTTTTTCCATTTATCATGACATTGCTATTGGCCCAGTGGTGAATATCTTCATTTTCTTGATGATAATCCATACTGAAGGCTGTAGGCTTTGATCTTTTACAGCAAGCACTTCAAGTTGTCCTCAAATTCAGCAAGCAAGGTCGTATCAACTGCATTACATACGTTGTTAATGAGTGAGTCTTCCTCCCATTCTGATGACGCATTCTTCTTCATGAAGTGTGGCTTCTTGTATGATTTGTTCCACATACAGTTTGAATTCCATCTTCTCTTCCATTGCTTTGTCACCCCTCACCCACTTACACAGTGATAGGACTTGTACAACCAATTGGAATGCATCCTCCAAAAAGCTGTGTTGACCCCTAAGTCTGGTACCTGTGAATGTGATCTTGTTTGGAAATAGTCTCTGAAGATTTTATTAGCTAACGTGAGATCATACTGGAATAGTATGGTCCTTTCTCCATTCTGAGTGGTGTCTATATAAGAAGAGAAGAGAAACAGACAAAGGAAGAATGACCATGTGGTGATACATCTATAAGCCTAGGAACACTAAAAGAATCTTCCACTAGAGATTTCAGGGATTCTATGGCTTTGCTGACACTCATATTTGGAATACTGGCCTCCAGAAATGTGAGCCAATAAATTTCTGGTCTTATAACTTACCCAGTTTGTGATATTTTGTTATGGCAGTCTCAGGAAACTATTACAACTCACCATGCTGTTCTTATTCACATCAATATTTACCAGTGCTTGCTCTGTGTGCCCTGAAAAGAACTTTCCCATGCTTAATTATAAAGCATACTACTAGGGAACAGAGGATTAGGATGCTTTTTGTTCATGAATGCCACAAATATAACCAATAAGCTTTGTTTTTAAGGTTATGGATTTCTGTTCACCAATAGAAGGATGCATTTTTCTGCAACTAGAATGTACTATCTGGACCATAGGTAGTAACTTTCCTCCTCTCAGTCATTCAAAATGTTCACACCTCTTAAAAAAACTACTTGTTATAAATGCTGTAGCAAGAATTTCAGCAAATTGAATAGGCATTTGCTTTAGATGCCACTAAGGAATGTTCTCATGATTGTATGAGATCTTGGGATTAATAGCATACCTTATTTCAGATTTTTTCTGAAAAATGATACCCCTTTAAAAAATGAAGGAGAAATTAATTCTCATACATTTACCATATTTGTTGTTGTTGTGTACCATAGAGTTAGAACTGACCTATAGATGACCTTTTTTTATTTTATTAATTTTAATGAACGTTTATAGAAATTTTGGATTTCCATTCATTCATTGTTGTATTTTTCTCCCTGCCCACCCCTCCTCCCCCCAGTTCACTCTTCTCTTTGCAAAGTAAAAGAAAAATTCTTTCATTGGTATACAATCCTCCCTCCCCCAGTACACTCCACTATGCAACCTTCATTCTGGACTCTTATCATAACCATAATACCCTATCATATATTGCTTTTAAACAGTTCTCTCCCTTATCTGTTTCAGTGCAGTATACATAATTTATCCAATTTTTCTCAGTCTTACTCCAACCCTGATGTCAGTCCCGTTCTACAACAGTCCTTTTGTGACTGAGATATTTCACTCAGCATAATGTCCTCTAAGGTCACCCATTTTGAATAATATTGTATGTGTTCCTTGTTTTTCAATACAGCGTAGTATTCCATTGTGTGAATAAACCACAGCTTCTCTATCCATTAGTTTGTTTCAGAGGCAATTAGTTGCACAGGAGAAGGTTGCCCATCCTTCTGCCGCAAAGCCAAGCAGCTGATGACATTGAACCATGTGATTTACCATATTAAGTTTTAAAATTAATTTTATAAATAAGCAACTTTTTTATTAACTATATTGATACTGAGTTTATGTGAATTACTTCTGGAAGAATTCTGAGAAGATGGTTGCGTAAGGAGACACCACAAATATAAAATTAAATACAAGGAAATGGTGCTTGGCCTTGAAGGCCACTGACTTGGGGAACAGAGGATAGTACCAGAGGCAGGCAAGATAAATTGCATGCTGAGGAAAGATTTCTTCTCCCAACATCCCTATTCCTCTTCCCATCATACCCCACCCCTAACCACATGGACTGCTGGCTGCTGTGAAGTGGAAAAGTGGCTTCAGCAAAATAGCCCACTTCCCTAACCACTATACTTCCTGTCTGCACAAAGAGACAGGACCTCAAGAGGTCAACAAGGCTGACCTCTCTTTGAGACTCTTTCAGACTCTTCGAGCACCTTCCCAGCCAGGTACAACTATGAAGCAGAGGCAAACTGCTACAGAAATCCCCTGTGTTAGAGTCTGCTCTCATAGCTTAAGCTGTGTTAACCAACAAAGACCTCCCTGGAGGTTCAGTTCCAGATTGTCTACTCTCCCTCCTGACACTGAGTTCTACTGACTATAGCTATAGTGTACAAGGTAACAGGGATCGTGAGTCTATACCCCTGCCAACATGTTACAGGGGAGTTTCTGATCTTAACAGGACCTCCCTGAGAACCTGTTCAGAGCATGACAGAGCCTCCCTAACACAATTATACCTGGCTGCAAGGCTACAATTTGCTACAGAAACTGTCCTGTAGTAACACCGGCTCCTATAGTCAGTTTTCTACCTGCCTGCCTGTATGTATGTATGTATGTATATATACTCCATAGCTCAGGCCTCTGAAGCTGACAGGGAAGACTTGTTTGGAGTAAAGTTGAATTTGTCTGTCTTCACTTATCGTAGTAGATGCTTAGGACTGCTGACTGAGACTGTTATCTGCTAGTGAGAAGGTATCTTCAGTGGAGGCTATACTCACAGTCTACCAGTGGGGCCTATAGGAACAAGCTGGATCTCTATGGGGATCTGATTAAAATACTACACTTCTCCCCTACCTGGTAACTGCTGGACGCTAGGTTGCTGCACATTGTTACCAAAGGCCCCAGCAGTGAAGTGTGCCTCCATGGGCAGCACTATACCTGCCTCAGGCCTTCAAAACCAACAGGGCAGATCTTTGTGGAAGTCATTTCAGCTCTGTCTCCATATTCAGTGGTGCTGAGGACTGAGAGTGCTCTGTGCTAGGTAACAGGTGTGTTGGATGGAGGCTGCACTCATAGATAACACTCTACCATGGGGTTCTGGCAGCGACAAGGCCAGCCTACCCTTTCATCTAGCCATGGGCACCTACAAACCGGATACCAAACCAATGGCCTTTGACATAATTCCAACTCATGGCAACCTCTCATTGGGTTTCCGTGACAGTACATCTTTACAGAGGAGACTGTCCTTTTCCCATGGAGGGTTAGAACTACTAACCTTGGTTAGCAGACTAGCACTAGCCTTGGTTAGCAAATTAAGACATAATACACTATGCCACCAGAGCTCCTTGAGCACTGCAAAGCTGGTGCAAGTGACTTCAGAAGGCACCTTACAATTCTGCTCCAACAGTAAACACTCTCCTTGTTCCTCCCTCTCTACAACCATAACTCGGGCCTCTTTAATCAATAGGACAGACCTCCTAGGGGTCTATTCAGGTCTTTCTGTTCCTCTTTCCTGTCAGTGCTGAGGGCTGCCAACTGAACCTGCTATGTGCAAGGAAGCAGGCATATTACACAGAGGATACCCACAGATGACGTTCTATAGGATATGGGCAATGATAGCCACCAGACACACTTACTGGGAGTCTGTTTGGAGCATGACAGCCCTTCTACCACCTGGTAACTGTTAATTACTGACCTGTTAATAGCTCCTACAGAAATTCCTTAAAGTGAAGCCAAAAGGCAGGTCACTTCATGGATATTACTTTCCTAACTACAACAGGGTCACTGAGGCTTTGAAACAAAAAAAAGACCTGATGCTCTCAAACCCTGGTCAAACCAGGAAGAAGAAAGGAGATATCACAGAGAAGAAAGGGAAATTGTAAGCAAAGTTTGAAGGTAAGAGTCCAGACGAAGATAATGGAATTGTATAGTTAAAGTGCTGAAAGACAGATAGAGATCTAGATCTATAGAGAGATAGAGTTATCTATAGAGATATATCTATACCTATATACCTCAGCCAAGATTTCTTTATTCTACCAAACCATCCTTAAGAAATGACATTTAGCAAAGCAGCAAAAACATGGGTGTGCATATATCTGCTTGGATAGCAGTTCTAGTTTCTTTAGGGTACATTCCCAGTAGTGGAATTGCTGGGTCAAATGGTATTTCTATTTCCAACTTTTTGAGAAAGTGCCATAGTGGTTGCACCATTTTACACTCCCACCAACAGTGAATAAAAATTCCAGTTTCTCCACAACCTTGCCAGTATTGTTTGCTGCTCTGTTGAATTTTGCTATTCTCACTGGAGTGAGATATCACCTCATAGTTATTTTGATTTGCATCTCTCTCTTAGAGTTAGGGATTTTGAGCACTTCTTCATGTGTCTGTTTGCCATCTGAATGTCTTCTTTGGTGAAGTGTCCCATTTTGCAATTAGGCTGTTTACCTTATCTTGTTGTGGTGTTCAAGTATTCTGTAAATTCTAGACATAAATACCTTATCAGACATGTCATTACCAAATATTTTTTCCCCAGTCTGTGGCTTCCCTTTTTAACCTGTTGGAGAAGTTTTTGGATGTGCATAGGGATTTGATTCTTAGAAGGTCCCATTCATCTATTTTGTCCTCTCCTGGTTGTAGATTTTTAGGATGCTTGGAAGACTGTTTATGTTGTGTATTAGGCCTTCTAGCGTTCTTCCAAGTTTTTCTCTAATGAAGTTTATAGCCCATGATTTTAGTCCTAGGTCCTAGGTCCTTGATCCACCCTGAGTTGGCTTTTGTGTGTGATGTGGATCTTGCTTGAGTTTTCTACAGATAGTTTTCCAGTTTTGCCAACACTATTTGTTAAAAAGGCTGTCGTTTCTGCACTTAACTGATTTCATCTCCTTGTCAAAAATCAGTTGACCAAAGATAGATGGGCTGATTTCTGGATTCTCAATCCTATTCCATTGATCTATGTGTCTGTCTTTGTACTAGTACCATGCTGTTTTGACCACCATGGCAGTATAAAAGGATTTGAAATCAGGGAGTGAGATGCCTCCTACCTTGTTTTTCTTTTTAAGGAGTGCTTTGCTTTTTCAGGGTCTCTTTTAATTCCAGATGAAATTGGAGATGGCTTTTCCCATCTTACTGAAGAAAGGAATTGGTATTTGTATTGGGATTGCATTGAATGTATAAATTGCCTTTGGTAGTATGGTCATTTTCACAATATTGAGTCTTCCTATCCAAGAGCAAGGTATATTCTTCCATTTCTCCAGGTCTCTTTTTGTATCTTCTAGTAATGTTTTGTAATTTTCTTTGAATAGATCCTTTGTGTTTCTGGTTAGATTTACTCCCAAGTACTTAATCTTGTGGTTAGCTATTGTGAAGGGTATTGTTTTTCTTAGTTCCAGTTCTGTATTCTCTTTGTCCCTGTAGAGAAATCCATTTGATTTTTGTACGTTGATTTTGTATCCTGCCACTTTGCTAAATTGGTCAAGAGTTGGAAACAACCCAAGTGCCCATCAACAAACAAATAGAGAAACTATGTTATATTCACACAATGGAGTTTTATGTTGCATTGAAAAACAAGGAACTCCTGAAATATTATACAAAATGAGTGACTTTGGAGGACATTATGCTGAATGAAATATCTCAGTCACAAAAGGACAAATACTATGTAGAACCACTTACATTGGGGTTGGGGGACCTTAAGAAAAGAGGGGAGAAGTAATGTACACTGCGTTGAACAGATGAGGGAGAGAACTGTTTAAAAGAAATATATGATTAGGTATTATTTTCATGACAGGAGTCCAGGATAAGAGCTGCATAGTAAAGTGGACTTGGGGCCAGGGGAGGATTGTATAACAATGAAAGAATATTTTTTTCTTCAAAGAGAGAAGCGTACTTGTGGGGAAGGGTGGGCAGGGAGGAAAATATGCAATAATCTATGAATGGAAATCCAAAGTCTCTGTAACCTTTCGTTAAAATAAAAAAAAAATTTTAAAAAACACAAAAAAGAAGCAACTGAAAAAATAAAATGACATTGAAATGAAAATATTCCAAACAGAAGGGAGAGAATTTATATATACCAGGCCTTAAAAAAATTATGAAAATTCTGCAGAGGGAAAAGACATTAGAAAGTAATTCAAAGCCATATAAAAAGAAAGACTACTAATAGAGAGGGTGCAGAGGCTAATATAAAGGATAGTATCTAGGTAACCATGCCTGATAATTTTAATTGTTTTGTCCTTATTTTGTAATGTGTATAAAATGCAATATCAGCCATATAAAACTGATTCCTATAAGGTCAGACACGGCCCCCTACTTTGTTGCACTTACTTCTAATCACTGGGTCCAATATTTGCTGCAAAGGATCACACAGACTTTACAGAAGTTTTTTTTCACTCACAGTTATGGGGTTTATCAGGGAAACAGGTTGTGGGGAGGCAAAAGATTATCAAACTGTGAAAGACTAGATTCAGTAAGTAGCAGTCTCAAGCCAGGTTAACAGCAATGCACAATCTCTCAATTAGTTCAGACAGCTTCTCATTGAACAGGAAGAAATGGTTCCTCAGTTAATCCAGGCAGCTTCTCAGTCAACAGTGAAATACCTCTGGCACAGTACCTCTGGGCTTTAAGGATGTGTGCTGCTTTCTCTGCTGCTGCTTCTTTCCTGATGTTGAAGTGCTCTTCTCAAGGGCTCTGGCTCTGTTAAGCTATGTTTGCCACAGTCTCTCTAAGATCTGGTTAGCTTCTGTTCATAGCAACAGAGGGCATCCTGCCAAGCCCTAACTGTTCTCAAACTCTCTTCTGTGATTAAGTCCATTGTTGTATTCCTATGTCAATCCATACCATTAGGATTTTCCTCCTGTAGGCTTAGTGGTAAAGAGCTGTGCTATCAACTCAAAGGCACACAGTTCTAATCTACCAGCTGAGCCAAGGGAGAAAAATGGGTAGTCTGCTTCTGTGTGATTTACTGCCTCTGAAAACCTCCTGGAGGGTCATCTATGAGTTGGTTCTGACTCAGTGGTACATAACAACAACATACATTCATTCATGGGCATAGTTTCTATCCTTCCCAACTTTTTCAACTTGTCTGTGTATTTATTATTATGATTTCATGTGTATATGTATTATTGCCCCTTGTTATTTTTAACTCTTGTACTCTTCTGAGTGCTGTCCTTTGCCTTGATCATCTTTTCTGACCACCTCCTTATTATATTTCACCTTCTCCTTCATCCAAGTTAGTCTCTAGTTAGTGATTTACCTTCCCTTTTTTTCTTACCGCCGATAATCAGCAAAGAACGTTTTGTTTGTGTATGTGAAAAATTTTATTTGGTTTTATATATTTGTTCTTTTGTGATTGACAAATTTCATTCAGCATTATGCCTTCTATTTTCATCCACATTATGAGGTGCTTTACAAGCTCTTAATTGTTCTTTTACATTGTAAAGTAGTTCATTGTGTGTATGTACTTTATTTGTTCATCCATTCATTCATAGAGGAGCATTTAGGCTGTTTCCATCTTGTGGCTATTGTGAATAGTGCTGTGATGAACATGTTGTTGTTGTTAGGTACTTTCAAATGAAGTACAACTCATGAACAGTGGATCTGAACCCTGCCCTGTCCTGTGCCATCCTCACACTTCCTAAGACACTAGAGCCCATTGCAGCAGTCATTGTGTCAGTCCACTTGGTCGAGGGTCTTCCTCTCCTCTGCCAAACCTCAGGTTCCTCTCCAAGGAATAGCCCCTCCTAGCAACATGCCCAAAGTGAGTGAGGCAGAGTCATCATCCTTGCCTCCAAAGAGCACTCTAGCAGCACTCTCTACAAGAAATACTGATTTGTTCTTTTGGCAGTCCGTGGGATGTTCAGGGCTCTTCTCCAACACCACAACTTAAAGGCATCGACTCATACTATGACTCTTCTTTCTGTAGGATATATATTAATCATGGGATTGTTAGATCATATGCTATTTCTATTTCCAGTTTTTTAAGAAAGTACCATCCTGTTTCCCAGAGTCTTTGTACTGGTAAGAATTCTAGTTTTTCTACACTCTTCAGCATTTGTTGTTGTCTGGTTTTGGTTTATTTTAAATTTTGCTGTTAATGCTGAGGTAAGATGATCTCTCATTGTTGTTTTGATTTGTATCTCTGTAATGGCTAATGAGGAAGTAACCAGTGGATTCAGTGTTGCCCCCATCATCTGCCCTTGTGTGTAGTCCCTTCCCTTTCCTTGCTCCATCAGCATGCCCTTGCACTCCCACCTACCCTGTCCAGAACCTCCCTCACCCTAGCCAACCCTTGATATGTTGGCCCCAGCCTCAAGTCACTTCTGTGATGCCTTGCACCTTGTGCTGCTGCTGTTCTCTCACTCTACTGCCTGTCTTGAGTTTAAGAGGCTCTAAGTGCAGATCTCATGTACCAGCTCTAGGGAATGATTTTTGTCTGTGGTAGTACTGGGGGAAGGTGATTAACCCTGAGCTTCCACTCCAGGACTGTTGCCTTGTCACCTTATGTCTCTACTCTTCCATTTGCAGCACACTCCTGTCACAGTAGGATAATTTCCCAGGTGAGGGCTACATGTCCTCTAGACCTGCTATGCTGGAGTTGTTTCCTTGGCCTAAGGGCCTGATGCTAGTTTGAGGTTGAATGTCTCCTCTTGCTTTGGATGACTGACTGTCAACAAAGCTCAGTAGTGTTATTGAGACATTATTATATGAGATATTATCACCAATGTCAGATGGATCTTGGCTCAAAGCAGAATGTACCAGAGGAATGTCTGTCTGTATTTCATTGACTATGCGAAGGCATTTAACTATATGGA
Source organism: Elephantulus edwardii (assembly GCF_000299155.1). Taxonomy (NCBI): domain Eukaryota; kingdom Metazoa; phylum Chordata; class Mammalia; order Macroscelidea; family Macroscelididae; genus Elephantulus; species Elephantulus edwardii. The sequence goes on from NW_006399794.1 coordinate 6,491,600, forward strand.
TCACAACAAATTGTGGCTAACCTTGAGGAGAATAGGAATCCCAGAGCACTTAATTCTGCTCGTGTGAAACCTGTACTTGGACCAGAAAGCAGTCTTTAAAACAGAGCAAGAAAACACAGCATGATTCAAAATCAGGAAAGGAATGCATCAGGGATGCATCCTGTCTCCATTCCTTTTCAGTCTATATGCAGAACGGATCTTTTGAGTGGTTGGGCTTTATGAAAGGAATGTGGCGTCAGGGTTGGAGGAAGACTTATCAATAACCTGCAGTATGCACATGACACAACCATGCTTACTGAAACTGAGGGGGACCTGAAGATTTTGCTGCAGAAAGTCAAGGACTGTAGTCTTCAATATAGATTGAAGCTCAACATCTAGAAGAGTAAGATTCTCACCACTGGGCCAATTGGCAGCATCATGATAGATGGAGAAGAGATTGAGGTTGTTAACAGATTCAGTTTACTAAGCTTCACAATTAACACTCTTGGCATCATCAGTCAAGAAATCAAAAGACGAATTGCACTGGAGAAATCTTTAGTCAGGGACCTCTCCGGAGTACTGAGAAGCAAAGATGTCAGTCTAGAGACTAAGGTGCACCTGATTCAGGCCATGATCCTCACAATTACTTGCCTTGCATCAGAGAGCTGGACAATGTATAAGGATGACAGAAGAAGAATTGATGCCTGTGAGTTATGGTAGTGGAGAAGAGTCTTGAACATACCATGGACTACCAAGAAAACAAACAGATCTGCCTTGGAGAGGGTAAAACCAAGTTTGTTGTTGGAGGCTAGGATTTTTAAACTCTGTTCCACATATTTTGGGCACATGTCCTTCTCCAAGGACATAATACTTGGAAAGGTGGAGGGATAGCACAGGAGAGCAAGACCTTTGATGAGATGGATTGATAAAGTAACAGGAATAATGGAGGTAGGTGTGTCGGAGTCAGTGAGACTAGCTTAGGATAGAGCAGGCTTCAGAGCTGTTGCATATGGTAATTATGAGTTTCAGGTGACTCAGCGGCACATAACAACAATGATTAATGAGGGAGCTATGGTAGCCTAGTGGCACGGAATTGCTCTTCTGGCCCAAAGACAGTTCAAATCCACCATCTGCTCCACAGAAGAAGGAGAGCAGTCTCCTCCGGTGTGATTTACTGCCTTTGAAAACCTACTGAGACTCACCTATGAATCAGTTCCTAACCACAACACATAACCACAGCAACAGTGGCTAATTAATGAGGGTGCTGTACTGACCTAATCCATAGGGTTTATTACTCATTCAATGGCCATACCTCACTGGAAGTTCGAATCTATCAGACACTTCGTGGGAGCAAACTGGACATACTCCCCTTATGATTGACAGCCATGGACTCCAGTGCTGGGTGACTCATAGTTGGCTATGAATATGTTTGAGTTTTATTGCTTTCCATGTTCAGTATTTTCTAATAAGGATTCAGTAGTGGTCATGGGAAGTATTCTTTCCCTGTAGAAAATTTATTCCTTTTCTCGGTTGCTTTCTTTGGTTTTCAGCTGTTTGACAATGATTTTCCTAGATAGGCTCTTTTTTCTATTTCTATACTTTTTTGTTTTTTCTGCTTAAAGTTTCCAGGGATTTGTGACTCCTCAAATTTATGTCTTTTGCCAAATTTGGGAAATTATAATTTTTTTTTCTGAAACACCAACTACTTCTGTTAGACCTTTTCATAGGTAGGTTCCTAATATGTTATTCATTCTGTTCATTTTCACTCTTTTCCTATCTGTTATTCAGATTGGATAATTTCTGACCTGTACAGGTTTATTAACTCTTTCCTCTATCATATCCATTTTCCTGTTTGATCTGTCTGGTGAATTTTTAGTTCTATAATTCCCATTTGTGTTTCTCTCTCTCTCTCTCTCTCTCTGATTTATTCTGTTGAGGCCTTCATTCACTACATGAATTTTCTTTTGAATATTAATAGTTATGATAAGTTCTTCACATTTTCTTATTTGCTAATTCTAATATCTAGCCTATCTTGGGTCCATCTCATAATTGTCATATTTAATGAGTAATTCTAGATCATGTCTTAGACATTGAGTTTTGCGATGTTCAGATCCTGTATGCTGTTATATTTCTCAAAAAAGTGTTAATGTTTTTGCCTTAGTAGGAAATTAATTGGTTGGACTCCAACTGAAAGTGATTTCTTGGCCAGCAGTTCAAATCTCAATTCAGTTCGTTTATCTTTAGCTCTATAGAATTAGCATGTTCTGCCTTTGGTTCTTTCATTTCAGAAAGTCTTTTATTATTTTCTGGTGACTGTGGTTTCTCTGAACTGTGTCCTCTGATTCTTATAACAAGAAAGGACGTTATAAAAGCATCCAGAGAACTAAAAGACACATGAACTTCAAAGGAATAACATCTACATATCAACAGAATTAATGGAAGCCAGAAGACAATGGAATAACATTGATAAAGTGCTAAATGGGGATAAAAGGGGAGTGGAGGAAGCACCTGGCAACCTAGAATTTAATATTTAAATAGAAAGATCCTCTTAAGAATAAAGACACACAAGAGATGTTTTCAGTTATGTAAAAAATGAGAATTTGTCACTAGAAAAACTAAAAAATTTTAAATAAATTATTCGAGAAGAAAATAATCACAAATGGAAATAATGAACTTTGAAAATTAATAAAGACCAACAGCAAAAGTAATTATGTGAGGAAATATAAAAATACATTGATTGGTTGATATAGAAATATTAATGAAAATCAGTGATTTAAGCTTTCTTCTCAGGAAGAAAATAATGAGTTAACACTCCAGCAACAAAAATAGAAGAAAGGAAATGATAAAAGATAAAGAATATATTATAAATAAGTTAATACCAATAAATTGTATGAGTAGTAGACCTAAATATTAAAACTGAGGTTTTAAAAAAAAAAAACTCTTAGAAGAAAATCCTTTCTGATGGGGAGTTAGTAAAGATTTCTTAGAATACAAAAATCAATAAAACTTGATAAAGTTTAAACTTCATAAAAATTCCATTTTCTCACTGAAAGTATATTAAGAAAAATTAATAGACAAACAACAGAGAAGGAGGAAATCTTTATAATATATATGACCAAGGTCTTGTATCACTACTATATAAACAATTTCTGTAACTCAGTAGTAGGGGGATTTGGTAACCTAGTAGTAAGGAGCTATGCTGCCAACGCAAAGGCAAGTAGTCCAGATCCACCAGCTGCTCCACATTGAGCGTGATGAGCAGTCTCCTCCTGTGTTACATAAAACTTCTGAAAACTTTCTGGAAGGAAGGTCAGCTATAGTTTGTATCCCACTTGATGGCTCTTAACAACAACAACAGCACTCAGTAATAATAAAGCAAGCAGTGCAATTTCGAAATGAGCATAAGACTTCATTAAGCACTTTAGGTAGCAAAATACTTAACCTGAAAATGTACTCAACATCACTAATCATCAGGAAAATCAAATTAAGACCACAAGGGTGTACCATTATGTACCTTCGAGAATATATAGCCAAAATGAAAATAGACTGGCAAGTACAAATATTGGCAAAGATGTAAAGAATTTTTTTTCTCTGCATCGCTGGTAGCAATGCAAAATCATAGAATCCTCTTGGAATAGTTTGACAGTTATTTATAAAGGTAGTAATTCACTTGCCATTGACTTTGCAATCTCAAATATAAGTTTTCAAAAAGACTTATAGAGGATGTTTGCAGTAGCTTTATAGCAATTCAACACAGAAACAACCCAAATTTCTATTAGCAAAACAATGAATAAAGAAATTGTGGTATATCCATAAAATGAAATGCAGCTAAGCAATGAAAAAAAGAAATTGACTACTGATATTGATGGATCTAAAAAAATAACATTTTAGGATTAATTAAAATTTCAATAAATAAGTGGGTTAAACAGGAAATAAGATATGAAAGTCACATATCACGCTTGCTTTTCATTTATATGAAGTTTTAGAAGAGACAAGACTATAATGAAAACTAACAGCTGTCATAACATTTGTGGCCTCAGGATGAGAGTAGGTTGACTAGCATGTTGCACAAGATATTGTTCTGTTTTGTTTTTGTGATGTTGATTTTTATAGATAGATATATTTCTTAAAACTCATCAAACTATGCACTTGATATTTTTATTTTCTACTATCTAAAAATGGTACTTTAATTACAAAGGAAAGAAACATAGCAGCATATTTCTTTAAATTGCAAATTAGATTTTCCTTTCTGTAGCTCTGTAAAAGGCCGGGGAGCCCTGCTGGCATAGTCTTTAGGGAGTTTCATTACTAACCCAAAGGTTCTAATCCATCAATGGTTTAGTGGGAGAAATATGAACAGTCTCTTCCCATACAAAACCTACTAGAGGGTCAGCTATGAGTCAATTCTAACTCCATAGCAATGAGTTTAGGGCTTTTCATGCTGGTTACTATTATAGATTGAACTGTGTCTTTCCAAAATACATGTATATAATAAGCCCCCTGTAGTTGTAGGAGGATTAAGGGTGGAATGCAATAAATATTCCTTAATCCCATTCTCATGGATAAAAGGAGAGCCTCCTTAGGCTATAAGCTATAATACCTTTTCTCTCACCAGAGAGAAAAAGAGGAGGAAATTGAGCCAAAGGTCAGGTACAAATCTTAATACCATCAAGAAGTAATCAACAGGAGTGGAGTCCTTTTTGGGCCAGTTCCCCTGTGTAAGGAAGCTTTTTGACCTCAGGGAAGGTCAAATAAGATATAAGGAAATCACCAGAGAATTCTAGACTTACAGATGCTGAAGGAAATAAGGACTTTCTCTGTTACCAGCAAAAGAGTCTTCCATTAGAGCTAGTACCCTGAATTTGGACTTCTCACTTTCTAAACAGTAAGAGAATAAATTTCTGTGTATTAAAGCCATCCACCTGTGGATATCTCTATTATAGCAGCACTACATAACCAAGACGGTAACCTCATACAATAATTCTTTATTTATATATATATATTTGGAAGCTGATTTTTTTTCTCTTCTTGTTTTCTTTCTAAAAACCACAGAAATTTGAGACAGGTGTGTGACCATTGCAAGCAAAACTATAACAAAAAACTTGTATCAGGATGTTCTGTCACTTGGACCTTATGCAGGCCTGTAATTTGAATGTGTGACTCTAGACATGGTTGCCATAGTGATAAACCACTTTACTTAAATAGCATGTATTTTACTCAAAATTCAGAGAAATGGTAACAGTTTCTAGTAATCATGCGCTGGTATTAACTTGCAGTGATACGACTAGAGCCTACAGGTTCTGCATCCATTATCACCAGATGAGTTCATCATGTTAAAATTGTGCTAGTGAATAATGAAATATGTACCTTTAGCCAAATTTTCTTGTTACAAATCTCCCTTTGCGCACATGGAACCCATTTTCAAGATTAAGAATATCAACTAGAGAAAATAGGCCAAAGGTACTGACTGACTTACAAAAATATGAGATTGGAGAAAATTTGTGAGGTCATATTCTCTATCATTTTGTTTCCATAGTGCAGACTATTCTTAAAATAGTAAGAATTCATCAAGGATAAATAGCCATTGAATGTTGTAGGGGAACCCCCAATAACCTTCTGACTGGATCATTCAGAGATGCCATCTAGTTCCAGAGTGCTGAGACGTGCCCCCTTTTCATTTCATAGATTTTAAGTATGTGTCCTCTTACTGTTTACCTTTATAGACTGGATAGTGATTTCTAAAGAAACCTCCACTCCTTCATCTTATCTTTATATCTTTTCTGATCTGTTTTTATCTATTCAAACTGGTTCTGTTTCAGAGATGATCATGATTTTATATAAGGATAGAATATTTTTCTTTGATTATTAATGCTTTTTGATGATACATCAGCTTATTTGGTTATTATGCAATGATATATGAGGCTGGTATTTTCAGAAAATAGTCTATAATGATTTTTAGAGCCTTTCCTGGGTTGAAAATGGATAGCCAGGAGTGTGTGATAACTTGGAATTTCCCCCCCAAGAACTGAATATTGAAACTCTTCTGTCATCTTTCCCCCTCTTTGTACATCTTATGGGAACTCATAATCTTCTATTTACTTTTCATGACCTGTAGATCTTAGTGACTTCGATAGCCTTGGCAATTTCACTTTTCATTTCTCTATCCTATTACTTACAAAACTGTAAAATTGCATCAGTGACAGCATTGATCCCTGAGGATTCCCACCAGCTATGAGAGTAGAAAAAGGGAAACCTAAAACTACAGATAATCAACAGCCTATAAAAGAAATCCCTGGAAAATTAAGATTTGTTCAGTTTTCTCGAGAAAAGCCTGGGAGCAGAATTTGCGTTGGCCGGGTATGTTACAAGCAGAGGAGACTTGGCTCTTGCTGAAGAATGCTACAGCCTGGCTTAAAAGACACCATAATGATTACCCTACATCCTTTTCTGTTAACATCAGAGAACAGTCAAAAGAGACTCAATCTTTAGGAAAATCTTACTCTCCTGATTTCTAAACAAAAGCACCCAGAAACTAGTAAAAGAGAAATGGTTTACACACACACTCACCCCCACACATAATATTTTATAAGATAGCACACATACCTTTAGAAGATTCTAAGCATTTGCAATAAACATTCATGTCAAAGGTAAGTCAGTTTGCATCAATGTGACCAGGAAATGAAGGAAACACATTCTGTGATTTATGTCATTATGGCCAGTTTTAGGCTGATGGTGGGCATCAATTAAAATGTGGTTGACTACTTAATTTTAACATGTATGAAGCCAAAGCACTGAGAAATAAATAAGAAACAAGCATTTTTAAATGTTGCTGGTTTAGGATGGATCCTGGCTGAAATTAGAGAATACCAAAAGAAAATCTATTTGTGTTTTTATTGACTATGCAAAGACATTTGGCAACAAATTATGGCTCATGTTGAGAAGAATGAGAATCCCCGAAAACATAATGATGCTAATACGGAATCAAGCTAGACCAGAAGCTGTTGTGAGAACAGAGCAAGGAAACACTACATGACTTAAAATCAGGAAGAGTGTATACCAGGGTTATATCCTTCCTCTATATTTAATCAGTCTATATATTGAACAAATAATTTGCACAGCTACACTCTATCTTTGAAGAGGAGTGTGGAACAGGTTTGGACAAAGAGTCATCAATAGCCTTCATATGCTGGTGACACAACTTGGCTTGCTGAAAGTGAAGAGGATATGAAGCACTTGTTGCAGAAGATGGACGACTACAGCCTTCAGTATGACTACATTTCAACATCAAGAAGACAAAGATCCTCACTACAGGCCCAGGAGTCAACATTCTGATAAATGGAGAAAAGCCTGAGACTGTCAATAATTTCATTTTGCTTGGATTAATAATCAACACCCTTGATACCAACAGTCATGAACTCAGGAGACATACTGCGTTAGGCAAGTCTACTGTCAGGGACCTTTCCAAAATGCCCAAGAGCAATGATGTCAATTTGAAGACCAAGATGTGCTTGATTCAGGCCATGGTCTTCTCAATCACCTATGCATTATCCAATGAATAAGGATGACAGAAGAATTGATGCTTTTAGTTGTGGTTTTGGAGAAAAGTAATGAATATCTCATGGACTTACTAATGAACAAACAGATATGTCCTGGAAAGGGTGTAGCCAAAGTGCTCTTTATAGGCAAGGGTGAAGAAGCTTCATCTTTCATAGTTTGGACTTGTAGCTAGGCAAGGCTATTTCCTGGAAAGGAACGTCATGCTTGGAAAGGCGGAGGGTCAGCAAAGGAGAAGAAAACCTTCAATGAGATGCATTGAAACTGTGACTTCAGCAAAGGGCTCTAGTGTCTCAGAGATGAGGATGGAACAGGATAGGGTGAAGTTCAGGTTGACTGGCTATAGGATCACTATAAGTCATACTCAACTCGACGGCACCTAATAACACCAACAACCTATAATGGAGGCAGTATGGCTGTATTTTCCAAAATCAGAAATCCATATAACTTAGAAGTTCCACTTCTAAAATACATATTAAGTATATGTACTTAAACATGTGCAAACTGGAAAAAATACAGGTGTGTTAGTGTTAGTTATTCTGTTATTCTACTATTGGAAATTTCCTGAATGATCCTTGTGAAGAGACTGACTAGTTAGGGATGTTATGGTCCATCTTAACAGGAGAATGCTGCATATTCAGAAAAAGAACAAGGAATCTTTTTATGTATTGACATAAAAAGAATTCAAAATAATTGTTAATTGAAAATCAAGGTATAAGGAGAAATGCCACAGGCTATCACTTATATAAAAAAGGGGGATGAAAGTGTATGGAGAGATTAAATTGAACTAAATCAAATTACCACCACTGGATTTTTTTTTCTCTACAAAAAATTACAACTAGTCCCATTTGGTTTAACCTAATGCTTGCTGGGAAATGAATAAAATAGTCTGCTTTAAATTGATAATATTAGTTGGGTTTTGTGGGGTACACAACTAAGTTGATTAGTGACAGTGATGACATTTTTATATGCTGTGAATATTAAATCATAAGAATATATGAGGGGACTGTGCTGTGTGCCATAATCAGTTCAAAAAGGCAAGTATAGCTTAAGACCACTACTATTAAAATCTGAGGAAAGACTTACACACAGAATCATCCTTCGGTGGTTACCAAGAATGGAAAAGGAGAAAGAGGGGAGTAAAAATTAATAGATAAGATGGGTAAATGGAAAGGAAATAAGTAATAAGATGTTTACCAGATACAGTAATTCATGATTGAATGAAAGCTCAATATGATTTTTAATCTTTAATTCAAATAAGAAGAGTTTAAAAATATAGGACCTATTAAAAATAAATTACTGAATGTCCAAAAGCACAACAGAAAGTAGCCCTGATTCTAAGTTGGCTGGAAAAATAAAAAAGTGCATTATTTCTTACTTAGAAGCAAATAAAATAAATCACTGAAATGATATATGTTGCTGTATACCATCAAGTTAGGGAGCTCTGGTGGCCGAGTGTCAAGAAGCTGTGCTGCAGTCCTGAAGGCTCGCAGTTTGAATCCCTCCAGCTGCTGTGCAAGAGAAGAATAGACAGTGGCCTCCTGTGTGATTAACTGCCTCTGAAAATCTGCCAGAAGGTCAGCTATGGGTCAGTCCTGACTCTACAGTACACAACAACCACCACCATCAAGTTGGAACTGATTCATAGCTGACCCTCCAATCAATTTCCAGAGACAGTAAATTGCGTGAGAGGAAATTGTCCCTCTTTCTTCCATGGAGTGGCTGGTGGATTCAAACCATGTCTTTGCATCAACAGCACAATTCCTTACTGCTAAGTCAAACTTTATCTTCTTTATACGGAATGAAACAAATGTGATGTTTCTAAACCAAAGGAACCAGTTTGTTTTAGTTTCTTGTTTTCAATCTACTTTTCCAGAAAATTCTAAGAATTATCTTGAGATATCTAAGAAGAAGAAATATAGTTTTTAGCATTTTTGGGGGGGGCGAGGAAATAAAAATGAATACTGCATATAAATAGAGACCATTTCTGAATAGTTCTTTCTTCTCCTTCTTCTAATGAGTCAGCTATATTAAAAAATGGAACAGTGAGGAAAGATGGAAAGGCTAAGGCAGATATGAAATGAGCTCATTAAAAAGAAAATGACTAAATCTCTTTTCCTATTCTGTAGAGTATATTAGTTGTAGTAGATATGTTGCAAAACATTTCTCCACTATGTGAATGATAATTCAAGAGATGTAAATGTCAAAGGAGAAAAGGGGGTACATTTAGGTCCCTCTTTTAATAGGATTTGGAAATAAAGTGAGCTAAAATTTTGTTGACTTGAAATTTCCAAGATAGATTTCATATCTTAGAGATCAGTACTATTCCCAACAAAGCAACTTATTATCCTCAGTGAGATACTAGAGAGAACCTGTGGGGTATTGTATTCTCACCTTCTAGCTGAACATAAGGAATCTTTAGTGAAAGAATACAGCTTTATTACTGAATACTAAAGGATTGTAGTATTTTCTACTTTCTGAAAGTATTCACAGAGAACAACTCAGAAAAATCCTTGGGCAGAGCTGTTCTTGTTAGATGCTGACAAGTCGAGCACGACTCATAGCAACCCATGAACAATGAACCCACACTTGTCCTGTCCGGTGCCATCCTCACCATCTCCTCACATACTCAAGTCCATTTGTGCAGTCACTGTGTCAATCTACCTGTTTGGAACTCTTCCTCTCCTTCACCGTGTCTCCACCTTCCCACGCATGATGTCACTTTCTAAGAAATAACCTCTCCTAACAATATGCCCGAAGTATGTGACATGAAGCTTCATCTTAGTCTCCATGGAGCACTCTGGCTGCACCTTCTCCAAGATTTATCTGTTTGTTCTTTTGCCAGTCCATGGCACATTCAGCACTTTTCTCCACCACCATAGTTCAAAGGCATAAATTATTCTCCAAAATCTTTATTCATTGTCCAGCTCTCAGATGCATAGCAAGTGACTGAAAACATCATGGCCTGGATCCGGTACACCTTAGACCTCAAATTAACATTGCTTCTCAATAATTTGGAGAGCTCTCTGATTACAGCTTTCCCCCGTGCAATACATTTCCTTATCTCCTGACTGCTGATATACGCTTAGGTGTATTCATGGTGGATCCAAGTAAGATGAATTAGTTGACAGTGTCAATCCTTTCTCCATACAGCATGATGTTGCCTATTGGTCGAGGGGAGGGATCTATAGAGAAAAGAACGAACCATTTGCATTTCAAAATTTGAACACTTTTTTCAAGGTACAAAATTATTTTAAAATATTAACAGCTCAATTAACAATGCATTTTTATCAAGTCAGATACAAGTAGTGTTCTAAAGAAATATGTATTTTAACACTATCTGCAATAAGCAAGCAAACATCAAGTGAATTCCCTCTTATAATACAGGTTACCTTAAAGCCTAAATGACCTGATGTTTTGCTGCCGTTCTGTGAGATCCTTTGTTCATGGAACATATCTGTCTTACTCCAAAACCAAGCCCAAACTCAACACTATTGAGTTGATTTCAACTCACAACAACCCCACAAGGCAGAGTAGAACTGCCCCATAGGTTCCCAAGGCTGTAAATATCTATAGAGGAAAAAACCCAACTGCCTCAATTTTCTGCCATGGAGCGACTGATGGGTTTAAACTATCAACCTTTTAATAGGAAGCCAGGCACTTTGTGCTGCCAACCCAAATGTGCATGGTTAAAACTCACCAGCTGCTTTGTGGGAAGAAGATGAGTTATCTCCTCCTGTAGGATTTATAGACTCTGAAAACCTGCTGGAAAGACAACTCAGTCAGTTCTGACTCGATGGCACATAACAACGACATGATCATGATAGATGATAGATGATAGATAGATAGATAGATGATAGATAGATAATAGGGGGTAGCTCTGGTGGTAGTCTGGAGCAAGTTTCACATAATCAGTTGTCTGAATCTACCAGCAGCTGCTCAGGAGAAAGGTAGTTTCTTCTCATTGCTTTTTCATCTTGGAAAACTCAGAGGAGGGTCCTTATCAGTGGGAACCAATTTGATGACAAAGAATATGACTTTTCAGTCTATAAAATATAGTAACTTTGATCAGCAAGTTCTTGAATTATCAAAGATGTTGATTTGGTTTGTGTTACATATAATCCTTTCAAGTTCTTTGAAACTTGTTAACTCTTGTGTCTTGTAACTCTCAGGTACCCAGAATATTAAATTTCTGAAGCTGTTGCCAGGTCATTCTGTTTAAATTAGAAGTTGTTTCATCTGCTCTTTCATGCCTCAGCCCCCACTCTGTGACATTCTGAGATATTCTTTACTCTTTTTGAGCCCTAAGCTTGAAGGAGTCCTGGTAGTATGGTAATTACAGTGTTTGGCTGCCAACTTCAGGGTTGGTGATTTGAACTCACCAGATGATGCATGAGAAGAAGATGAGACAATATACACCCATAAAGATTTGCAGGCTTGGGAACTCTGTAGGGCAGTTAAACCTTCATTTAATTCAGTGATCACTTTTTAAATGGATCTGGTCAGCAGTTGCAATCACCCATCTGCTCTGAGAAAGAAAAAAGGACAGTCTCCTCCCATAATGATTTATAGCCTTGAAACTCTGTGGATGGTCACAATCAACATGTCAGTTTAAAGTAAAAATGGACTCTGCTTTCATTAAGACAGCAAGGTTAGGGCCCATTTCCTCTAGTGAAGAGACATGAAAATACAATTGCCTGTTAAGTCCCTTCAGCTTTGCAAAGTGTTAACTTGTGTTATCTAGAATATTAAACTTGTGAGGCCGTTCACAGATCTTTCTGTCTAAGCCAGAACTGGCTTTGCCTGTACTCCATGTCTCAGTACACTCCTGGACACTACCACACTACTGTCATTCTTATAATGTTATGGGATGAATGGTGCATATGCTATTTTCCTCCATTTAACAGTGAAGAATGAAAAAAATTCTGAAAATTCTGCATACCTTCCCAAATGGTATGAGTAGGATTTGAAATCAGTCCCTAGAATTATGCAAAAAGGATTGTGAGTCTGTATAGAGTGAACCATATACAGCCACTGATGACTCTGTACTTGCCAAGGTAATTGTATAAATGTCAAAGCTTGTCTAGAAGACTGTAAAGATGAAATAAGATGAGTACAATTAAGTCCAAGTGGACTCTACTGTGGAAATGTTAACAAGCATTTACTTTTCTTGTAGCAGATAAATTGAAATTGAGCCTATACAATTTGCTCTACATTAAACAGTTGTATTTTCTTGAGTGTACTAAAAGAACTTCCTTTGGCATCTAATAATTTTGTAGTGTGATTAGTTTGTGTCTTATGTCTGGAGAAGGTTCCAACTTGCAAATACTGGCCAACTTTGTGGTTTCTTGCTTCTTTGAAATGTTATTTCTTTGTGTCTTAAAATTCATCCAAATTTTTTTTTTATTTATAGCTCACTGATTATGAAAAAATACTTCCTGAGACCAGTAAAGGTAAAGATATGGGAGGTTTGGACATTCCCTCTTCAGATACCTCGTCTAGCAAACTTCTTCTGGTTGAACTCAAGGAAAAACTAGAGAAAGAACCTGTAACATCAAGCCAACCAATAGCAGCTAAGTTCTCTACTAAATCTGTTGGCATGACTAGAACCAAAAAGAAATTCTAAGATTTCTTCCAACATGGAACAGTACAAGAAAAAGGCTGCTCTCTTCCTAGTGCTAAAACAAGGAGATAGGAAGGAGAAAAGGATGGGCAGTCCAAGCTCTCAGCCTCTTAGCTCCACTGAATACTGTCAGGTATTTGCATCAATTTAAAATTGAAACTGGTTATCTCATGAACTGCATATGGGGATAAAGGACAGCCACTCATCAATTCAACGGTGGGCTGCTACTGACATCAACTCAAGATGTCTGCAGGGGGTGTTTAGATGAGCATAGCCCTCAAGGCAGCAGGACCTGTTGGGAAGGCTTTGGGACATTCTTGCTCACTTCCTTGTCACAGTCTTATATTTATTTAGTCACAGTTATTTATAAGGGAAAATGAAAAGCCAAGTATGGCAATAGAGGTTTCAAATAATTGTGTGCAGTTTGCATTAAAAGATTTTGTTAAGAAAGTATCAATAAACTTGCCATAGACATTATAGCCAAAGTGCTTCCATCATTCACATGTGTTTCTGTGATTTTAGGTTGCTATAGATTGCTTTAGACAACTTATTTTAAATGTATGGAGATAGGAGATTTTGTAACTTCTTGGTATTGCTGCTAAATTCCCACTGTATTGATTAGATCAATAAAAGGACAGATGTTGCCTGTGCAAGTTAATTTTTATGTTAACAAGAGATAAATGTAGTACAGTTTTCTAAAGCCTTAATGGAAATTACGAACTTGTTCTGCTGCTGCAGAAGTTAAGCACCCATCTTTGGGGAAAGTTATGAGGCTGGATTCTGGGGAAAACATAGGATTAATATGAATGTTACAGGTACCTTCTTTTCCACCTGGATAAAGAGGATGGTTTTTAAAAAAAACAAAAAAACTCAAGGTCAAACTGGGAGGATAGGAGTTACACTGCCAACCCAAAGTCAGGCAGTTCAAATCCACTGGCTTCTCCAAAGGAGAAGGAGAAGCAGTCTCCTCCCATGTGTTTCACAGCCTCTGCAAACCTGCTGGGGAGAGTCAGCTATGAGTTGATTCTGATTTGAGGGCAGGGAGTTGTGGGGGCTTTTCTTAACAAATGCTAGAGAAACAATTTGCAGTAGCTTTACTTTTTTAAATTTATTTTCATTCAGCCACATATATACACGTCTGTCATTTACCTCATTTTGTCAGAACCTTGACTAGCTTTATCTTTCATCAAACAGTAACTTAATTTTACTTTAATCCCCTATGGAATTGTCATATAGGCCTCCAAAATTACCCCCATCTCGTTCACTAAGCATACATTCCTCCTCTCATTGCTCTTGATTCATAGCTGACCCTCCAGCAGGTTTCTAAGGCCGTAAACCACACTAGAGGCGACTGCTCGCCTTCTCCATAAAAATGGCTGGTGAATTTAAACCACCAAAGAAATGCAACTTCTTTAGGTCAGCAGCACAAGTCTCTATGGACTATACCACCAGAGCTGAGCATGTACTTGTTACGTAAAATCAAATTCATTCAATGGCTAGAGGTAATAGATGTACTTCTTCGCTTTCAATTAATTTAGGAGAGATTGTTGTGGTCCTGAATGGGTCAGAGATAACACAGACGAGTGTTTCTCCTACCTGAATTGTTTTGACTTTCTGTGTGCTTCCTTTGGGGAACTCTGCCAGTCAAAACAGGGAGCCTGTTGGGAGTTGCAAAGCTAGCTAACCCCATAATCATGCCTCTCTAGTGGTTCTAAGTGACCATCAGCTCCTTGGGAGAAAGATGAACAATCTCCTCTCGTGCAATTTTCAGCCTCAGAAACCCACTGGAGGATCAGGTATGATTATCATTTCTAGCCTCATTACATTATCCAGGAACCTGGACACACACACACACACACACACACACACACACACACACACAGAAGGAAGGATGGAGGGAGATAGAAGTTTCTAGCTCTGATTCTGCCCATTCCTTGATCTTGAAAAAGGAATATTTCCTACATTCATGATGCTCTTACTTTCACAGTGATACCATCTTTTAGAGTTGGTGAATTCTTTTGTTAGATTGAATACTGTCCAAATACTATGTTTGTCGTTGGTTCTGAACTAGGAATTGTGTTCATTAAGCTTGACCAGAGATCTAGAACTAAAAAAATGAAGTAATTTTATGACACTTGAGTATATCACACCTTTTTTCTCTCTGGCACCAGGTTTAGATCAATTGCCTTTCCTACCATAAGATGGGTTCTACTATCTTAAGTTGAGAAGATTTTGTGTGGGATCATTTTGATAGAATATAGTTTACTCATGGGAGAGATAATTACCGTTTGTTATTCCATTATATGGAGCACAATTGGAGAAGACTATGTCTCAGCTTAATTTTTCAATTGCTGTGTCTCTTTAATATCTGGGGGCATATGATCTTGGTTTCCTGATTATGAAAAAGTAGCTCTTCCATTTCAGATTGGTTTTTAATGGTCTGTAAGCCAATGTCAAGGCTTTAATTAAAATCACCTTGACATTTCTGCATTCCTAACCTAGATAGACACACTCTATCTAGAATACACAGCAGACATTATTTCCAAGAAATACAAATACTGATCAGCATTCTGAGTTCAGTAACAGATAAGTAAAGGCAGAGGAATATGACAAAAAGAGAGAAATATAGTCTGGAGGCTGAGAATATCAGGCAAGAAGAAAAAAATTAAATCAGAGATGAGTTTAAATTCTAGAAGAAAGGCATATGGCGTGGAGATGGGGGAATAAAGTATCATTAGTAGAGAAAGCTAGTGGTTTGGCAGAATATGATTGTGCCAAATTTGGAAGCAGGGGTCAGAGTAAAGAGGCTTGCTCATGGAACAGTCCATTGCTCCAGATAAGTCTGAGGTAAAATTAGTCCTATCACGTGTCCTGTATACAAGTAAACCTAGATAAAGACACAGGCTGAGGAAACAAGCCATAGAGAAGTGGAAGCTGAGAGATGGAGGAGGTTCTTTTAAGAGCTAGCCACAGAATAGTCCTTGCACCTGCAGTAGGAGCATTGTGTGATAGTGGGAAAGGTGAGGATTTAAAAAAAAAATCCAAACATTTTGTGCTTATCACTGAAATGTTTTGTTTAAATAATTCGATTTGACAAAATATAAGTTCCAGGATAGATCAAAAGCAGCCGGTCTTGAAAATGAAGCCTTTCAAATTCCAGTCCTGCTGTTGGAATACAGAATAAATGCTTTGTTCAAACATGCATTCCCAGCAGTAAGCAACACTTTGAAATTGGCTAGGGAAGTGGTGCTCTATAATGGCTGCACTTGGCTGGAGACCATGAAGCTGTGGCCTTTGGGAAATGACTCTGTGTTGGACATTTCCCATCTGCCCCTTTAGAATCATTCTGCTCAGGGCTGCCCTCTCTGCTTGGCAAGGCTGACCTTTAGGGACTTCATTGACAGGCTCCCTTGTGTTCTGGATATGTTTGGATTCAATCCATATGAGGGACCAACAAGAAATAAGCATGGGAAGGTAACACTTGGATGCCGGGCTGCTGGGAATTAGCCACGTTCTGTCACTGGGTCAGGCAACCTTCTTTTTGCCTTTAGGACAAGACCAGTGGTTCTTGTCCTAAGGTACAGAATCTTCCTTTGTGGATTTCCCCAGCATCCCATCTGCCCTTCACCCATTCACTCCAATACTTTTTAAACAACCTATTGGTTTGGGTTTTTTTATAGGAATTAGAGTTTTACTATCTGTTTTCTTACCTAAGAATTCACTGCTGAAAACTAGGTCTCAACACCTCTACCCCTATGAATTATTCTAAGAGTGCTATCCATGGTTTGCAGTCAATGTTTAGGTAAGATTCATTGTTTGATTTTTATTTGTGGCATCCAGCTTCATTCTTTGCCATGTGGAAATCCAGCTGTGCTAAAATGACTTACTGAAGAGACTATTATTTTTCCATTGAGTGGTAAACAGTACCATTGTTAAAATCTCAACTACTCCACTTAATGTACCATTTCTTCCCTAGTGAGGTCCAAAATGATCTAGACGCTTTCCTTATCCTTCTTAATCCAGGCAGTTTTGTCTCTGATTGTCAATCCCCCCTGCATAACAGTAAGTTGAAGAGCCAAGAGTCTATAAGCGCTATCCCTGGGGGGGTTGGGGGGTGTGGGAAAGGATGTATCTAGGTCACTCAGGGGTGAGGAAGGGGCAGCAGGGAAGCATTCCTGATGTAGAACCTGGGCCAAGAAGCGTCAACCCGACACTGCCAAGCTGAACTGAAACGTTGAACTGCTGAGACCGAGAATGTTTGAATGTACTCTTAAATTTCAGCTGTGGCCTTTTGGAACCTAAGGAAGTAGCATCTTGTTTGTCATAGTAAAGAAGATATACAAGCATGTAAAGGAAGCTATCCAAGGGAACTTGTAGTACTCAGAAGACAGCATGTCTCCCTATGCCGTACAAATACTTCATCTACAAGCCCTAAAAACAACTAAAAAAACCCTTTTTCCCCTTTTACTTATAAAAGCCTTTTAAACCAAATTTTTCACTGTCAGTTCTTCATACTTTCATTTTTCAAAAGTTCTTTGTAGTTTCATTTTGCTCCTCTGGAACTTGTATTTTTCTGAGTGAACTGTGAAGCCATCTGGTCCAGGACTTTCTTATGGGGAAGTCTTTTTATGACCTGTTCAATTTCTTTTGTGATGGGTCTGCTCAAGTGTTCTATATCTGTCCTTGCCAATCTGGGTAGGGCATGAGTTTCAAGGAAATTCTCCATTTCTTCTAGGTTTTTTAATTTGTCCGATGAGTACATTTGTCAGAGTGAAACATCAGTATTATACTCCGTTAGTGGTAAAAGCAGATAATTTATTGAAAGGTAGATAGATGTAGATAGATTTGTTAATCGAGAGGTACTAGCACACAGGTAAGTACTATACTATGCCAGATTACAAAAAGATATTTTTGGGGGCGGGGGAGCAAAAGGCTGTGCAAACCCTGAAAAAGGTTTCAAGAGGTTGTTAAACTAAATTCTTCTTAACAATTTAAGTTGTATTTTCTAACCTCTGGGAATGTGTTGACCAAGATATTCTTCTTAGAACAAGTTGGGCAGACACTCTGAAGAAAAAACTTTTAGCAATGCTATACACAATCTAAACTCTTTATCCTTGCTCCCTTTACATTATATGCAGTTAAGCTTTAGAAAGAAAATAAATTATGTCTTTAAATTAGCAGAGACAGGATATTTAGGCCAAGCTGCTGTTTGATTCAAGATGAAATTCAGTTTAAATCTGGGGAAACCATTTAAGCCATGCCAAGCATTAATTTACTAATTTTCTCCTTTTGATCAAGCTTCTCTTAGAGGACAGAGATCATGCACAAAGGAGTTACTTATCTTCTGCAAGGAAACATTTCTTGGGAAGTTTCTCTATTTGCACATTAAAGACTTCAGATGCCAGCTCTGTTAGTAGGAATGTTCAGGCATCATCTGGTGTTACTTTGCTATAGTCTTGGGTCTCATCTTCAGGGTGGTTCTCATTAGGGCAAGTGTTGCAAATAGGCCCATGTTACTGAAGGACCTTGTTTTCCATAAATGTCAAATAAAATAAAATAAATTAATAAATAAAAAATTAATAAATCAAATTGAGTAAAATTTAATTCTCCTTAGCAAAACTAAAAGAAAAAAACAAACCCAAAAACAACCTTCACTGCTTTCAAGTTAATTTCATCTCATATTGTTATTTTGTTATGTATAGTCAAGTTGGAATTGATCCATAACTGATCTTCTAGAAGGTTTTTGGAGGCAGTAAACTGGGCAAGAGAAGAACATCTATCTTTCCACATGGAGTGGCTTGTGGATCCAAATATCATGCCTTTGGGATGGCAGTGCAGTTCCTTACTCAGTAGACCACCAGCACACACTTGTTTCAACTCACGGCACCCCTAAATTGTTTCTGAGGCTGTAAATCACGAGGAGAATAGGCTGTCTGTCTTCCTCTCTCAGAGCCACTGATGGATTCAAAGAATTTTAAGCCTTTGGATTAGTCAGGTAATTTGCTAGGTATTATACTCTCATGATAGAAGGAAAAGAGATTGAAGTTGTTAACAGTTACAGCTTGCTCAGCTCCACAATCAACACTCTTGGCATCAGCAGTCAGGAAATCAAAAGATGAATTGCATTAGGTAAATCTGCTGTCAGGGACCTTTCCATACTACTGAGAAGCAACAATATCAGTCTAGAGACTAAGGTGCACCTGATCTTTGCAATTACTTGCTATGCATCAGAGAGCTGGACAGTGAGTAAGGATGATAGAAGAAGAATTGATGCCTTCAAATTATGATGCTGGAGAAGAGTCTTGAATATACCATGGACCACCAAGAAAACAATCTGTCCAACAAGATCCATCTTGAAGAGGGTGAAACCCAAGTTTGTTCTTGGAGGGTAATATTTTGAAGCTCTGTCTCACATACTTTGAGTATGTGGCCAGGAGGGACAGGTCTTTGGAGAAGGACATCATGCTTTGAAGGGTGGAGGGACAGCGTAGGAGAGGAAGACCCTAGATGAGGTGAAATGATACAGTAACTAGGGCAGGGGGGTAGGTTTGTCGGTATCATTGAGACTGGCTCAGGACAGGGCTGGCTTCAGAGCTGTTGTACATAGGGTTGCCATGAGTTGCAGGCAATTTGACAGCACATAACAACAACATAATCTCCAGCAAACTCATTCACTCACTCATTTATTGCTACCTAGTTAGAACTGACTCATAGCTGATCCTCAAGCCAGTTTTCAGAGGCTATAAATTACAAAAGAGATTGCTATCTCTAGAAAAACTGTTGTTGTTGTTAGGTGCGTTGAACTAATTACGACTCATAGTGATTCTATGAATAACATTTCTGAATCTTGCCCTGTCCTATGCCATTCTCACAGTCTCAGATATACTTGAGCCCATTGTTACAGTCGTTATGTCAATCTATCTTGTTGAAAGTCTCCTTTCTTTTTCTAATTCTACACCTACCCCAGCATGAGACATTCCCCCACCCCCAGCCAAGGACTAGCCCCTCTTGACAACATGTACAAAATATGTGAGGTGAATTTTCACCAGCCTTGCCTCTGAGGAGCAGCTGGTGCACTACCTCCAAGAAAGACTTATTTTTTATTTTGGTAGTCTGGGATATTCTTTGCCAACATCACAATTCAAAGGGATAAATTCTGTTCCTTTTTTTTCATTGTCCAATTTTTAGATGTGTAGAAAGTTACTGAAAAGACCATAGTTTGGGTCAGGTGCATCTTAATCTTTAAACTGACATCCTTGCTCTTTTAGCTTTGGTGAAGTCCTTGACAACACTCTTCTCCAATGCAACACATCTTTTGATTGTTTGACTACTGTTACCATGAATGTTGATTGTGAATTCTAGTAAAATTAAATCATTACAACTTTCATCTTTCCTCCATCTATCATGATGTTGTGTAAGAATTTTTTGTTTTCTTGATGTTAAGATGTAATATCTTATCAAAGTCTATACTTTGATTTTCTGCAGCAATCCCTTGAAGTCTTCTTCACCTTCTGCAAACAAAATTGTGTCATCTTTATAACACAGATTGAACAAAATAACAAAGATGAGTCTTTTTCTAATCCTGATGCCACATTCTTCTTCATATAGTCCATTTCTTGAGTTATTTTCTCAGCAAACAGATTGAGTAGGTATGGAAAACGGATACATCCCTTATGCACACTTTTCCTGATTTTAACTCATTCATATTCTCTTATTGTGTTTAGATAACTGCTTCTTAGTCTGAGTATGTTTCTGTATACCGTAGAGTCAGATCCGACCCATAACTGATGCTCCAGTGGGTTTTCAGCAGCAGTTAATTTCACTGGAGGAGATCAGCACAAGTAAGTGTTCTGAGATTGCCATTCTCCTCAATATTGGCCATAATTTAGTATGGTGTACACAGCGTAATGCTTTTGTGTAGCCAGTAAAACATAAATAAACTTCTTCCTGCTATTCTCTACTTTCAGCCAAAATCCATCTGACATTAGCAATATATCCCTGGTTCCATTGTGTTTTCTCTGACTCCAGCAAAAGTCCATCTGACATCAGCAATAATAACCCTCCTGCCAAGGCCTCTTCTGAGACCAGCTTAAACGTCTGACAGTTTTTTATCAATGCTGTATTTACCTGAGTATACTGTTAATATTATTGTTAGATAATTTCCACTTTCTTTGGCATCACTTATTTTTAGAATAGGAACAAATATAGCTGCTTCTGTTTGTTGAAACATGTCAGTTGATATCCCATCGCTACCTAGGATCTTATTTTTTGCCCATGTCTTTATTGCAGCTTAAACTAGTTCTTTCAGTACCGTTTATTGATCATTACATGCTCCTTCCTAAAATGATTCAGTGTCAGCTAATTTTTTTAAAATACAGTGACTCTGTGTATTCCTTCCATCTTCTTTTTATATTTCTTGTGTAATTCACAATTTTGCCCCCATACTCAAATTTTTAATATTACAATTCAAGGCTTGAATTTGTTGCTCAGTTGATTTTAGCTTGATAAATTCCACGGTTATTCTTTGCTTTTGGTTTTCTAACTCCAGCCCTTTACATAGTTTGTTGTAATACTTTTATCTTCTTGAGCTACCCTTTGAAATCATCTGTTCAGCTCTCTTATTCTCCCTTTGTTTTGACATCTTTACCTTCTAATGCACGTTTCTTAGCCTCAGCTGGCATCCATTTTGGTCTTGTCTTTCTGTCGTGTCTTCATGATGGTTACCTTTTGCTTTCTTCATGGATAATGACCCAGGATAGAGCAGGGTTTAGGACTTTTGTACATAGGGTCGCTGTAAGTCGCAAACGACTCAACGGCACATAACAACAACAACAAGATGTCCTTGATCCAAACCATTGTATTTTCAGCTGCTTCCTATGCATTTGAAAGTTAAATAGTGAATAATGATGATTGAAGAAGAATCGATACCTCTGAATTGTAATGTTGGAGAATTGTACTGAATATTCCATGGACTGCCAAAAGAACAAATATGTGACATGGAGGAAGTACAGCTAGGGTGCTCGTTAGAGGCAAGGATGGTGAAATTTCTTCTCCCATACTTTGGATATGTTATCAGAAGTGGCGAGTCCTTAGAAAAAAAGACATCATGGTGGGAAAAGAGGAGCATCAGAGAAAGGGAAGAAGACACTCAACAAATGAATTGGCACAGTGATTATAACAATGGGCTCATGCAAGAGGTAGGGTAGAGCAAGATCCCAATCTCTTGTTCATAGGGTTGCTTTCAAGTTGTAGTTGATTTGATGGCGTATAGCAATAGCAACCTAATGGATAGTTGTTTTTGTCATTAGGTGCCATCAAGTCAACATGACTCATTGCAACCCTATGAACAACAGATGGGAACTTTGCCCCATCTTGTGGCTTCCTTTGTCTTGCTCAAGCCCATTTTTAGTCGCTGTGTCAGTCCATCGTTTTGAGGATTGTCTTCTCTTTTGCTGATTCTCTACTTTCCCAGCATGATATCTATCTACAAAGACTGGTTCCTCCTGAAAATATTTCCAAATAAGTCACACACACGCAAACACACACTGACAACCTACTGAGTAAGGAATTGTGCTGCCAACAAAAAGTGAAGTGGTTCAAATCCACCAACTGTTCTTCAGGAAAAATACGATTGATCTCCTTTCATGAGACTATAGCCTCTGAAAACACACCAGAGGGGGTCAGCTATGTCAGTTTCAACTTGACAGTGCATAGCAAGGACAAAACATGCACACACGTATACATAAATATCAACAACAATCTATCATGTATGTGGGTAGATTGAGAGGTGGATGGATGATGTTATGTATTATTGAGTTGGAAACCAACTCATAGATGACCCTCTAGTGGGTTTTTTTAGAGGCAGTAAATTATACAAGAGGACATAGTCCATCCTTTGAGCTTCATGCCTTTGGGTTGGCTGTGCAGCTTCTTAGCTCTAAGTAGGTAGGTAGGTAGGTAGATAGATAGATAGATGATAGATAGATAGATAGATAGATAGATAGATAGATAGATAGATAGATAAGAGAGGAGGGGAGGGAGGGAGAGGGAAGGGAGACAAAGTGGGAGGGAGGAATGAAGGAAGGAAGAAGGGGGCTGTGAGAATGCTCTGGCTGTGATAATCCATTGATCACTGATCACCAGGATTGATCTGGCTGGCTAGATGGTGTTCCTTCCTCCCTCACTGTTTTATATGCATCCCTACTGAAGCTGTGTGCTCAGTTGAAGGGAATGACCAACCCCAAAAGAAGGAGGATCATCCTTTGGTCAAGGGTATACAAGTAGCTGTGCTCCCCTGCTAGAACCTCCTTAAACAAGCTCTCATGTCTCTCTCTGTTTCTCATATATATAATCATGTTTATCATGTTTCTGTTTAAGAACACTTAATACATTACCAGAAACTTTCATGTACAAATGAAGTAAAAGTCCAAGTGATAATTATATA
>NW_006399794.1:6518224-6520423 GCF_000299155.1 Elephantulus edwardii
CACGTTTCTTAGCCTCAGCTGGCATCCATTTTGGTCTTGTCTTTCTGTCGTGTCTTCATGATGGTTACCTTTTGCTTTCTTCATGGATAATGACCACAACTCATCTGGTCTTCAGGATTAGTGCCTGATGCCGTTTGCTGTACCGTAGTGGCTAACATGTTGACACGATGCTGGAAGTTATGCTACTAGATTTTCGAATGCTAGCAGGGTCACAGAAGGTGGACAGATATCAGTGGAGTTTCCAAACTAAGGCAGACTAGAAATCAGTACTGGCCATTCATTTCAGAATTGACAAATCTTCCAAAACCCTGTGAATAACAAACTAAAACAAAACAAAACAAAAAAAAAACCCCAACCAACCAAAAGCCAAAAACTCCCACCAACCAAAAAAACATTGTCATATATTTCGCCAGAAGATAAGCCCCTTAGGTAGGAAGGCACTCAAAATGTGACGGGGAACGAGCTCCCTCATCAAAGTAGCATCTATCTTAATGATGCAGATGGAGTAAAATTTTCACCCAATGAACACCCATGTGACACATTTGCTGATGTGTCAAGACTCAAAATGAGAAACAGCTGCAAATATCCATTAATACTTTGAACTTGGAATGTATGAAGTATGAATCTAGGACAATTGGAATTTGTAAAAAATTAAATGGAATGCGTGAAGATTGACATCATAGGCATTAGTGAGCAGAGACAGACTGGTATTGGCCATTTTGAGTCAGGCAATCATGATCCACTATGATAGGAATGATAAATTCAAGAGGAATGATGTCATACTCATTGTTTAAAAAAAACACACCCCAACAAACCCTCACCCATTTCAAGATATATCCTGAATCACAATGCTGCGGGTGGTAGGATACTGTTCATATACAACTATTCAAATACCCTCACCAATTACTAAGTCCAAAGGTTAAGAAAATTAATGATTTCTATGGACTTTTGTCATCTAAAATTGATTGAGGTTATAATCAAGATGCATTGAAAATAATTGGTGCTTAGAATGTGAACGTTAGAAACAAAGAAGGATTAGGAGATGGAAAATGTACCTAGGTGGAAGAAAGAAAGATGGAGGGCACACAATAGAATTTTAGACAATGATTTAGTCATGGCAAATTATTCTTTTTTTAAAAAAAAACCAAATTGTGACTGTACCCATACACCTCCCATGATGGACCTCACAGGAATCAGATTGACTCCATCTCTGGAGAGAAATGTTAGAGAAGCTCAGTATCAGTAGTCTAAAAAAGGCTAGGGCTTGACTAGAATAGGCTATTAATGGAAGATCAAACATACAAGTTCAAAATCAAACTGAAGAAAATGAAAATAAGTCAACTACAGCCAAAAATATGACTTTAATTTTTCTATGGGAATATTCTTTTCAAGTCAGTGTTTCTTAGTGAGATGCCATTGTATGAATGCTTATTCATGGGTACTCCAAGGATACCTACAGTGCATTGCCCTATCATACTCCAGCCGTCTAGCATGGCAAGCCCCAGGTAGAAGATAAATATTTGGACCTTTTTTTCTTTTTTTCAAATAAGCTGATTGTCTGCATAAAATGATAAATCTAGGAAAGGCATGTAATTTGCCTGCCTTTGTGCAAATAACAGGGATTTAGGGTGATTCTCTCAAGCCTGTCTATAGGTAATAAATCATCACAAATGGATAAATCTCCAAAGTCTAGGGGATCATGGAGTCAGGCACAAACTGGATGATTTTGATAATTTTTAAAACAGTGATCTGCTACTGCTCAATAATATCAAGCATCACTCATAGAAAGGTTACAAGGTGCAGAATGAATAAAACCTATCATGGTATGAAGCTGCGTTGCAATCCCAAAGGTGCCTGGTTAAAATTCACCAGATGCTCCATTGGAGAAGGATGGGCAGTCTCCTTCTCTGTGATTTACTACGTCTGAAAACCCACTGTAAGGTCAGCTGTGGTTCAGTTCCAGCTCGACAGCAAATAATGACAACAACCTATCCTGGTAAGGATGTAATTTTAAAGACTAAGACTGGGGTAATCGGGATGGGTGTGTCAAATGCAATGAGATTGGCACAGGATAGAGCAGGGTTTAGGACTTTTGTACATAGGGTCGCTGTAAGTCGCAAACGACTCAACAGCACATAACAACAACAACAAGATGTCCTTGATCCAAACCATTGTATTTTCAGCTGCTTCCTATGCATT
>NW_006399794.1:6522009-6624624 GCF_000299155.1 Elephantulus edwardii
ATATATACACACACACAAATATATATACACACAAATTTTATTTATACACACACACACACACACAAATATAGTTCATACAGTTGAAAGACCGACAAAACCCCAGTCTGTGGGTCAGATGTCAGTCTAGGGGCTTCTCCTGACTCACATTAACTGATGAGCCTGACAAACACAACATCAACAGGTTAGATGGGAGATTGCTGGTTACAAATATTGATGGATTCAAAATTGGCATGTAAGACAGAAGGATGCTAGCTTATTAAGCTGTGGAGGTTAATGAATCCTAGTATTGGTGGGGACTATAGCAGGCTGGCTCATAGGCTGCACAGGCTAACCAATCCTCAAATCAACAGAAATAGGTTATGCTTAAGTCTAAAGTTCTGGTGATCACATAATGACAAATCAATTGCAGGACACAGATTGAGAAAAGAAAAAAAAAGCTTTGGTAGAATGTCCATATATGTTGGGTGCAAGCCACATCCCTAGGGAAATCCCTGTTCAGCTGATTGGCTACTCATAGTGGATTTTATCATGCATGTGATTATGTGATACCAGATCTATCATGGGGAATGAATTTGCCAATAGGTAATTTCCAAACCACTGAGAATTTGAACTCACTAATTTGACACATGACCTTAACCATTGTTGCTAAAATAAAACTTTCAAAGACTGTAATTATAAAACATTATCCAATAATTTAGGTTATTCACTTTACTAGGTTAGGGTTACAAGTATTCAATTATTACAAAAGTCATTAAGAAATAATTCCACAAGTCAGCATTCAAACCTATTGACATTCCAGTTTAGTGTTAGGCTCTTGGTAACATCTTGACTGTTTTCCATGTCTTGATTACATCTTACTGAAATAATTGCTGATGTCTTAAAAGTTTTTCTTTGGTGGCTTAAAATACCATTCATTTCATAGGAATAGTTATATGTAGGTTTTTCTAGAGGCTCTTTTGTAAAGGCTTGTGTTGTACCAAGAGTTACAATAATTTGGGAAGCAGCTGTTTAACAGCTGCATCCATATAATTATTTCCTCTAATTTCTTTCATTTTTGAACACATCCTTTAGTTGATATACCAGTATTTCATTATAAAATTTCAGAAGGGAGTAACAATGCATCTAAAAGGTTTGCTACTAAAGTCTTGTTTCAATAGAATGGCCAGAAGAGGTTAAAAACTCCCTTTGTTCCATAATATACAACAGTCCTCAATAACTGTAAGTTAATATTTTCAGTCTATAAAAATATTCATGGGCTTCTCTGTAGAAAGTTTGTAGGCTCAACTAGAGCAATATGTTCAGCTTGTTAATCAGAAGTGTCTTTGGGGAGTGGCTAGTTTTCAAGAACTTCAGTAGAGGTTGTAACTGCATAACCAGCCTGATCATGAGAGTCAGAAGTTAGTTTTAAATAGGTTGTTGTTGTTGTTGTTGTTTATTGCCATCGAGTCAAGCACAATTCATAGGGACTCTATGAAAGAATTGGAAGCAGAAGTGGCATCCACTTCCATAATAGCTTGCCTCTGGAAACCCTGTGAACCTGGAGAGAAGTATGAAAGTCACACAGGTGTTGAGAACTTTCCTTCATAGGGTCACTATGAGTCGCCTGCGACTTGATGGCACTTAACAATAACATCAACATAGAGAGTGATCAGTTGGCCCAGGGGACAGAAAGCGATGCTACCAAGCCAAACGTGGGTGACTTTTAATCCACGGCCCTCAGGCCTGTCTTTCATTGTTTTTGTCCAAACATTCTTCTAGGTCGTATAGCCCTGGTGTGTCCACTTGCTGTACAGCAGTAACTTGTGGTTGCTGTGAATCTGAACATTGTGATACTGATGTGTCAAATGTGTTAATGGTTGCCCATGGAGGGCAGTGTTTGGTGGAGCTCCCTGATTAAAACAAGCTTGGAAGCAGGAGTGGCATCCACTTCCGTAATAGCTTGCCTCCGGAAACTCTATGAACCTGGAGAGACGATGAAAGTCACACAGGTGTTGAGGACTTTCCTTCATAGGGTCGCTATGAGTTGCCTATGACTCAACGGCACTTAATAAAACTATGAAAGAAAGGCCTGAAGCCTTTCTATAACTATCATTGTGTCTCTTAGTTCATAGAGTTTCTGGAGGCATGTGGTTTAGGAAGTGGATGCCCCTCCTGTTTCCAAACCTTAATTAATCTGAAAGCTCCACCAAATACTGCCCATGATGGGTAGCTATTATGGTATTTGCCACACCTATGGCACAGTTTTATTGTGGCATTTGAGACTCCAGTGGTACAAGGTTAGTGTCACAGGAAACCCAGGTTACCTCAGCACAGCAAATTGACCAGAGTGTTGTATGACTTAAAAGAATGCTCCTCCAAAATATAGTTACAAGGAATTAAAAGATAATCCCTCAGGCCCAACTTTTAAATATAAGAGCCTTCCAGGAGGTCTTGTTAACTCTAAACAAG
This sequence comes from Elephantulus edwardii, assembly GCF_000299155.1. Taxonomy (NCBI): domain Eukaryota; kingdom Metazoa; phylum Chordata; class Mammalia; order Macroscelidea; family Macroscelididae; genus Elephantulus; species Elephantulus edwardii. The sequence continues at coordinate 6,524,458 of NW_006399794.1, forward strand.
AGACTTAAATAAAAAACAATCACACTATCCACCCAGATCCGCAAGCAAAACAAGAGCAGAGTCCAACCTCTTCACCCAACTCCAAAATGGAGACAAGGGCCTGGCTTTATATGTTGTTGTTTTTCAGTGTGTTGAGTAGTGACCCTATAAACAAAAGACTCTTAACTCTGTTCTATAACTATTGTCCTCTCTCTAAGTTCATAGAGTTTACACAGGCATGTTTAGGAAGTAGATGCCACTGCTGCTTCCAAGCCTGTCTCAATCTGTGAGCTCTACCAAACATTGTCAACCATGTGTAATGATAATACACAACAACAAACTATGATTAGAGAGCTCTGGTGGCCTAGTGGCAAGAAGCTGCACTGCAATCCCAAAGACCACAGTTCAAATCCAGGTGATGCTCTGTTGGAGAAGGAGGGGCCATTTTCTCCTGTGCCAGTTGGATCCAGTTCGAAAATACACCACGAGGAAAAAACCCAAAACACTATGATAGCAGACCCAAAAATAAACAGTCCTAACACTGACTATATTTCTCCCTAATGTAACTGTCTACAACAGGGAGTTCTCCGCACAATGATGCAAGGACACTCAGCACATGGGAGGACGAATTTTGGTATGTGACAAGGGGTCTGTGCTGTACGTTGTATCTCTTCAAATAACAGCTAAAAAGTCTCTTCTCTCTGGAAGACGTCCCCACTCTCCACCCTCCAGTCAGGGGCTTGTGAGGAGGAGGGCACTGCCCCTTTCTGGTCCCCTGACCACCCTGTTTTCCCTTTCCTAGGAACCACCTGTATTTGAATCCTTGAAGAAATGACTGATCAGCACGCAAGGGATCTCCTGCTAATATACGTACTCGGGCTGGTCTCGACTTGGGGAAAGAATTGGCTTTCATGGATAGGAACAAGTGATATAGGGACATATGTTTTATGAGAGTAGTTTCAATTGAACGAGTCAGCCGGATTGGATTTACTCAGAACTGGTCATGGAGCCTCAGAAACATAGTCTCTGGGGACAACGAGGTCAGTCAACATTACAGCATTTACCGAGATGATGCTTTACACCCTGCTTGGTGAGCAGCAGTCAGCCTCTCTATCTAGAGCAGTGAAGAATGAAGGAAGTCAAAGACTCAGGGAACAGCTAGTCCAAGCACAAACCTCAGTTTCCAATTACTCAGATCAGAAGATTACTCAGATCGGAAGAACTAGGTGGTGCCTGGCTACTGCTGCCAATCCTATTGTGAAACAGATTAAAGTAGAGGTCCCTAGATAGAGTGGGAGATGAAAGCTCAACATCACAGTGATGGCCGGGCTGATAGAGCCCCCAAGACTATGGCCATTAGCTGTCCTTTGAACCTAGAGCTCAGTTCACCTCGTGGCACAACCTGCTGCCAAACAAAAGACGAACCTATAAAGTGAGCTTGGATCCACAATCAACACCCTTGCAGCCGCAGTCAGGAGTTCAGAAGACCTGTACATGGAACAGGAAGCAGTCCTCAGAATAGAACAAGGAAAATTTGCATAGTTCAAAATAATGAAAAGACTGCGTCAGGGATGCACTGTTTCTCCCTACCTTTTCAATCTATATGCAGGACAGATTATTCAGGAAGCTGTGCTTTATGAAGAGGAATGTGGCTTCAGAATTGGAGGAAGACTCAACAGCAACCTGTGTTATGCAGATGACACAACTCTGCTTGCTGAAACTGACGAGGACCTGAAGTGCTTTCTGCAGAAGGTCAAGGACTGTAGTCTTCAATATGGATTGAAGCGCAACAACAAGGAGACAAAGATTCTCACCACTGGGCCAACTGGCAGCACCATGATAGATAGAGAAGAGATTGAGGTTGTTAATAATTACCGCTTGCTCAGCTCCACAGTCGACACTTCTGGCACCAGCAGCCAGGAAATCAAAAGATGCATTGGAAAAATCTGCTATCAGGGACCTCTCCAGAGTGCTGAAAAGCAACGATGTCAGTGTCAAGGCTAAGGAGCGCCTAGTGCAGGCCATGTGTTCACAGTTACCTGTTATGTGCGTTAAAGAACTGGACAATGACTATGGATGACAGAAGAAGAATCAATGCCTTCGAGTTGTGGTCTGGAACATGCTATGGACTGCCAAGAAAACAAAGTCTGTCTTGATAAAGGTGAAACTGGGTTTCTCCTTGGAGGCTAGCTCCATGTCTCTTACTTTGGAAATGTGGCCAGGAGGGACTGATCCTTGGAGAAGGACATCATGCTTCAAAGGGTGGAGGGACAGTGCAGGAGAGGAAGACCTCAGATGAGATGGATTGATACAGTAGCTGGCGTAATGGGCATAGGTGTGTTGGAGTCTGACTGGCTCATGACAGGGCAGGCTTCAGAGCTGTTGTACATAGGGTCGCTATGAGTTGCAGGTGACTTGACAATACATTTAAATAGGAGCCATAAAAAATATCAGAGTTTTTCAAAGAAATTTTCTCTTAAGTCACTAAAAGGAGTCCGAAATTGCTAAGATTAAACATTTGTAAGGAGAATTGCTTTTATCAGTTACGGGGGTGGGGAGGGGGAAGAGTAGCTAGGTCTAAAGCAGTTACTGTATTATAGTTTAATATTTGGATATTCAGAAGAATGACTTCATAGAAGATGAGTCTACTGGTTAATAACTTGGGTTAAAGCGGATTCAAGTAAGGCAGATACTGCGTGAAGTACATACATGTTTAAAAAACATCTCTAAAAGGATATCGATGGTAGTTTTCACCAATTTTTCAGTAGCGACTTATAGCTCAGAAATAAAGTAGACCCTTGCCACAAGGTTGAACTTTAGACTTTAATAACTTACAAACTCTTTTGTCCTTCATGTTTCTGTTGAAGAACACTCACTACATTACCAGAAACTTCATGTACAAATGAAGTAAAAGTCCAGATGATAATTGCTGTTGTAATGTGTTACCATAGCAATGCTGTGAACCACAGGTCTGAACCTTGCCCTGTCCTGTGCCATCCTCAGGGTCTCTGCTGTGCTCATGCATGTTACTGACATCACTGTATCAATCCATCTTCTTGGGGCTCTTCTTGTCTCCAACTGACCCTCTGCCCTTCCAAGCATGATGTCTTTTTCCGAAGACTGACTCTTTCTGACAGCACGCCCAAAGTGTGTGAGATGAAGTTTCACCACCTTGTCTCTAAGGAGTACCCTGGCTCAAAATACTGTAGCAAGGTAGATTCATTGGAAATTGCAATGCTTGCATATATGCATGCAAAATCTGAGTTAAATAAAATGAGGACTGTAAAACTTTAGGACATGACGATCCAAGTAAACTCTTGCTTGTCCCAAGTCAGGACAAGAACAGGCTTTTAAGGTCTACTGGATGGAGTATTGTGAAAGGAACTACCAAAGCGCATCCTGGTACAGTGCACTGCTTCACAGAGGACATTGTAAAATAAAATTATGGATTAGCTACAGTCTGGAATGACAACACTGTTGTAGGTAAGTCTTCAACAAGTCTCTGGCCTCTGTTGTATGGCTTCTGAACTGGAAACACAACAGTTGCAAAGACTAGTGTAGGAAACAATTTTTAACCCTTTAGGAAGAAAATCTTAGACTATAGGTGTTAGGTCTATCTTTGCTTCTCATTTAAGTAGGAATTAGGGAAGTTGGGGCAGGGGTTTAGAAGTGTCTATTTGAATTTTAATAGGTTCAGTGGACAGCAGTTGACCAACATCTGTGGATTTGGCCCATAAAATTTCAGTAATCTATGAAATAACTCAAAAGGGAGGTGGCCTGAAAGCAATTTGAAAAGGCACAATAAAGATTTTATATGTTGACGCGTGTCTTCTTTTTGAATATTATCCGTCTGCTGTTAGGGACCTCTCCAAAGTACTGAAGAGCAATGGTGTCACTCTGGAGACTAAGGTGTGTCTGATACAGGCTGTGGTCTTTGCAATCACTTATTATGCATCGGGGAGTTGGACAATGACTAGGGAGGATAGAAGGAGAATTGATTCCTTTGAGCTGTGGTGCTGGAAAAGAGTATTGAATATGCTAGGAAAATGAACAGATTCATCCTGGAGAGGGTTAAACCAGGCTGCCTTGGAGGCAAGGATTCTGGGGCTTCGTCTGACATACTTTGGACATGTAAAGAGAGACAGGTCCTTGGAGAGGAACATCATGCTTAGGAGGGTGGAGGGACGGCACAAGAGGGGAAGACCCTCCATGAGGTGGATTGATTCGGTGACTGGGGTCATTGGGATGGGTGTGTTGAAGACAGTGTGATTGGCACAGACAGAGCAGAGTTAAATAGATCTGTACACATCCAGTAAGTAAAGAAATAGTATTTTTTTATTTTCTCTGGCACCCACTCTAGACTCTTAAAATCTTAAAAGGCATTTCAGGAATGAACTTTAGACACTCTGGTTTTGGACTTTCTGGATTTTAAGCTTATTTAAGAAAGAAAAGAAATTCAGACAAAGTCTTCCCAGATGGTGAATAAACTAGGAAAGGTATCGAGAAGTGGCTTCTGGCAAAGGGACCTGAAGTGGAGGTGTAAGCATAGCAGAGCCCTGACTTTGTAATGCTTTACTTTGTTTAGTTACTTAAGAAACTGATGTCTGCCAGAAATACTATCTTACAGAGAGATTATTTTGCCATTTTGATGTCTTTGAGAAGTCTCAAGTACAATCTAAAGATTTCCCATTGTACTTTATTAATGCAGGAGCCTTTATTTTCTAATTTACTGTGGAGACAATTTAACTTAGATCAGTGTTGCCCTGGAGTGGCCACAGATCTGTACTGTGTCAAACAAAACATACAAAAACAGGAATATTAAAGAATAGAAACGCTTGTTCATGCATTGAGCAGGAGTTCTTGAAGGAGAGTCGGCATTGCTCTTAAAATTTAACTTTTCCTTGTTCCCTTAAGACAACTTAAAGTTACCTTTGGAAACTCATCAAACGTAAGTTCAGAACTTGCCGTTTCTTAGAACCAGTTAATATCTATAAGGTTCTTAGATCATTAGACAACATCAGTATATAACCAAAAAACCAAAAGGAACTTATGTTCTGCTTTATAAAAAAGAAACAGGCAAATCTTATAATAAAATTATTTTCTAAGCAAGAAAGCAGAGGCTCAAATAGAAGACATACTTACCTTGCCACAACTCCTCAATCTATGTTGGCAATGGAGAGTTCAAAAATGACCCAGCACTAACACTAACATTAGTCCAAATCCCCAGGGTACTGGAAGTTGCAGAGGCAACTTCTCTCAGTTAAGTCTACATTCCCCTGAAAGGTAGATTAATGAATTGTGAGATACCAGCACGGAAGTGCCAAATTGCAAGGAAAGATGTTTTTGACCGAATGGATTAAACAAAAGGTTAAATGCTCAAAGGCCCAAAGAGTAAAATGACAAAAAGTTTCAAGGGGGATGCTACGCTCCAGTTCTTCTGAGCATTTTCATTTCTCTTTTCTAACCTCCAAGAATATGTTGGCCAAGGCATTTTTCTTGGAGCAAGCTGTGCAAACAGTCTTGACAAACATCTTTTAATAAACAATTCCTCACACAAGCTAAACTCTTGACCTTTAGTCTTGTTAGGTTATAACCAGTTAAACTTTAACAAGAAACTCTCTTTAGAGCAACAGAAGCAGGATTTTTAGGTCAAGCTGCAGTTTGATTCAAAGTGGAGTTCAGTTTAGATCTGGGGAAACTATTTTAGTCATGCCAGGTGCCTCAGTTTTGGAGTGATTACTCACATATTGCCAGTTCATTCTTACTGCCTTTGTTCTTAAAAGGAAGGACATATCCTGTGTCTATCTTCAGTTTTTTTGTAGTTGCATTCCTCAGTCACAGGAAAGGCACCACTACAGTCCAGCCAGCACAACTTTGTTCTCTCTTTGTTTTTTCACATTTCCCTATATTATCTGGAGCAGCTCTCAACAGGAGTGATAGAGATTCCCTCCACTTCTGCATCTCACATCAAACAGCAGCATATAATTGACCATGAGACACTAGCTCATTCAGACACCCCTTTCTTGTTGACTGTACCATTCTAGAAATCCCAGCTGGTCCCAGTGAACACAGGATAAAGACTTCAGAGAGAATATGCTCCCTACACTAGCAGTGGTTCCTGGCCTTACGCCAGAGGGTGGGGTCACGGGTTCAGTGCAGCTCCTCCCCAGTAAGTGCTTCTGACTATGCCTCACCTACCCAAACTCTGCAGCATCTTCTAGTCATATCAGTTGACATTAGCACAGAGATTACCTAACTTTCTCTGCCTTCAGGGGATTCAGGACACAATCTTTGACCTTCTTAAACTCTATAGACAAGGTCTAGAAATGAAGCTATGGTCTAGGATAGAATTCCCTTCTCAGCTCAGAAGGTTTTCTGTCTTCACAAAGACTGTTCCAAGGCCTTGGGAGTCAGCATTCCAATCTGACCAACCGACAAGACTGGTTGAATGGATGGTGGAGAATATCCAACACCTTCCCTGAATTCTGAGGAAGAAGCCTTTGCTGGAGGTAGCAGCTGGTATTCACTGGCCCAATCATTGCTTTACATCAAGTTCCCTAGAAATAAAAGTCCTTTTGTAAGATGGATTTTGAAACATTTTAGTGGAAAAAAGTGTTTTATGTATGTGTTTTCATTAAAGCCGTTCTTCAAGGTCATGATGTAATAATAACAGCAGTATTTATGTAACACTTCTGTGTGGCAGATTCCATTCTAAGCATTTCACCTATATTAATTATTTTAATTTTTAAAATAGTCTTATAGGCATAGGTGCTGTATTTATTTCTACAGAGGAATAAATTGAGGCACAGAGAGAGGTTAAGATTCTTGTCAAAGGTCACACTGCTAAGAAGAAGCTGCCTGACTCAACTGAGTTACCATTGCATTACGTGCTTCCTTAATAAGGAAGATTTAGGCCCAAGTGACTCATAACCCCTTCTGTCTCCCAAAGAGATCCTGTTAGTTGTTTGTAGGTGCTGGTGAGCTGGCTGGCTCCTTCTCACAGCAACACTAGATAAATAAAACAAAACTCCGCCCAGTCCCGTGCCAACCTTAAGCTCACTGTTGTCACCACTATGCTGACCCATCTCACTGAGAGTCTTCTTTCACTGAGCGATAATTTGGTCAATTGAAAGTGTGAGATTTCAGAAGAGAGTGGGAAAATTTTGCATGTTGACAAATTTGGGTAAAATTCTAACGTACCATACGTGGGAATGCTGAATTCAGAAGGACTTTGTGTGATATTATAAGTTCTAAATTCTTTAAGTGGTCTTTGTTTGGTTTGGGGATTTTTAGAAGATTTTAGAAACCTTTGGATATTTTTTTAACGGGAGAAGAAGTCCCATTGCCTTCTTGAGTCTTCACAGGGACGGTCGTGTAGCCGTGATAGATTGCTGCGTATCTGGAGCACATGTTGTAATTCCCACTGCAGGGCAGTTGGGGGTTAAGAATCACTATCATGTTTCGATTTCCCATCTTTCTTCATCAGGTTAGCATGTGTAGCTATGCAGCTGAAAAGAAGGGGTTCAGGAGTCGTGGTTGAAGCATTTCGCTGCCTCACTGCTCTCTCTTGTCCACCTTTAGCTTTGTCATCACTTAATGCTTTAATGTCAGTGGAGTGGATTTTTCCCCCCTTCTATCACATTGACAATATCCTGTTTCAAGGAGCACAGACTGTTTATGTAGGCTCAAACCTAATCTGTGGTGGAAGATAGAAGATGGGAGAGAGAAAAAAAAAATACGGTATTGCATGCAACTTAGGAGCCAAAGGTTTCACCTCCACTTCCAACCTCTCTATCTCTCAGCCAACCTGGTACTTGGTCCTGGGAGAAGAGAGGAAATTTACAGCTGTCTCTCTCATTGCTAATTTGGGCCTTTGGAAGAAGAGACTTTGAGTAGAAAAATTTCTAAAGTTCTTTCCATGGACAACTTTAAAAATAAGAGTACATTTTTCTCCAGGAGCAATTACCTGGCTATAGCTTATACCACTGACTCAATAATATGTAGTCACTTTTCTGCTCATTGATTTGTACCAGTCTCTGACCATAGCAGTGTTATGTACTCTATCCAATAGTAAGTCTTGGTAGGAATGTTTTCCTGAAGTAGACTCTGCTTGCTTGAGAGGGGAACAAGAAGTCTGCCCACTGCTGAAGTCTTCTTCCTCCAGGGTAAACAGCATAAAGATTACAGATGCACAAAGAATTTTTCTAAGTAGAATTGTATTGAAAGGCTCGGTCAGTCATTCCACAGTCATTTTCTTATCTGTTGACTTTGTGCCATGCACAGTGAAAGGCACTGGGCATATGGTCTAAAAGATGGACAAAGTCATTTCCCTTCAGATACTCTCCTGAAACCAAAGTGTGCAAAATAATTGTCCCTGTGGTTAGGTAGCAGTCAAAATCCATAGGAATATGTAAAATAAATAAGTATTGATTAAAGTTAGGAAGGAAATAAATAAGGTGCTATCGAAGAAAATGACAGTTTAAGAAACTGCTTTGGAAAGCCTTCCTGAGGAAAACTGAAGTATAAAGTGAAGCCAGCCATGGAGAGAGCCCAGGAAAGAGTGTTTCAGGCAAAGGGAACAAGAAAAACAGCTTGGCAGATTCCACAGCTTGATCCAAAGACCCGGATAAAGGTGAAGTGAGAGGCAGGAGTCAGGGCCTGCGGTGCCTTTGGGACCAGAGGAAGGGACTTGCTTATTATTCTGAATGTCATGGGAGCCAATGGCAGGTTTTAAGGTGAATAATGACATCTGATTATGTGTTCAAAGGATCACTTAATTTTCTGTGTAGGAAATGACTCTAGAGAAAGATGGACAGCAGAGAAATCAGTTAGAGAACATCACAGTAAGATGATGATGGACAAAATAGAAACTGGATGTGTATAGAATATATTTTGAAGCCAGAATGATTAATTTGTTGTGAATAGTGAAGAAGAGTGTGTGTGTGTGTGTGTGTGTGTGTGTGTGTGTGTGTGTGTGTAGAGCGTGGATCAAAAATAACTTCTGACTTTATTAACCAAGAATAACTTTATTATTTTGACTTTATTAACTTAATGATAGGACTGCAGTTATTGGGAAGATAGTCAGGATTGGGCAGGTGAAGGAAGAATTCCATTTTGACACATTAAATTGGAGACACCTGTCCGACCTAAAGTGGAGACGCCACTAGAAGTTGAATCGAAGGCTGGAGTGGATCATAGTCAATGGAGAAGGGAAAAGCCACCCTGAGAAGAGGAGAAGGAGGTAGAGAGAGACCCAGAGTGCGTAGTGAGGTTGTGAACAGGGGCGTCTGGACACCGAAGGACCCAAGCATACAGGTGCCATCTTGGTTCACACGGCAGCGGTGCCTGTCTCCTTTAGCTACTGCTGCTTTAACTACTGGGCAGGAACTGGACCACAGAGAGAACAAGAATGAGAATTGAATGGAATACATGAACTGTCACTCGGAGAAATAGCTCTAGGAGATATGATCATACCTCCTTCAAACAAAACCAAAATCACTGTCATCAAGTCCATTCTGACTCACAGCACCCATTTCTGAGGCTCTGAGTCTCGACAAGAAGAGACTGAGTCACCTTTCTCCCAGGGAGCAGCTGGTGGATACAAACCACCAAACCTTCTGGTCACAACCAAACTTTCTACCTATTATGCCACCAGGTCTCTTTCTACCTAGATTATTTATTCAGAACTAAGCAGTAATAGGTAACAAGCCCTCAGAAACTAAATCATAATTCTAATTCTATAGCATCCCAACAGTAAAGTTAGAAAATAGTGAAACCTACATTCTTTCTTTCAGTCCGACTCCTCCCCATGCAGGGACCCACCCACAGCGCCCTCCAGTAAAATCCTGCCTCCAGCTCTGATGACTGTCCCTGGGAAAGGGAACTCCCAAGGCAGATAAAGGACTCTCTGGGAGCACTCACGTGCTAGAGAGTCTATCATGGTAACTGGAATTTGCTCCTTGAGGACCTCTCTCTGTTTAAAGTTTACTCTTTCCATCCCATAATGTCTCCTCCAGGGTTGGAAGGCAGTCCCTGCAGCCCTCTGCACCTTCTCCAGTCTGGACGTCCCGCTTCTCCTGGGCTGCTCCTCAGATGACTTGTTTCTCAGGCCTTGGCTTTAATTCGCCTCAGTCTTTTTCCAGAGTGAGCGCAGACTGCCAAGTGCAGCCCATCATTCTGCTCATCTGGACACCGCGCTTCTGCCCACACAGCCTATTCGTCGTGTTCCCGGTTGCAACTGTTCTTGAACAATCTAGTTAAGAGTTTAATAGGACAGGCTTTAATGACAATGCGTCCCTGAAGCACACTTATTTTCCCATCGATGTCCTTGTGGCCCACTCTCGGTGACCACTAAAGAGCCCTTGCCCGGTGTGATGCCTGTGGGAGTGACAGAGTGTGTTGATGTGCTGGGGTTGGGGCTGAGTCCCAGAGCCCTGAGATTACCCCAGGAGACAGACTCATTTTCCTTAAGTGTCTATCTTGCTAATTATCCACTGAGATATATGGAGAGGGAAGAAGGAGCAATCAGAATTACAGACCCTGCTTGCCAGAGAACGCATTAGTGGTTCAGCCGCTGCTGGTGTTACAGTGTGAAACAGAGGAGAGGGTTGGCAACCTTGAACTGCACTGGTGCTAAACCCTCCCAACAGAATGAGCAGGAGGTTTCCTCTGTGTCTGTGTAAGCTGAGCATCCCCCGTCCTCCCACCAGTGGCGCAAGTTAGGGCATAATTACACCTCTGTCTAAACTAATGGCTTTTCCCAGATCAAGGCTTTTTCAAGGGATTTCTCCCACATATAACTGAGAGTTCCCAGGAGTGCTCCAACCTGCTGCTCTGAGCCTGGAAGCAGATCTGATCCTTGAAACCTAAGTATAACTGACGACCTTGCTCTTCACTTTGATGTTAGGATTTCTGGTAAAGCAAGGACCATGACAGCCACTGCTCAGAAAAATGCCAGGTGTCCAGAGTGATGAGAGCCACGCCAGTGCTCAAGTGTCCACTCAGACATGACCCTAACAGCAGCACAAGCCCTGACTCCCCGCTCTCATACAGACCCCTGTGTGGATTTGACCTTATGTGGTGGCGTGGATGCGGGTGGTAGGCAATTATTCAGCTGTGTGAGATGTGGAGTGTGGGGTGTGGTGGGGCTGAAATATGTGGAAAGAGAGGTTGTGTGAGAAGTGCACAGTGTGTGTTAGAAGGAGCTCACAGGGGTGCCTGGGTGAGAGGGCCTTGGAACTCTGGCATAGCCCCCCTGACCTCACTCCTGGGTCTCAGAAACTCCCCAGGTAATTATGTTAGACAACAGGTTTGCCTCCTCGCTAGTCCCAAAGGAAGCAATGGGACATTGCAGGCTATTTTAAGATTTCAATAGATGTGATGGAAAGAGTATATGGCTTATGAAGAGACAGCTCAAGCCACACTTCAAACCTGAAGTTTTAGATGACAAAATTTTCCAAAGGACAGAGCTCATAGAAGAAATAATAAAAATGAATCTTTGGAGATGTAAAGGGGAAGATGTGGACTCTTTGTACCGCACAGCCCAGTGCAGGGGGGTGTTTGACTTGTGCAGTCAGGTGGGGTGTTGGGCTGACAGTGGGATGCTGGGAGAAGGGAGCTGGGTAATCTCTCTCAGTGCCCTCTTTCAGGGTGACCCCTCTGGATGAAGCTTCTGGATCTCCACGGGGCTGTCCTTCAGGCACAGGCTCATATGACTTCGTTACCTAAATCTCCAGCAACTGTCCTTATTTCCTCACCCAGCCGTGTCCCCACCTCCATTTTCCATGAGCAACAGCGCCCTCACATCTAGCATTGCAGAAAGGGAGAAAGGAGAAGGGCAGGAAACTTTTACCTAGCCTACATTTCTTGGAAAGCTGTTTATCAACCACTGAGGAGTTTCCATGGGAGCTCTGGTGGACCAGTGGTAAGGAGCTGCACTGCCAGCCTGAAGGCACGCAGTTCAAGTTCACCAGCTGCTTGGTGAGAGAAAGATGGGCAGTTTACTCTTGTGTGATTTACTGCCTCTGAAAACTAGCTAGAGGGTCAACTATGGCTTGGTTCCAACTGCATGATGCACAACAACAAAAATACGGCTGCCTTTGGGGGCTAGAACAGTTAAAATGTGGTGTGAACAGTTTCTGGGGAAGTATTTGGGGCCAAAGTGAAGATTGAGCTGTTTGCGGTGTCCACTCTGCTCCACCCAGCCCTGTCCTGCTGCCCACAGACCTTAGAGTTTGTGAGGACGTTATTTCTAGTTTTTGCTGTGAAGTGACTGAGGCTTAAGTGGAGGGTCTTACAAGGTACAAAGAGGCAAGTCAGGTTATCTATTTTGTTAATGGACCAACTTAAGCAGAGTGTAGGATGCTAAGGAGGAAGAGAAGTGTTAGTAATGAAAGAGCTTCAGATTCGGCTTCAGTAAGTAGGTGGTGGAGGGTGCCTCTCCTGCTCTCTCAGACTGCTGGGAACTTTAGGCTTCAGGCTGCACCAGAAACAGCAGGAGCCAATCTGTTGCAGTCAGAAGATGTGATCACACTTATTTAAACACACCACCCACAAAAAAAAAAAACACCAAAACAACAAAAAAGCCCTACAACAAAAAACCAAAACAAAAACTCTAGCACCAGACATAAGAAAGCCAGAACAATGCCTTATTGCACACGCTGCTCCATTCAAGGGATCAGAGTTGGTGAATAGAGAGCGAGGGAGAAGAAGGAGAAGACTCAGGGAGCCAATCACAGCCACTAGCTTCCTGCTTCCTCCCCCATCTGCAGGGGGCAGAATTACACTTGCCCATAGTCATGCTTGTTGTTGTTGTTGTTGTTGTTGTTGTTGTTGTTGTTGTTATGTGCCGTTGGGTCGTTTTCGACTCATAGCGACCCTATGCACAACAGCCCTAAACCCTGCTCTATCCTGTGCCAACCGCACTGCCTCTGACACATCCATCCCGATTACCCCAGTCACCGAATCAATTCATCTCATAGAGGGTCTTCCCCTCCTGCGCTGTCCCTCCACCCTCCCAAGCATGATGTCCCTCTCCAGGGACCCGTCCCTCCTGGCAACATGTCCAAAGTATGTCAGACGAAGCCCCAGAATCCTTGCCTCCAAGGAGTAGCTTGGTTTAATCCTCTCCAAGATGAATCTGTTTGTTTTCCTGGCAGTCCATAGTACATTCAGTACTCTTCTCCAGCATCACAGCTCAAAAGCATCCACTCTCCTTCTGTCCTCCCTAGTCATTGTCCAACTTTAGACACAAAATTCTTACTTTCTGCCCCTCATACCCAGGTCCTCAAGGCCCGTCTGAGACCTGTGTTTTCGAGAGACTTACGCCAGCTGAGTACTGCCCAGAGGTGTCTCGATTAGTACAGCTGGTTCCACTAGGACTTCACTGCAACCTCCTATGGATGCTGTCTCTGAGAAAAGCAGGAACTGAGGGGAAGTTTTCTAGGAGAGAGTGATACAATTTTTTTTTTAATTGAAAGTCTGGAAACTGAGTAGCCCAAGTACCTGGGGACAAGGCTGAATCTCCCGAACTCCTGACTAAAGTCCTGGACCCAAAGCTTGGCAATAGCCAGCTCACTCTTCATCCCAAGTCAACTTGAGACCACCTGCCATGCGGTGGCCCCTCAGTTTCACTCCTGCTTTTGTCACCAATGCAAGTAGAGCACCAGAGTGAGGCTGTCCTTGAAGCTGAAGGAACCTGGTCAGAAACTCAGAGAACATGGCCACTTGGCATCTTTTTGAGTCCCTTTATTAAGATCCTGAGTCCTCATTGTAAAAAAAAATGGGCACTCATACTTAAGAATGAGTCTCCACAGTACTCCACCGGCTGGCACCTTGGGTTAACGTCCCAGGTTTTCAGCCCTCAATGAGGGAGCCAGAAAGACCAGCCTTAGGGTCCTAATCTCTCCACCATCCAAGGGGCCTTGCCTCTAAGCAGCTCCTCACAAACTGAGAATTCAAAACTTTACAAATGAAGACACTAAGAATTCAAAATTTTACAAATAAAAAAACTAGAAAGAATTGGAGGTAAAAGAGGATAATAAACTAGGCCTGCTTAGATCCAAGCCTAGGTCTTTCCCTCCACACATAATCAGCTATGGACTCACACTGGTTCTAGAATAAGAGAGAAGGAAAATCCAAAGGCAAGCTCATTCCCGTGATATAGATTTTATGTGACTGTCACAGGAATCCTGTGTTAGTGTGTGTGAGTGAGTAGAACTGCTCCATAGGTTGGAATCTTTGTGGATACCAATCCCTAGGCATTTTCTCCCAGAACTTCTGGGTGGGTTCAAACTACCAACCTTTAGGTTCATACCAATACCAAGCCCTCTGCTACTGAATTGATTGCAGTTCGTGAAGACCCTTCATCGGGTTTCCGAGCCTGGAAAACCTTATGGAAACAGCTAGTGGATTTGACCCTCCACCTTTCTCGGCATCAGAAAGGTAGAGGGTCGGCAACAGAGAGGAAGTGGACTGGCACAGTGACTGCCGCAGCGGGCTTGAGCAGGATGGGGCTCGTGAGGACAGGGTGCAGATCTGTTGTTCATTGAGTTTATATGAATCGTGGTTGACTTAATGGCACATAACATCAGTGGATCTGAATCACAGACAGTAGTAGTTGAGTGTAAACTGTTTGCAGCACCAAAGGACCTTAAGAGAGAACAACAAAGAGAAAAAAAGCCAGAGTGCTACCACCAGCTCCTTTTCTCTTTCCTCAAGTTTTTTTGACTTAAAACCCTTAATCTTAAACCCCTACTCTCTGCTCCCTTCCTGATTTTGAGCTACGAAGTGTTTCCTTATTCTGTTCTGAGGACTGCTTCCTGGTCCAACTATAGATTTCTCATGAGCACAATCAAGTGTTCAGGGATTCCCATTCTTCTCAAGGTTAGCCACAATTTGTTATTATCTACACAGTCAAATGCCTTTTCATAGTCAATGAAGCACACATAGAGATTCCTCTAATCTCTAACCTTGGCATTCAGCCAAGATCCATCAGACATTGGCAATAATGTCTCTAGCGGCACAGCCTCTTCTAAACACAGCTTATATTTCTGGTAGTTTCTGTCAATGTACTATTCTGGCCATTATTTTTATAATCTTAAGCAGGATTTTGCTTGTGCATCAGGGATGTGTTTTTGTCTCCATACCTTTTCAATCTGTATGTGGTACAGATCATTCAGGAGGCTGGACTTTATGAGAAGTGTGGCATCAGGATTGGAGGAAGATTCATCAACAACCTGTGTTATGTAGATGATACAATCCTGCTTGCTGAAACTGAGGAGGATTTGAAACATTTGTTGCAGCAGATAAAGGACTATAGTCTTTAACATGAATTGAAGCTCAACATTACTAAAACAAAGATCCTAACACTGGGCCAGTTGACAGCACCATGATAGATGGCTCCATAGACAACATTGTTGGCACCAGCTGTAAGGAAATAAAAAAATTTTTGCACTGGGGAATTCTGCTGTCAAGGACCTTTCCAAAATGCTAAAGAGCAATCATGTCCATCTAGAGACTAAGGTGTGCCTGATACAGGCCATGGTCTTCAAAATTACTTGCTATGCATCAGAGAGCCAGACAGTGACTAAGGATGACAGAAGAAGAATCAATGCCTTTGAATCATGGTGCTGGGGAAGAGTATTGAACATATCATGGACCATCAAAAGAACGAATAAGTCTACCTTTGAGAGGGTGAAACTAAGTTTCTCCTTGGAGGCAAGGATTTTGAAGCTCCATCTCACATACTTTGGGCATGTGGCCAGGAAGGACCAGTCCTCAGAGAGGCACATCATGCTCAGAAGAGCAGAGGGACAGCCCAGGAGAGGAAGACCCTGCATTCGATGGATTGACATGGTAACTGGGGTAATGGGATTAGGTGTGTCGGAGTCTGTGAGACTGGCTCAGGATAGGGTAGAGATCAGAGGTGTTGTCCATAGGGTTGCTATGAGTTGCAGGCACATGACAACAACAACTCTCTGTCCTGGTGGCCTAGTCCAGAGTAAGTGGGAGTGCTAACCCAAAAGTCCTGCCTCCTTTGTGATTCCAATCCAGCAGCATCTCTGCAGGAGAAAGACATAGAATCTCCTCCCAAGTGATTTTACAGCCTCAGAAATCCAGAGGAGGGTAAGCTATGCGTCAATTATGACTGCAAGAAATGAGAGAAACTCTCTGAAAATAAGTCTTGCTTCCCATGGAAATGAGAAATGGTTTCATCAGCAGGGCTTCCTCACCTTTCCCTCTTTGACTTGAACTCCTCTCTATCCACTTTTGGGTCAAGATCAGATCAGTCCCTCCCTCGCCCCTGATGGCCCCTGGACCATAGCTCTCCAGTCCCCTTCTGGTCAGTGTGGAAACAGGCTGAGTTCTCTCCATCAAGTTAGCATACCTTGACTGAATTTTCTAATTAGGAACAAAATACACAAACTGTGAAAACACTAACACATCAGAGAAGTACAAAAGGGGGCTAAAACAAAAATCACCTGAGATTTCACCAGCAACAGCAAATACTCGATAACTTCAAAGCATCTTACACTTGTTTCCTCCCAAAGAATACAATTTGTATGTAAATGTCCTATCATAAATGCACATTAGTAGCCTATGTCACTTGCTTTGTGGTTGCCAGTGGTGGAGTTGGCCCATCATAAGGGGCCCCACAGTGAGGGACACAGCCTGCTCACAACTCTTTGCTGTGGCTTTTGCTCTTTGATGACTTCCCTTCTGCATTTGTTCGCCTTCTGCATTTGTTCGTTTGTATGCTTCCATCCTTTCTATATCTAGAATGAGAGGTGAAAGGACGCAGGTATTTCATGTCTTGACCTGATTGTCCTATTTTCTGCGGTGGCTGGGACTTTCCTTAGGGACCCTAGTGAACTGATTTTTGTTTGTTTGGCTGATTGTTTCCATATCCTCAGATGGATGAGAACACACCCCAGGTGTGTTTTTAAACAAGGGAACAAGATCGACTAGACTGGTGCTCTTTGAGGGCAAGACCCAGGCTCCTGTCCACAGGGGAAGCAGGAACAGGGCCACTTGGGCAGAGCTTGGGGATTGGAGGAGTTAATTAAAGATGGATTGAGAAATCTATAAACACCCAGAAATGACTGACATGTGCTAATTTCTTCTTTCATATTCACAGTGGCTTTCTGTTAATTAAGAAGAGAGGGAGCCCAGGGGAGAGGCTGCCAGCACAGTGTTCTGGCACTGGTGGCCGGGCAGGCTGCCCATCCTGGGCCTTCTGAGAGTGAGAGGCGGCTGGGCACTGAGTGCCCTTGACATTGCTGCCAGGGACAACCTGGCCCTCAGGGAGCCTCTGTGGGCAAGAGGCAGTGTTATCCAAAGGGCAAGTCGTACTTTAACTTTCTTAGTTTTGACCTTAAGTGGCTGCTGGCCCTCCAGGGGACTAGGGACACATGAAGCTGGTGGGGGCTTGTGGCTAGATGTGGACAAGGCCAGGATCAGCACCCTTCTGCCCTGTTAGCTGACGGAGAAAAAGAGATTCCACAATGAGTGTACTCATTTAGGTGAGTGGGTGAACTCCAAGGGGTAGGATGACAAGATGGAGAGCACCCCAGGTGCTTCCGTCCTTGACCACCTTGACCCTGTGCCCCCTGCCGATGCCCCAAGGAACCAAGGAAGCTCGTACTCAGCCCTACATCATGCGTCCAGAGCTCTGACCTGGGTCACTGCGAGTAACAGGGGACACAAAACCCGGAAACAGCCTGGGTATGGCCATGTGTGCACACCCCCATGTTCATTGGGTCTATTTCCTTGTCTGTGTACACTTTGTGTATACAATTGTATGCACACATATGCATGAATATCTGTTCACCTCCTTGTACCACTGTCAAGATCTGTGCCTTTGCACAAGCTCCCAGTCATCCCTATGCCTCGTTTTCCTCATTCTCGTGAAGTGACAATAATGAGAATGATGGTAGTACTCACATCATGGGGTTTCTGTGGAGATTATATGAATAGCTATTGCACACTCAGAACAGTGTCTGGCACACAATACGTACAAAACAAGTGCTTGCTATTATTTTCCTTGCTCACGCAGTGGTTTTTAACCTGCAGTTCCTTTCCTTTGCCTAGTGCTCTGTTTGCTTGGCGAACTCCTGCTCATTCTTCAAGCTCCAGATGAGGGTCAAGCCGCACCAGGTCAATAACAAAGTGCAAGAAAGTCTGTCTTTAGGTTTCTGAATTCAAGGCCTGAGCCGCCCCTGAAGAAACAAAAATGAGTCTGTGTGCTGCTCCCTGCCTCCCGACACACGCACACACACGCACACACACGGCTGGTGTGGGTTCCTCACGGGACCCAAACGCACGGGTAAGCACCTTCAAAGGGACACATTCTCAACCTATGTGTAAAACGATACATAGTCCATGCACCCACTCACACAAATGTAGTCTGCCTGGGTACAGGAGGTACAAAGACCTCAGCTTTCATAGATACAGAACTCACACAAATTCTGTACACACTCACTGTACTCAGATATAAGCTGTACATTGTGTACAGATATAATATGTTGTTGCTGTTGTGTACCATAGAGTCAGAACTGACGCATAGCTGACCCTTGAGCAGATTTTCAGAGGCTGTAAATCACACAGGAAGAGACTGCCCGTCTTTCCCCCACAGAGCAGTTGGTGGAATTGAATTGTGTGCCTTTAGATTGGCAATACAATCCCTTACTGCTAAACCACCTCTAAATACAATGGCATGATTTTAAGAGCTGTACTCAGAGAAGACGCCTGTACAGTGTGCACACGTGTATACTAGGCTCACACTTTCTACTTTTATCCGTGGACACTTAGTATACGCACACACTACATGTATGAAGAATATCCGTGTTGTCTATACAGTGAAGGAAGGCCATGCTCTTTATACATAAGGCAGCACAAACATAATTAATATGTATATTTTGAGTGTGTGCTCGCACGTTCACACACATACACAGTCATATGGGTGCACACACACATATCCACACTGTACAACCCCAAACGCAAGGCCCCCTAATCTCACAAGCCACACAAACTGGCCCATAGCTGTCATTCCCTGGGGAAAATCCACCTTGAACCAGTTCCCCTCCTTTTAACCTTGAGCACTAAAGGCAGCATTGGGCCCACAGATGGGGAATTAATTGGTGTCATTAACATGTGGCAACGATAATGACTTACCATCGATCCCCGTGGCAGATGTATGGCCACCCTGAGGTGGTGCTGGGAGCACAGAGACGGGCATCCAGGCCCCCCTTGCTTCGTTCTGACCTTTGGTGGCCACGTCAGGAACCCCTGTCCCTCCACCAAATGCTCGGTGAAATCTGACCTGGCGGATTCCCCTCAGGGCACTGAGAGGAAACCAAGATTGCTAAAGGAAAATGGGGGAAATAAGTGGCTTGACCAAGGTCCCCTGCCTGGGCTGCTGGACTCCAGCCCCTACCACGTGGCCTTCCCTGTCCCACGTCACACC
The DNA here is from genome assembly GCF_000299155.1 of Elephantulus edwardii. Classification (NCBI taxonomy): domain Eukaryota; kingdom Metazoa; phylum Chordata; class Mammalia; order Macroscelidea; family Macroscelididae; genus Elephantulus; species Elephantulus edwardii. Next base: position 6,543,902 of record NW_006399794.1, read on the forward strand.
CTGGTTTTCTCTGCCTTTTTCCACTCTCTCTAAGCCCTCACTGTCCCCCGTGGGCTACCTCCACCCCACTTACTGCCTCGGGATCCTTCTATGTGGCTAGAAGCAGTCACAGGGACTTGGAGGGACAGAAGCAGAAAGACACAGGTTCAGAGGCCAACCTAGGGAAATTACACAGAGTTCTTCTACCTTCTCCAACATACTGCCACCTCCTGGAGTCCTCCTTTGACAGGTTCCCCACTGGACCTAGTTGGGCTCCCCTCTTTTGATACTACTGAAGCTCTTCATATTTCCCTTACTTTAACCATCATTGTGTGGATTCTAAAATCTTTTTTCCCTTATTGTATTTTGCAGCTATTTCAGACTTGGCCCAGAACTGGCAAAATCAATGTTGAATAAATGGAGATAGACTAAAAAAGATAGACACGCCAGAGCTGGAGGGACAGACAGGAGGAGTAGTGTTGGGGTGTGACCTCTGAGGACAAGTGGTGGGGAGAAACAAGTTCACCAGCCTCACAGACTTGGCCCTGGTGACCACAGGCTGGGCCCTGGTGACAAGCACTGGGCAGATCCTGGGCTCTCCAGAACTCCTGAAAGTTTTGAGAAACCCTTCCTAATTTCAGAAACAATCTTACCTCCTTCTGCATGGTCCCCTGAGGAAACAATCCCAAGAATGGATAGCTGAGGGTCCTGCAGCTGGGGCTGGGATAGAGGATAGTAGCAGGCAGGTTATGGTAAAGAAGAGGGCATTTTAAAGGACTCCAAGGAGAATTGAGACTCTGAGTTCAGATGTGGGCATAGAGGCTGAGCTCATTCCCAACAGCCTCTTGGAAACCTGGCTTGGGTCAGCACCCTGTGGACACCCCCAGACTGCCTGGCTGCACTGAATTTGTTACTGTCACTGCATTTCCAGGGCTTCTAATGAGCTGCTAATGAGCTGTCAGCTAATTATGAGAATTAAATAGGGCAGCCTGGCTAGGCTGAGCTTTTGCTGAAAACTTCAGGAGGAGAGAAGGCTCCTATTGGCCTGCAGACCCCACATATCTGATTAACACTCAGCCCCATCTGGGAAAGGTGGAGTATTTGCCCTTGGAGAGGGAGCAAGAGCCCCCAGCACCTCCAAATTAAGGCCAGCTCCAGCCTCAAGCTGAATGCAGCTGCACGGACGACCACGTTAGCAGGGCAGCCAGACCTTCACGAGGGCAACATGAAGGACTTTTTTGTGACTTTGGGCCAAGTGCTCTGGGTCTAAAGTCTGCCTACCTATCTGTGAAAATGGGTCTGGAGGTGGGCAGGAGGGCAGGCCTTCTTCCCATCTCAGTCCAGTTTCAAACCTGTGACGACACATACACACACACGTGAACTCAAATGTCCTCAGCTTGGAGAGGGCATGGGCTTGCCTGGGGTCACATGAAATCATGGGTGAACCTAAGTAGTGAATTCTTTACCCATTGGAAATGAGTGTGTGTGCTGACAAACAGATGCCTGAATTGTCCTAGTTGGACGGTGAATAAGAATGACAGAAGAATCAACACCTATGTTGGCAAAGTTGTTGTTATGTGCCATCAAATTGCCTATGACTCAGTGACCCAATGTACAATAGCTCTGAAATCTGCCCTGTCCTAAGCCCGCCAGTCTCAGTGACTCCAACACATGGTTTAAGAGGCTCTAGATAACCAACCACAAGAACTGAGCGAAGGGCGTTTACCAACATAAATGAGGAGAGTGGTCTTGATCAAGAGGATGAAGATGTCCCAGAGGAAGTGATGTCTGTAAAAAAGTCACAGGCAAGGAAACTTTCAAGATCGTCCATGATACTGAAAACACAAAAGATAAAAATGGGAAGCTTTATGTAAACTTAGAAAGCACCACGGAAATTCATCCAGACCTAGAAAAGATGCTCTCTCTGTATTGTAAATAATATGATGAATTTCAAGCTATTGTTCTAGCTATTCTTGGTAAGATTTTTGCAAAGAAAATGATTTACTATTTTTTTTCATTTATGCGTGAAAAATGTGTACTTTCTGTGTACATTATGGCTTGACTCCACAGTCAACACTCTTGGCAACAGCAGCCAGGAAATTTTTAGAAGACATATTGCCATGGGAAAGTCTGCTGTTAGGGACCTCCTCAAAGTGCTGAAGAGTAGTGGTGTCACTCTGGAGACTAAGGTTAGTCTGATACAGGCCATGGTCTTTGAGATCACTTATTATGTGTCTGAGAGTTAGACAATGACTAGGGAAGCTAGAAGGAGAATTGATGCCTTTGAGCTGTGGTGCTGGAGAAGAGTATTGCGTGTACCATGGACTGCTAAGAAAACAGATTCATCCTAGAGAGGGTTAAACCGGGCTGCTCCTTGGAGGCAAGGATTCTGGGGCTTTGTCTGACATACTTTGGACATGTTGTAAGGAGGGACCGGTCCTTGGAGAGGGACATCATGCTTGGGAGGGTGGAGGGACAACGCAGGAAGGGGAAGGCCCTTTATGAGGTGGATTGATTCAGTGACTGGGATAATCGGGATAGGTGTATCGGAGACAGTGCGATTGGCACAGGACAGAGCGGAATTTAGGGCTGTGATACATAGGGTCGCTGTGAGTCACAAGTGACTCAATGGTACATAACAACAACAAACCCATTGAGTGAATTCTGACTCAAGTGGTCTTGTAGAGCATAGGGTTTCCAAGGCTTTTCCCTTTTATGGAAGCACACACATTTTGTCATGTAATAGAGCTTATTTAGAGGACATGGACATCCTTGGGGTCATTATTCTGCCTACCACGTGTCCCTCAGTGACTGGTCTTAGAACATAGACCTGACTTAGCTTCTCAGCACTTTGACGTCCTTCCCAGCTCCCACTGGACCTACTCTGAGTCCCAGCTTCTCAGCCTGTATCCAGTCCCTCACTGACTGACCTTGGTCACTTCATTCTAACTTGTCCCCTCAACTCCCTGACATGACGCTGCAGCCGTCCTGAGTGGCACACCTGGGTCTCTCTTGGTGGTACGTATTTCTCTTCCATCCTCAGGTTACCATCCCAGGCAAGTTCATAATCCCCCTGAATGAACTCCTTCATCTGGGTGTCCTGAGCCCTCTGCCTTCTCTTTTCAGGAATCCCCACTTCCATGTCCCCATAGCTCTGGGCTTTGCTGTGGCTGAGAGGAAGCACAGTGTGGCCCCTGACTCACCTCGTCCTCTAACCATGGCTCCATTTCAGGCAAGGAACTCGGTCCATGGGGGAATGTGAGGCTATTTAATGCAAATGAATTCATTCACAAGAGTAACCATTTGACCCAATCTCCTCAGTCCCTACTCTCATTGCAGCTTTCTGCGCCAGCTCCAGGGCTCCCAGCGGTCACTGCTAAAGGAAGTTCTGGTAAGGGAAGGCTCAAGCATGGGCAGAGAAGCCTCTGCTGCCTTGGCTTCATCCTGTCCACCCTTGGCCTATGGCTCCTCCCATGTCCTTCCTGCTGAAAACTGTGGCCAAGTATAGAAAGGTTTCCAGCACAGTGGTGGTGAAGTTTCTAGCAAGTGCAAGCTGATAGCTACTTGGCTATGGAGATGCTCACAGCTGTAAAGGTGGCAAGGCCAGCATCCTAGTTCTAGCTGTGTCCCCAGCAGAGATGACTTCCAGCCCCACAAAATGCCCAAGCTCAAAGGCCACAGGAAAGAGTACGAAGGAAGACGTGCACAGCCAGGCTGTGGAGAAGTGGAGGCTTTGTGGAGAGGGTGTGCAGGGCCAGGCTGCTTAGAGAGGATTTGAGCCTGATCCCAGCTCCAGAGGAGCGACACCCCATTAATGCCTTCTCAGCCCCCTGATGGGCCTCACTGATGGAGCCTGAGACTCAACACTATTAGCCACAAATGGCATTTTTGAAATGGCTTTTTTTTTTTTTTTGGTGAACCCCAAAGACATTGCTAAGATTTACATTTTCAAATATATGCTGACCTTTTTTTCCTCTTTCTTTGAGTTCATTTGTCATCAGTGTATAATTGAATCAATATATTTCCCGATCAGCCCCAAGATTGAATAAGGTCACGGGGAGCCGTGTGTGGGCATTAGACATCATTATTTCACTCTGAATGAGCGGCCATGGCACGGAGCATTCCGGGCGCCAAATGAAATTCTATTAGATTCTATTACACTTTTACAATTATAGAGACGTTCCAATATTACAAGGGGAAATGAAGTCATAATAAAAAAGCCCAGAGGTGTATTACAGAGAAATGGGCACACAATTTTTCTAGTTAAAAACTTGATGGAAGGAGCCCGACTAGTGTTCAGTTGCCAAGATGTGACCTTGTTCTCAAAGCCCCTCATCCACTCTGCCCAACTCTTTCTTCCTGAGCCTGGGCCAGACTGAATGGCCCCATCCAGAGCTCAGGAAGCCGCCTGACCCTCTCTACTCAACCAAGTACAGCTCCTGGGCTTCAGAAAAGGATAGACTTGCTCCAAAAGGTCACACAGGCAGACAGAGGCGGCAGTGGGAGCCTCAGAGCATGTAAGAAGCAAAGTTCCCAGAGTGGTCATGTGTGGGGTTGAGCTTGGGACTGCAGGAGTGCTATGGGATTATAAGGGTGCTATGAGACCATGGGGGTGCAGTGAGCCTATGAAGGTGCTTTGGGAGCATGGGAATACTTTGAAGCTATGGGGAGGGGAAATGACCAGAGAAAATTCTTACGAATAGCAACTGGATGTTGTGTGACACAGTGTGCTCAGGTTGGACTGTGCTCAAAATACAACTGCAGTAGAGCTGGCTCCTTAAAGTAGAGTCAACCTCAATGTCATGTGTAGAGTAAAATTTCTGAGACCTTCATTTTAATATGGCACAACTCAAAATGAGAACAAGTATCTGTGCACACATCTGTTAATAATTAGAACATGGAACGTGGAAAGTCTAAATCCAGGGAAAATGGGAGTTGTAAAAAATGAAATGGAAAGCATAAAAATCAATAACCTAGACATTAATGAACTGAAATGAACAATTATTTGTTCTACTTTTGGACAATTATATGGTCTAATATACCAGGAATGACAAATTGAAGGAGAGTGGCATTGTGTTCGTCATAAGAACATTTCAAGATAAATCCTGAAGTGCAGTGGTGTCAGTGATAATATCCATATGTGCACAATCAGCATGTTAATACAGCTGCTATTCAAGTTTGCCCACCAACTACTAATGATAAAGATGAAGAAATGAAATAATTCTACATATAATCTTCCCCAGTCCAAAACTGATCAAACGTGCAATCAAAATGTATTGGTAATTCTGGTAATTTGAATTCAATAACTAAAAAATAAATAAATAAAAGAAGGCTCAAGAAATGAGACCAGAGATTGCATGGTTGAATTTTGTGAAACTAACAAGTTAGCTATTGTAAAGAATCTTTTTGACAAATAGAAACGATAACATGGACTTTGCCATATGGAAAACACAGGAATCAAATCGACTACATCTGTGGAAAGAGGTGCAATATTATCAATCAAACCAAAGCTAAGGGCTAGCTGTGGAGCAGACTATCAATTGCTCATGTGCAAGTTCAAGTTGAATCTGAAGAAAGTGAAGACAAGTACATTAAAGCCAAAGTATGAACTCAACTCACTTGAATATAGAAACCATCTGAATAAGCACTACTAATAAAAAACCAAATGAGTTGTGAAATAATAGCAAGGAAAGCATATGTGAAAGAAGCAAAAGGTAATTTAAAAGGAAGGAAAGACAAACATGGATGTTAGAAAAGACTTTACAACTTGTCTTTGAACGTAGAAGCTCAAGCTTCAAATGGAAGAAGTGATGAAGTACAAGACTGAACAGAAGATTGGAAAGGGCAGTTAGAAAGGACAATGTAAAGTATTGTAACAATTAATCTCAATGACTTGGAGTTAGGAGAGAGAGAGAAGAACAGGCTTGACATTTCTCAAACTGAAAGACCTGAAGAAAAAAATTCAAGCCTTGAGTTACAATATTGAAAAATTGCTGTGGGCAAAATATTAGACAACATAGGAAAGAAAATGTTAGGAGTAGAGTCAACGTACCAAAACGAATGATTGACCTCCTATCTTAGGAGGTAGTATATGATCAAGAATTGATGCTATTGAAGAAAGAAGGCCAAGTTGCACTGAAGAAAATGGTAGACAGCAAGGCTCCAGGAATTGAAAGAATACTCATTGAGACGTTTCCATAAATAGATACAATACTGAGAATACTTGCCTATGCCAAATTTGGACAACAACTACCTGGCCAACTGACTTAAAGAAGTCTATACTTGTGTCCATTTCAAAGAAAATGGAATGATCCAGGAGAATGCTAATATTATCACACAGTATTATACTGAAGTAGAATATTGCTGAAGATAATTAAAAAATGGCAGGAGCAGTAAAGCAGAGGGAACTATCAGATATCCAAGCAGGATACAGAAGAGGATATGGAATGAGGGTCATCATTGCTAATATCAGATCCATCTTGGCTGAAGGCAGAAAACATGATAAAGATGTTTTATCGACTATGAAAGGACATTTGTGTGAGTCTTAAGAAGTTATGGATAACACTGTGGATAATGGGAATTCCAGGACACTTAATTGTGCTAATGTGGAACCTGGAGACAGATAAAAAAGCAGTTGTTTAAACAGAACAACAGCATAGTGAACGGTTTAAAATTAGGAAGGATGTGTGTCAGGGTTGTATCTTTTCTCTATACTTGTTGTTATGTGCTGTCGAGTTGTCTGTGACTCATAGTGACCCTATGTACAACAGCTCTGAACACTGCTCTATCCTGAGCCAAACTTATTGTTTCTGACACACCTACCCCCATTACCCCAGTCATTGAGTCAATCCATCTCATCCAAAGTCCTCCTCTCCTGCACCATCCCTCCACCCTCCCAAGCATGACGTCCCTCTCTGAGGACTGGTTCCTCCTTGCAACATGCCCAGTGTATGTCAGACGAAGCTTCAGAATCCTTGCCTCTCAGGAATGAACCTGTTTGTTCTCCTAGTAGCCCATGTTATATTCAATAGTCTTCTCCAGAACCACAGCCCAAAGGCATCAATTCTTCTATCATTCTTAACCATTGTCCAACTCTCTGATACACAGCAAGTAATTGTGAAGACCATGGCCCAGATCACGTGCACCTTAGTCTCTAGACTTACTTCGTTGCTCTTCAGTACTCTGGAGAAGTCCCTAATAGCAGATTGTCTCAATGCAATTTGTCTTTTTATTTCCTGGCTGCTGGTGCCAAGAGTGTTGATTGTGGAGCCAAGCAAACTGAAGTTGTTAACAATCTCTTCACCATATATCATGATGCTGCCAATAGGCCCAATGATGAGAATCTTCGGGTTTTTTTAATGTTAAACTTCAATCCATTTTTTATATGTGTTTCTTTTTATACTGGTTTGCTTATAAAATTCATAAAACTTCATATACAGAAGGCTGCAGCCCTTGACCTTCTGCAGCAAATACCTCATTGTCCTCTTCAGTTTCTGCAAGCCAGGTTGTGTCATCTATATATCGCAGGTTGTTGATGAGTCTTCTTTCAACCCTGATGTCACATTCCTAACCCTGCTCTATCTTGAACCAATTTCATTGTCTCTGACAAACCTACCCCATTAGTGACTCAGTCACTGAGTCAATCCATCTCATCCAGGGTCTTCTTCTCTTGTGCTGTCCCTCCACCCTTCCAAGCATGATACTCATTCAATCTATATAGTAAGCAAATAATCTGAAATGCTGGACTATATGAAGAAGAATGTAGCATCCTGTGTAAGACTCACCAACAACCTACAGTATTCAGGTAACACACCCTTGCTTGTAGAGATTGAATAAGACTTGAAGCACTTACTAGTGAAGATTAAAAAATCCTACATACTTAATTATGGATTACAATTAAAATAAAACAGAAATCCTCAGAACTGAACAAGTAAAAAATATCCTGATAAATGGAGAAAACATTGAAATTTCCAAGTGTTTCATTTTACTTGGATTTACAACCAACATCCATGGAATTAACATTCAAGAAATCAAATTTTGTATTGCATTGGGCAAATCTGTGGCAAAAGACCTCTTTGAAGTGTTCAAAAGCAAAAATGTCACTTTGAGGACTAATGTGCACTTGACCCAAATCTTGGTATTTCAGTTGCCTCATGTGTACGCAAAAGCAATAAATAAAGAAGACCAACGGAGAATTTATTCCTTTGAATTATAAACCCACTGCAGTAAAATAGATTCTAACTGACTGCAAACTCCCACTGGATTTCCCTAACAAGAGAAAACGGCCTTATCTTTCTCCTGGTGGCTTTGAACTGTTGGCATCCTGGTTAATAGTCAAAGCTTAACCCGCTGTTCACCAGGGAAAAGAATATTAAACATATCATGGACTACCAGAATAATGAACAAATTGATCTTGGAAGAAGTGTAATCGGAATGCTCCTTAGAAATGAGGACTGAAAGACTTGTCTCACATACTTTGTACATTCTATCAAGAGGGACCAGTTCTTGGAGGAGAAGATCATACCAGATAAAGTAGATTCAACTCGCAACAATGAATGAATGGAAATCCAAAATCTCCGTAAGTTTTCATTAATAATAATAATAAAATAAAAAAGTAGATTTGTAGATTCAACTCAAAACTCATTGCTATTGAGTCAGAACTGAAACAGAACAGACCCTCCTTTAGATTTCTGAGTTTGTACACGGGAGGAGATTACCCATCTTTCTAACTCAGAGCTGCAGGTGGATTTGAACTGCCAGCGGTGCACCTCCCCATGGACGATGCGGTCAGAGCCACCAGAACTCCCTTGATAAAGCAGAGGACCAGAGAAAACGAGGAAAATCTTCAGTGAGAGGGACTGACACAGCAGCTACAACAATGGGGTCAAGTAGAGGCACTAATTTGAAGATGCGGCCATGTTTTGCTCTGTTGTAAATCAGATTGCTATTTGTCAGGACCAGCTGAGCTGCCTCTAACAACAGCACTTAGCAGTCAAACAGTTACCACATTAACATGTGGGAGGCTCACCCCCGCCACAAGGCCCCCCTTACATACGACTGTGCTACATTTTAACCTTTTCTTAACCCTGCCTACCTGAAGAAAGTCCTGGGGGCAGTAGTCTTGGAAGGGGGCAGCTATACTAGGCCTTGAGGATTGGGGAAATTCATATAAAGAGGATAAGAAAAGAAGAGCTTAAGAGGAAGACAAGAACAGAGGGATGAAAGGCCTGAGATTGAGATGGCTCTGGTACGGTGGGGACAGGGGAAGAGTAGGGAGGGCAGCTGTTGTTAGGTGCCATTGGGTCGACTATGACTCATAGCAAGCTCTCCTAAGAAAAACAGATCTGAACCTTGTCGTGGCGTGGATCATCCTCACAATCTCTGATAATTCTTGCGTCCATTGTTACTACAGTCTCTGTCACAGGCTATCTTGTTGAGGTTCTACTTTTTCTCTGCATGATCTCTTTCTAAGGACTCACCCCTCCTGGCGACATGCCCAAGGTATAGGAGATGAAGTTTCACCATCCTTGCCTCTTAGGAACATCCTGATTGCACTTGTTCTTCTGGAAGTCCACGGGATACTCTTCTCCAACACCACAACTCAAAAGCATCGATTCTTCATCTGTTGTCTATATCCATTGTCCAGTTTTCAGATGCATAGGAAGCAATTGAAAACACTGTGGATTGGATTAGGAAGGGCAGCGCAGAAAACAAATTCTGGAGGGTGCCATGGTGGCCTGGATTTTCCACCTCCTGGGCCTAGAAGAAAAAGGCTTAGCCTGTATTCCAGAGTAGGGAAAATGAAAGAACTGGTCTTGGAAAAGCTGGTCCTAGAGCATTCACGTTTCCTAGCCCTGAAGTTGCCATGAATTAGAATCTGTTTGGTGGCGGTTAGTTTTGACTTTGACCTAAGCACTCAGGCATCACCTCATTGTATCCTTACACCCACCTGGGCTTTATGTGTCCTTTCTATTGGAGTCACCTCCTGAAGTCCCCATGCGCTGCCAGGCAGTCTTCTTGATTCGGATTCTTCCAAGAAAGCTAGAACCCTCTTCCCTTTTCTTGTTCTAGGGCTGTACTCATTTCTGCCTCCCTGCATTGAGTCTGAATCCCCCAGAGTGGTGGATTCTCCGCATAGCACAGACAGCTTCAGTTGGCCTCTGACCTTCACATTTCCAAAAAACATGTCAAGCTCTTGTCTCTCAAACCCGGAGAACACTGGCTACATTCTCTTAACCCCTCTCTTAACCCCTGGAAGTTCCATCACCCCATGGAGGAGCAGAAGCTGTTCTTCCTCCACAACTACCCATTTGAATAAGGGAGGAGAGGAGAGCATGATATCTCCAGAGAATGTTTTGATCCCAAATCTCTTTCTTCTGTCTCTGGTTTCTCTTACCTATAGCTGGGCCAAAGGCAGACACCTGGGCAAGGGGCCAGAGTCCGTTGAGGTGTTCTCTTCACATGCCTTGCATGGAGCATCCGGTTCTTCTAGAAGAGCGAGATTCACATTATTTGTTTTTTTCCAAATCTGGGTCTCAATCTAGACCAGGAAAAGCTCCCCACATGTCTCTTTTTTCACTTGAAGCAGACTTAACTTTACAGAGAGGTTCCAAAAATAGTACAAGTAAGTTGTTTCTCCTTTGAACCACTTGAGGAGGACAAAGGCTGACAGATGTCCCATCACCCCCCACACTTTAGGGGCATTAATACCATAAATTAAATGAGCATAATAGCCATATAATCTTCAGAGTCCATTCAAGTTTCATCAATTGCTCTAGTAATGACTTTTTATATAGCACCCAGTTTGGAATCATCTGTTTCATTTCTTCAGTATGAAACCCTTCCTCGATCTCTCCGTATCTCATGACCTTGTCACTTTTCAGGAGGAAGATCTTTAACAAGATGGGTTGATACAGAGGCTGCGGCCATGGAGTGAAGTACAGCACAGAGTGGGAGGAGGGTGAGGGGTCAGCCAGAGTTTTGTTCTATGAGTTGGAGCCGAGTTGCTCCTGAGTTAGTGCTAAGTCGTGGTAACGTCATGCACAGTATTCATGGTCCTGCACCGTATTCATGATTGTATGTTTGAGTCCACTGTTGTGGCTATTGTGTCAATCCATCTCATTGAAAATGTTGTTGTTGTTGTTGTTGTTGTTGTTGTTCAGTATTGAGTCAGCTTGGGCCCACAGTGACTCTTCAGTACAACAGAAGGAACCCCTGCCTAATGCTGCATCTTCCTTAGTCTCTGCTGGCCTTGAGCCCGCTGTTGCAATCACAAACCAGTTAGTATGCATATATACCCCTCAGATCACTGTGCTTGGCTGCTGACTAAAAAGTTGGAGGTTCGAGTTGACCCAAAGGCAGCTTAGAAGATTGACCTCTAAAGCTACTTATAAAAAGAATGAACCATTGAAAACCCCGTGGAGCATAGCTCTTCTCTGGTGCACAGGGGACCGTCATGACTCAGAGTCGACACGCTGTCAGCTGGCTTTTAATGTGGCAAGACCCAATTCAGGCCGTGCATTTGGGGCTGGGTGGTGACAGACGTGATTCAGTGTCCTCTCATTTCATCCTATCAGGTGGCGCACAATTTTGATTTGTTCCATTACTGATGCTCACTTTGATCAATTGATTAAGCGGGTGTCTGCTAGCTCTTGCACTGTAAAATTACTTTTTCCCTTTGTAATTAATAAGTATGTGAGAAGGTACTTTGAGACTATGTAAATATCCCATTCTTCATTAAATTTTCCATTTATCCATTTATGTCAGGATGGATTCATGGTTTCCTATTTTATTCAGTGGGTTATAAACTGTTACTATCATTCTTTATTTTGATGTTCAGATTGTCCCAGATTTGACCAGTGGGAGCTCCTACAAGCTGGCTTCTGTTTCCTGTTGATATATCTCCATCATTATTTGAGTACATATTTGAGCTTCTCCACATAGTAAGACATCCCGCGCTCATTTTGTGCTTTCCCTACCCCAACTCTTGAACTTGCCCAAGCCCTTGAATCAGCCATTTCTCTAGGAAGCTCTGGGTCATCTTGTTATGGGATATCATGTCGGAACCAACTTATCACTGACCCACCTAGCAGGCTTTCTGAGGCTCTACATCTCACAAGAGGTGATTGCTCATCTTTCTCCTGAAGGGCAGCTGGTGTATTTGAACCACGTGTCTTTGGATTGACAGTGCAACACTTTACCTCTAAGCCACCAGAACTCCCTATCTGGTTAGTCCTAGTGGTAAATTATACAGTGAAAGCTGTGAGAGCTGGAGCTTGATAGGATTGCCTTTCCCCCCAAGACTCTCACATATTTTCCTCTTTTGACAGAGTGTATTATAACCATTTTCTTATCTCTCCTTTTAATGGAGAAGATTTGTTTTCCTCTTTGACAAATTTCCACTTTACACAGGTTCTGACGTTTGCAGGCTTTACTGTATTTAGAGATCAAGATCAAGGGAAAGGAAGGAAAGAAGAATAACAGAGAACACATTTAAAATCCATCCTGTGTGAGGTGGGCGGGAACAGGCTTCAGGCCCCAACACCCTTAGCACAGTGGCCCTCTTGGACCTCACCTCTGGCTGAAGCGGATCTGGGGCTGATACAGCAGGCTGTCCCCAATCCATCAACATGCTGGAGACAGGATTGGGCTGTTGGTTCAAAGGAAGTTTGCACAGTGGCCCTGAAGGTGGGCAGGGTGGAATTCTGTTTCATTCAGTAGTCCTGGGCCAGTAGTGCTTTCCCCAGGGGCTGGGACTTCCCCAGCTTACAAACCCTGAAATATTCTAGTTTGGATCTTGGGGACATGCCCTGTTGTCGCTGAGGTCGGGATGCTCGGCCACAGTAGGCAGAGGAAGTCCAGGATGGAAACAGGTGGGTGGCAGACCCATCATATTTTTTTTATAAGTTTTTCCTTTTTTTTTAATTATTTGTGTGTGTGTGTGTGTGTACCGTCAAATTGGATCTGACTAGTACAGGAAGACCCATCATAAAGAAGGGCATCTGGGCCGAGTTAGAGAGGCCAAGAGAAGGCTGCTTGGAGCTAAAGCTAGGGAGAAAGGCTGGATGGCATCCGGAACTGGGCGGAGCACAGCTGGAGTGCCTGTGGGCGCATACCCTGGGCCCAAGAGGGACAGACTTCAGAGTTGGAGTGGTGGCCAAGCAGGGCTGAGAATCTGACATGTCTGGCCTTGGTTCCCAACATCCTCCAGACATCTCCCTTTGTGAGGATCTGGCCACAGGCTGGAGGTGAGCTCCCCTGAGCCAACCTCTTCAGAGAGAGAGTTGCCAGAGCTTTCAGGAGCAGTGGGCTCTGGTTCAAATGTGACTGTGGCGACCACCTGAAGGATGCCGCTCTCTCCCAACGTCTTGCAGGGCTCCCAGGTAAGGGATTGCCTGCCCTCATTACCTCTCCAACCTTCTCCTAGTGGGGAGGGGTCTCAGACAGAAGGACCCTGGGGGGTGCGGGGCCTCCCCTGTGGGAGAGTGCCCTGCCCCTCCTGCGGGTCCTGAGCCTAGGTTCTGCCTGTGCAGGGGCCTACAGCTCAAGGCTAATTGTGAATTAGGAGCCCAATTATGCCCGGCACAATTGGATCCGCGCTGCCTCCTCTTCCCGACAGACATGTATATTAATAGTTGGCACTTATTGAACCAAATATGAATATTCATCTTCATTTATATTTCAAGGCCTTTCCTCCTCAAGGCCCGCGGGGCTGCGACCAGCTCCAGCCCCATCACGGAGCTGACAGCTCACACTCCTGGGCCCTGACTCCTGGCTCCGCGGGGTGGCCGGGCGGGCGGGCCTGGCGGGCGCCCCGCTCCCAGCTGTCCACAAACACTCATTAGGGGGCCCGTACCCAGCGAGCTGCGGAGAATGTGTAATCGCGCCGAGCGCTGCTAATTAGGGAGCTGATGGGGCATTGAGGGCGAGAGGACGAATTCTTTAAACAGAGGACGGGAAACTTGAAGAGCTGTAATTACTTGGAGCAGAGTTCATTTCAGAACTTGGGAGCCAATGAGTCTGATGGCAGCCTGCTCGCTGGGAGGAGGGGTGTGTGGAGGCGGGGCTGGAAGTGAGAAGTGGAGGTGAGCAGCAGAGCCTGGGCACCCGCAATTCCAGGCCTCCGCAGTTCCCACAGGGCAATGCCCCACTTCTATTTTTGTTTCATGCAGTGTAGCTGTTTGACTTCCTCCACCTCATCGGTAAGCTCGGGGTCAGGCTCCTGTCCCTTCCTCATCAGCTCCCCTGACTGTGGGTCATCCCAGGATGCTCTCAGCTCCACCAAGGGCCCTGCTCTCCACTGACAGTCCTCGCTGCCCGGAACATGGGGCCCATCTGTCTGATGTATGATGCCGGCCTTTCTGGAGCCAACAAAGATGGAGGCTTTCAAGTTCCCCAGACTCCTGGGTTAGAGCTGGAGGGAAGTATGAGCTCTGGGGGAGTGAAGGTCCTGTCATGGATCTTTTTCTAGACTCTCCTAAGCATGTCACCTAAAACCATAGGTTTTCTATAAAGAAAGGACGTGACTCCTGGGTGTGGGTGATTTGTTTGGCTCAGTTGGTGGCTCCTAGTCCTTCACTTTTCTACTTCTGCTCTCCCCCTTTACGGCCTTCCATCCTGGGGTCCAGCCGTGACCTAGATCAAGCACCAGGACTTGATCAACAGTGAACATGGGAGCTACTGGTGGGGTTTCTTGTCTCTATTCCAGTACAGTAGGTGAGCTTCATGTCTGTAACTGGGTCCCCAACTGACGGGCAGATTCCATTAAACACATGGACACCCCACTCTGCTGTTGCACCTCATTATCATCTGCCCTCTGAAAGGATATTCTTCCTCCATTGTCAAGAGGTGCTACCTTTCCCGCCCCACTCCTTCTTGGGTGACAGTGCTGTGTGCCATCAAGTCGATTGCTATCCATAATGACCCCATGTGACAGTAGAACTGCTTTCTAGGGTTTTCCTGGTTATAATGATGGGTTAGGCCAGGTCTCCCCCACCCTCCAGAGCCATGGAAAAGATTTAAAATACGAGTCAGTTAGCAGCCAAGTGCTCAAGGCTTGAGCCTCCAGGTCTCTTCCTTATTAGAGAGAACAGAATTTAGGATTTCCAACACACACACACACACACACACACACACACACGCTGCTTTGCACAGGACCTGCTGACCATTGCTCTATGCACTATTTCATATACTATGACTGAAGAAGCTTCTGGATCAGACTGTAGCCTTCCCCTAGGAAGCTCTGGTGGCTTAGTGGTAAGGAGTTGCCCTGCCAAACCAAATGCACACGGTTCAAATCTACAAACTGCTTAGCAGCTGAAAGATGGGCAAATCTCCTTCCATGCAATTTGCAGCTCTGAAAACCCACGAGAAGGTCAGCTATGAGCTGGTTTTGGTTTGCTGGCACATAACAACAACAGTCTCCAGAACAGAGTTGCCAATACGTTCTTCTATACCTACCTACTGTTGGCTGCAGGCTCACTAAGGACGATGGCAGCAGCACAAGCTAATGTCTCTGATGTGACAGACACTGGTCGAAAGTGCTTCACATGCATGAAGTTATTCAAGCTCTGTGAGTAACCTCAATGAATGTTATTATTCTATTTTACAGATGGGAGATAAAGGGCCAGAAAAGCTTAGTAGCCTTCTGGTAAGTGGCAGAGCGTAAATCCTTCTGGTTCCAGTGGCTGTGCTGCTAAGTTGCTAAGTTGCTCCTGAAAGGCCCGATGAGCATGAGTTCAGACCCCTGGGGCAGAGGCCCAGGAGAGACAGAGACTGTTTGGGTTGGTGGAGGGACTGGGAGCAGAGTGTCCAGCATTCCTGAAACCCCAGGGGGGAGTCGGGCAGCACTTCCCTCTCCCTCTGTCTAGATCTATGCTGTCCACTCCCGCAGCCACTGACCACCTGTGGCTATTTAAATCAATTAAACTGAAGTAAGATTACAAATTCTGTTCCCCGGTCACCCCAGTCACACTTTCATGTTCCACAGTCACATGTGGAGCATTAACCTCTGCCATTAGCCACAGTTCACACTCAACACCAGCAGCCTTCCCAGCCTGGGGCAGCACTTTGAATCCAAAGCCTTCAGGAACCATCTCCCCGGCCCCTTCCAGAGCCTCAGCGCACAGAACACCTGGCATTGGGAGGAGGGGCATGGGGCTCTGTGGGAGAGCTGGGAGAGCCCATCCTCACACCTGCCTCCATGTGCCTCATTCAAGCATCAGAAGCAGCAATTAGCCTGCAGCCAGTGTCACTGGAACCCTCTGTCCTCCTCCTCCCAGAGTCTCGGCAGCTCTTAGCAGCTTTACTCTTTTTCCTGCAAGAAGAGATCAGAAGTAGAAGCATTCAGGCTGTGCCTGGTGCTCTCCTCTCTCGGTGTGAAGTCTGTGCCGGGCGCTGCCAGGCTCTGCTTCCAATTAAGAAAGTGAGGCTTCAGTCATGGAGGGGCCGGCGCCCAGCCAGCAGCGCACCTGGCCCCCTCCCCACTAATCAGGGCCTAATTGATGTAGTCGCTTGCTCAGAGGTGCTCCCCTTGCGTCTGTGGGCCCCAGCTGCTGCTCCACGGGAGGGAGCTCAGCCTCTTTGCTACCATCTGGACAGAAGGTGGCAGCTCTGTGTTCACAGCATCCTGGACTTTCTCCATGCCCCTGGGCAGAATCCTGGGAGAGAAGTCTTAAGATGCCTCCCCCTCATCACTCCAGTCCTCCTTTCTCTGCCCACTGGGAAGGGAGCCCCTTAGCCTCAGATCTGTGTGAGCCTGGGTAGAGCAATGAGCGAGGTATGAGGTGCATACGTGGCTCTGTTCACATTCAAGAGTTTGCAGACACTTGTTCTGAAGTGCTCATTGGCTAAGAAATTATGATGCAATCTCTGGGCCTGAGCACAAAATCATCCCTGGACACAGGTTGCTGTTATGTACCGTTGAGTCAGAACCGACTCATAGTTGACCCTCCAGCAGGTTTTCAGAGGCTGTACATCACAAGGGAGGAAATTTCCCATCTTTATCTCATGAAGCAGCTAATGGGTTTGAACCGTGTGCCTTTTGGGATGGCAGTGCCACTCCTTACCTCTAAGCCACCAGAACTTGCTCCTGGACACAAAGGTGCCCCTGTTAGACCAGTGCTTTAGGTTATTTTTTCTGGAGAAGCAAGAATCAGGAGCTATTTTAAAGAGAGAGGAACCCTGAGAGTGGGAGTGGAGGTGCCAGGAGTGAAAAGACTCTGAGAGGCAGACGAGGTGAGGCCTGGCAGGCGTGTCTCCTCCCCAATGACAGCTTGTCCTGGGGATCTGGCTGACACAGGACACACGAGGTTAGAGAATGCAGTTAAGGGACACTCTTTGTGACATCTCATCCTATAGTCTGCAAGCCACTTTCTCTTGGGTTATCTCCACAAGTCTGTCATTTCCTCTCTTTGAAAGGGGAAACAGACCTGCAGTGGACACTGATTTGCCCAAGGCACACAGGGTCAGAGGTGGGGTTGGAACCCAAGCCTCGCCCTCCTGCTCCCAGCCCAGACCTCTGTCATGAGGTGGGACATGGCTGCTAACAGAAATGTCAGATGATCACTTGGCTTTAAGAACATCATTAATCCAATGGTAACATTCTGTTCAGTGTGATCTGATTTGGGGCTGCTGATGATATTTTATGTGGAATTTTAGGGGGAAATGCACAAATTAGATCATTCAAGTTAGTCCAGCACAACTTTGAAAGCACCACCAGAAGACTTTGGTACAGGTGTAAATGACTAAATGCTCGACTACTAGCTGAAAGGTTGGAAGTTCGATTCTAGGTGGAGGAGTCTCGGGGGAGAGGCCCAATATTCTGCTTGGAGAGGTCACAGCCTTGAAAACCTTGTGAAACAGTTCTGCTCTGTACACATGGGGTTGTCATGATTTAGAATCAACTTGGCAACAACCAACAACAGCAAAGCTAAGAGATCCTCTATATCCCTTCCAAGTCCCCCCAAAAGGCCCTCTCTCCATTTGAGACAGCCAGAACACAAGGAAGGGATGTCTGGGGCATAGATTAACCTGTAGAAGGGAGTTTCATTTTGGGTTTTCATTTCTCCTTAGGAACTAGGGGTTGGAAA
Source organism: Elephantulus edwardii (assembly GCF_000299155.1). Classification (NCBI taxonomy): domain Eukaryota; kingdom Metazoa; phylum Chordata; class Mammalia; order Macroscelidea; family Macroscelididae; genus Elephantulus; species Elephantulus edwardii. The sequence goes on from NW_006399794.1 coordinate 6,561,970, forward strand.
GGGATGGTGCTCAAATTTGGTGGGATTCTTCACTTCTTTGTCTTCCCTGAGATATGTTGTCTGAGATATTCATTGTACATTCCTCTGTACTAGCTGTGTGAACTGAGGCTGGCTATCATTTAAAGTGGGGAAGTTGACCAGTCTCCCCCTAAAAGTTCTACTTCTATCAAGACAATTCCAACTCCTAACATCCCCATGTGTTAAGGCTACAGCTACTCCATAGTGTTTTCTTGGCAGTGATCTTAATAGAAGCAGATTGCCAGGCCTCTATTCCACAGAGCCACCAGATGAATTTAAGTCACCAACCCCTGGGTTAGTAGTTGAACATGAAGTATTTGTGCCACCCGTGGACCTTGGGAAAGTAGAAGGGGAGCACGAATTTTTGGCCCAAGTGCTTAGGATGGCATTGGGGCTTTATGACCAACCCATTCTAACCCAGCTGCTCTGCTCACATCACTGGTTCCAGAAAGACACCAGCTGATATTTTTGTTGGGGTCTTGCCTGTCTAAGAATAATAATGGTTATGGAAATAATAGTCCTTCAAAGGAAGGATACCACCTCTTAAGATCTACTGGAAAGTCAAAAGAGAATGAAAAGCTAGGAGATTATAGGGAAGGGAAAATCCTCAAAGTAATTTCCATCAAATTGGAGCTGACTCATAGCTAACTCTCTAACAGGGTTTTAGAGGCTGTAAGTCACACTGGAGAATATTGTGCATCTTTCTTCTGAGGAGCAACTGGTGGACTTGAACTGTCTGCCTTTGGGTTGGCAACACAACTCTTTACCCAGCAGGCCACCAGAGTACCTGGTGGAATTAGAGTTTTTATTATTGTGTACCATCGAGGTGCAACTGTCTCATAGCTGACCCACAAGTGGGTTTTCAGAGGCTGTAAATCACATGGGATGAGCTTGCCCATCTTTCTCCCAAGGAGCATCTGATGGATTTGAACCATATGCCCTGGTGTGGATAGTACAATTCCTTACTACTAAGCCATGAAAGCTTCCTTGTGGGGTATTACAGAAAAGGAGAAATTTTGCTGCTGTTTTGCATGTCAGATCTTCCCCATTTACTGTTCTCCAAGCTCTTTCCCAAAGGATCTTGACTAACCTCCTTGGTTATAATCCAGGACGCTGACTGGGCCATGGGCTTGGCCTTAGTAGACACCAACTCAGGCTTAGTGCTTCTTACTTGTCCTGTTTCCACATGGTATGCTGACCTAGGCCAGGATGACCCTTGAGGCCTGTGTCCACCTCTCCTCTATTCATCCTTCCTGGTTCCACGTGGCTTGGAGAGAAGTGGACTCATCCCCCACCCCCTGAGCTCTCACTCTCTTTCTTCCAGGCACACCCAAGGATCTGATGGCACATTTAGATTCAGGTGTGGTGATGGGCCCCATGGAAGACCGTGAACGGATGTTCCGCACGGCCCAGTCCAGCTGTTCACAACACTCTGCTCTGGGCATTAGACAAGAGTGCTAATAAAGCTGGGCTCTGACTTCCCTTCTGCTGTTGTTCCTACGGGAGGCCCACTGGGAAGGGTGGTGTCAGGCAGGTAGGATATGGGCATTCCTGGGTCCCTGGCAGACCTCATCTCTAATAGCACAAGATCTGAAGTCACCCTTAACCTGGAATGGTTATTAGCATATTAATTAATATTTAAAAACTCATTATGCCTTGATGATGGCTTCCTTAAGCTGCTTTTATATTAATTGCATTCACCCAGGAGCAATAACCATACTTATGTGGCAAAATGGAGTCATTCTACTTAATTACCGAGGAGGTTTTACAGGCAGTCTTCAAAGCCCACAAACAGGCAGAGTTGATGTGATGTCTTCTTTTCAGATTTTCCTTTAAATTGGATACTGTGGTGGTTAGAAAAGTATTTCTTATATTGAGATGAAATGTCCTCATCCACATATAGCCCTCCCCATTGGCCAGGCTGGGGTACCTGAATCCTGAGACGTAGGGCTACGGGGAGCTTGAAGTGAGGCTGTGAGCTTGGAGGTGGGGGTGCTGCTCTAAGGCCCTGTGACCTGGGTCCACCACCCTTGGAAAAGCCACAGGCTGAAAAACCTTCTTCCCCTTCTTGTCAGGGTTCCTCTGAAACCCTTGAGCATTCAAGACTGTCTCTCAGTGGGCTGTGCCTTCAACTTTTTCAGTTACTGGAATCACTGAGCTAACACCCACATCCAGGTCTTAGTCACAGCCCACTGGCTCTGCCCACTGCCTGTGGGGTCATTTTGCCACAGCAGCAGCAGCAGAGGCAGCTCCTATCCACTGCATCGAGGCATTTGCAATGGCGGGAGTGAGGTCCCACAGGTCCTGCTACATCCTTCTTACCTGTCCAGGCAGGTCCCAGTCCTCAGTCCCCAGGCTCATTTCTGTCACCTTCCAGAAGGGGCTGAAGGGCAGCTAGGGCTGGGGCTTGGGTGGCACTTGTCTCACCTCCTCCTTCAGGCTGCAAGGTGATAGAGATGCTCACGGTGGTGCCAAGGTCTCAGAGCCATCCAGCGGGGCCCAGCGGGGCATCTGCTTGAGGCCAGCAGGCAGCACGAGCACCGAGGTCCTGAGCCTGTCAGCTCTGCAGATTGAGTGAGTGTGTGCTTGGCCCATCTCTTCTGGGTCTTGGCCCGAGGAGCCTGCAGGGGCGGGAAAGAGTCAAATGGTGTCTAGAGATAGCATCAGCTCACTGTGCTTTAGAAATTATGGTGAAGTGACAGGCAGGGAAATTGGTGAATCCCTCCCACAGTGCTGATAACACCAGAGCTCATCCATCATGGGCCCAGGGACAACCAGACCAGTCAGAGGGCTGGCTGCTCTGAGGGGTCCCCTGCAGCCCTCAGAGAGAGACAGACAGAGCTGGCGGCAGTGAGGTGCCCAGTGTGATTGTAAGGAAGCCTCTGGATCTTATGGGATGAAAGCCATGGAAATGGGAGGAAGAGAGGAGGGTGGGCTAAAGGTAGCGACAGGGTTAGGTTTGAAGTGCTATCAATTAGGGTAGGTTTTAGAGGAAGGTTGGGTTCAGGTCAGAGGTCATGTGAGGCTTCCAGCTGAGGTTAGAGAGGGATGAGGACTGGAGAATAGTGTTGGAGTTTGGTTTGGAGGAAAAGGTATTCTATCCTGGATGAGGGCTTTGTTGGGGGTCATGCATATATGTTGGGGTGTGAGTATTGCTCACTTAGCAGTTCTTATTTTCATCCTTTCTGGAGCCCAGATAGAGGACACAACCAGGCATGCTTCCTGGGTCAGCACCAGCTGCTGCCCTTTTCCAGCCCAGGGACAGATGACCCAGTCACTTGTGTTGCTGCCAGTGTGGGCAACGTTGTGCTCTCTCTAAAGGACTGTGCTTCTCTGGTTTCTCCTTCAGTCTCTCCTCTATAACCACAGTCATGACCACTGCGCACACTGGCCAGTTAGCTGTAAGCCCTCTCCCCACCCTGGGCAGAAACCCAGGTACAGATCTTAGGAGGCAATTAGGACTCTTGGACTGATAGCACTGTTAGGGCCACTCCTGAAGTCTCCCAGTGCTTAGGCAATAGCTCCTCTATACTAGCCAGCCCTGGGCACTCCTGGTCCTTGATTCTTCCCAACTTGACCCCATCCTCCAGGGAAGCCTGCGCTTATTCTCCTTGCTGCCACATGAGGCTAGAGCAGGGCCCTCCCTCTCCATGGTTCAGATTCAAACATGTCTTTCAGGAGCTGTCTCCAAAGTCAACCTAGAGGGAGCTCTGGTGGCCTACTGCCAAAAAGCTGTGCTGCAATTCCGGGGCAATCTACTCCTGTGCCAGTTGGATCAGACGCGCTGGTACACAACAAGAAAAAAGAAAGAAAAGAAAAAAAGAACACCACAAAATAAAGTCGACCCAGAACCCTCTCCGGCTGACCCTTCCTGCTCTAGTGCCCACATGAGCCTAGCCCATTCTCCCTATGGTCCAGAGGCATTCTGTGAATCTTAAAGCAAAAATGAAGGTGTCTGGGACAAGGAGAGTGGCATGGGAGAGAACAAAGTCCCTGCAAGGGATTGGTAAAATGTGAGTTGTAGCTCTCTGATTCATATTTTCTCTCTCTCTCATAGGACAGGGCCAGCATGTAGTCTAACCCTTCTCTATTTTAGTGTTGTCCAGCTCAGCCTCACCCATTCCTACCCATATTTAGGTTAAGCTCTGACTTTCTAACTATCTATAGTCCCTCTTTGAATTATTTCTGACTTGTTCTTCTGTTGATTCTCCAGAAAGGATATTCCTTTTATTCACACTAGCCACCTTGCCTCCTGCTATAGAAATCTGGGACTTCTACAGGGTCTTATGGTCCTGAATTCAAATCCTTCCTTACCACTTACCAGTTGGATGACCTTGAGTCATCTGCCGTAAGCCTCAGTTTCCTTACCTCAAAATAAGGAGAATGATGTGTTTCATTTAAGTAGTGCAATTCCAAGGATTATATGAGAGGAGGCATGTGAAGTGCAGTGCATATAGCCGGTACTCAGTAAACAGCTGGTACTCTGAGTACCCATGTGCATGGGCACAGCTTGAGAGTGAAGGGCTGTGGCTTCTTGGGCAAAAGTGCTCAGAAGCAAAACCTGAGAAGAGGATGCAAAACAAGCAAGTTTGCTTTGACAATTGTTAGTGGGGTTTGACAAATTTTAGGGGTTTCCCCCTTCCTAACACAGGGTAAGATTGAGCTTCTGCAGCCCTAGCCTGTGTGTCACAGGATTATTTCTGTTCAAAGAACCATGAGCAGAAGTGACAAGTGTCACTTCCAGGGTGGAGCTTTTTAACTGCTGACATGCAACCCTCCAGAGCTCTCCTTTCTGGCTGCTGTCATCAGTAGCAATGCTCCCCAGTACTGCTTCATCGCTGTGGGTACTGGAGTGAAGGCAACTCTGAAAGGGGCAGATCGGCAGTTGTGTGGTGATGGATGTGTGCATATTGCCAACAAGAAATAAACCTTTGTTGTAAGACACTGGGGATGCGGATTACTTGTTATTTCAGTGTAACCTAGCCTACCCTGACTGTTCCAGACTTCATGACCAGAGGCTAAGGTTCAGGCCTCAGCTCCTCCGGCGGCACAGCATGTGACCTCTAGGAGCTGGCCCAGGTGTGCGACACTGTCTCTGGACTGTGAGTCCCCCAAGGGTCGTGCTTGAACTGGACGCCTTGCCACCACAAGAGGGGTGTCTACAATCAGCTGAGATTTTTGAAAGGAAGAGGTAGGTAGGTAGATATTAAAAGAGGAGAGAGTCATAATAAAAAACAAGCAAACCAACCCGCACTATTGGGTCAATTCTGACATAGAGTAACCTTGCAGGACAGACAGGACTTTCTCCATAGAATTTCCAAGTTTCTGTAAATATTTACAGATGCAAACTGCAACGTCTTTCTCTCAGGAAGCCGCTGGTGCTCAAACTACTGACCTTTTAGCGAGTAGCCAAGCCCTTAATCGTCATGCTGCCAGGGCTTCTCATATACCTCTAATAGGCTGTATGAATTTTGAAAGACTGAGTACTTATGCAAAAGATGTTGAGATAACCTGAAAGAGACTGTTTTAAAGTAGAAAGGGCTGAGATGTCTTTAATTGGTGAGAGTATCTCCCCCTCTCCCAGTCATCTGGGAAATGTGAGCTCAAGAGCAAGAAGAGATGAATTATAGAAAATAGATCTGCAATTTTGCACATCTGAATGTCTCGTACGCTGCAGTTTTGTGTCTGCCACACCCAGATCTGTCAGGTCTCACTTGACTTCATTTCCCCAGATAGCTCATGTTCCCAAAAATGGAACCCCTTCTCCTTATGGAGGGGCTCCATGGTCCTGGCTGGAGTTGTGGCAGCAAAGAAGACTCTTTTTCTGCAGTTGATAAATCATGTTTTAGAAATCAGGAGCTGCAGGGCAAGATGAGGTATTTCTCAGCATCACAGAGCCAGTGAGGGGCCTGGGGGAACCATGGGGTACAAGCAATGGTCTTTCCTTGCAAGTACTCTTTCCCATAACCCCACCTCACAGCATAGCACCACACCCTGCTCCCCCTGCGAGAAACGAGGTCATCCATGACCTTTGCTGTCATATACCACCCCTGCATTCAGGCCTCAAGCCGTCTGGCCATGACAGCTGTGCTGAGCCCTCCAGGCCTGCCCCTTTCCTCCCTGCCCTGTGCACCAGGAGAGGCTGACTGGGATGGACAACCCTCCCATTGTTGCTCTCTCCACCCCTGTCCCTCTCGGGACACCATGAGCCCACTGTCCCTCCAGCAGCTCCTCCTCTTTGGTGCCACATAGTTATCCTCTTGGGGTTCCAATAACTGCTTCCTTCCTGTCTTGGATTGAATTGTGTTAAAATATGTCAATTTGGCTAGACCAGATTTCTTTATATCATTAAATTGTTGTTGTTGTTGTGTACCATAGACTTGAAACTGACCCATATCTGACCCTCCAGTGGGTTTTCAGAAGCAGTTAATTGCACAGGAGGAGATTGCCCATCCTTCTCCTGCAGAAAAGCTGGTGGCCTCAAACCACGTGCCTTTGGGATTGCAGCACATCTTCTTGCCACTAGGCCACCAGAGCTCATATCATACAATTAGTCTGTGTGTTTTTATCTGATGTAACTGTCCTCTGTGTCATAAATCATAACCTCTGTAATGCTAATGAGGCAAGACTAGAGGCAGTTATGTCAATGAAGCAGGATATAATCTACAGGAGTATGTTGCATCTTGAATCAATTTGAAATAAAAGAGATTAAACAGTCAAGCAGGGATCAAAGAGACCTACTACCACCAAGAAAGAAGAGCTGGTAGTAGAACGTATCTTTTGGACTCAGGATTCCTGTGCTGGGAACCTCCTAGAACCATGAGACACATACAAAGAAAGCCTTCAGCCTAGAGCTAGCTCTGAATCCAGACTTCAAGCTCCCTAAACTGTGAGAGAATAGATTTCTGTTTGTTAAAGCTACTTGCAGTTTTTCTCTTACTATATCACCAGATATTCGCCATCTCCTATCAGGCAAGGGAGTGGAAATAACTCTCTATTGTCCTTAGCTTGAGGATATAACACTCTTTATAGTTTTCTTAACCCTCCTCACACTGTTGAAAATAGTTCCTTGATTAAACACTTCTCGTATTACTCAGTTTGAGGATGCCATCTGTTTTCTGACAGGATGTGTCTAAGAACCTCCCTTGAAGTATTTATGTAAGGATTGATTGTTGTGGTGGTGGTGTACTGTTGAGTTGGAACCCACCCATAACTGGCCCTCAGTGGGTTTGCAGAGGCAGTTACCACATGTCTTTGGGATTGCAGTGCAGCTTCTTGCCACTAGGCCACCAGAGCTTCCTATAAAGCACAAAGATCAAACACCTGGTACACAGTAGTCCTTGAGTAAGTGACTGCTTTTCACCACCACAACCACCACCAGTTGCTATTAAGTTTATTCCCATTTATCATGACCCCATGTGTGTCAGAGCAGATGTGTGGTCCACAGGGTTTTCAATGGATATTTCAGAAATAGATGGCCAGGCTTTTCTTCCATGGCTCCTCTGAGTGGATTCAAACTGCCAGCTTCACAGTCAATAGATGAGATCACTAACTATTTGAATCGCACAGGAAGTTCAATTAACTCTTACCTCCTAAATATTACCTCAAACATTATTTCTATCCAATGACAACTTTCTTAGGAGAGGTCCCGCTCATTTTTTTTATTGAACCATTTTGACTGTGTTCTTCTTGACTCCACTCTAACCCTCTTCTTCAGGGCCAGAGTGGTCCTGTTGAAGCTTACATCTGACAATACTCTATTACCTTGGTAGAGCCCAGATTACTCAGCTTTTCCTGCAAAGACCTGCTTGATCATCACTGCTCTTCAAATACACAGGTAAAGAAGCCTTCATCAACACTTTTCAGGTCAGGGACTGTGTCTCCCCATGCTCAGACTTCTTTGTCCAGATTTATGATATGGGTAGGTCTTCTTATTCTTCTCTTTCACTGTCTCAAATGACATTTTATACAATATGTTGCTAAGAAACTCTCTAAAGTGCTAAAGAGTAAGGATTTCCGTTTTAAGACTAAGGTGCATCTAACTCAAGTAATCGTATTTTTTATTGCTTCATATGCATGTGAAAATTGGACAGTAAATAAGGATGACCAAAGAAAAATTAATGCCTTTGAATTGTAGTGTTGATGAAGAATATTGAGTGAGCTATCAAAAGAATAAACAAGTCAAAAGACAAATTGCATTGGAAAAATCTGATGTCAGTGATCTCTTCAGAGTGCTAAAGAGCAACAATGTCAATCTAGAGACTAAGGTGTGCCTGATCCAGACTATGGTCTTCACTATTACTTGCCATGCATCAGAGAGCTGGACAATGAATAACAATGACAGAAGAAGAATCAATGCCTTTGAGTAGTGATGATGGAGAAGAGTATTATGTATTGTCAGAAAACAAACAGGTCTGTCCTAGAGAAGGTGAAATCAGGTTGCTCCTTAGAAGCAAGTACTTTGAAACTCCATCTGACATTATTTGGGCATGTTTCCAGGAGGGACCAGTCCTTGGAGAAAGACATCATGCTTGGAAGGTTGGAGGATCAGCACAACATAGGATGAGATGGTTTGACACAATAACTAGGGTTATGAGGATGAATGTGTCAGAGACAGTGAGATTGGCTCAGGAGAGGACAGGGTTCAGAGCTATTGTGCATAGGGTCACTATGAGTCACAGTTGATTCTATCGAATATAACAACATACTAGAAGAAAAATAGCCAGAGGGCTCCTTAGGAAGCAAGGATGGTGAGACTTTGGACATATTATCAGGAAGGGATTGTCCCTGGAAAATGACATCATGCTAAAGAAATAGAGGGTTACTTAAATAGAAGAAAGCCCTCAATAAGAGAAATCAACCCAGTGATTGCAGCAATGGACTTAAGCATCACAGAGACTGTAAGGATGATGCAGGAACTGGCAGAGTTCCATTCTGTTGTAATGGAGTCTCAATGACTGAAGGACACCCAACAATAACAAGACAGGAGATATTAATTTGGACTCTGCAAAAAAGGCCTGAAGATAAGAGGATCTGAGGATGCTGGAATCCTGGGACTTTAATCTTATCCTTCTCTAGAAGGAAACACAGAGGAAGATGGGCAGTGGGAGAAGGTGGAGAAAACTGCATGGAGAAGCGCTGTCCACCCACGGAGTCGTTGAGAGCCAAAGGAGACACAGTCCAGAGGCCTGTGGGAAATGTTAGGAAGAGTTCAAGGACTGGGAAAGATGTTTGAGGATCGAACACGTGCCTGTGGGAGGGTCTGTCAGGATGATTCTAGTGATGCAGGAGGGGCCTTGGCATTCCAAGAGGATAGGCTTACCTCCAGGACCATTAATCAGCTATGGAACTTGGACCCAAATACCAAGTCCTACTGATTCTCCCAACCCCCAAAAAAAGATGGAAGTAAAGGTTATAACTGACACCAAAACCTATGATTATAAAATAATAGTTAAGATGCTGGAGTCAGACTGGTTAACATCAGTTCAGCTCTGTACTAGCTGTCTGACCTCTGACACATTCCTTAACCTGTGTTCAGGCTTCTATTGTGTAAAACTGGAATCATATACCAAATATGTCATACATGGTGAGAATGAGAGGAATTGATAGTATAAAACTCTTGAAATATAAGGACCAGATTAAGCACATGAAGGCCTTAACCACTGATAATCTGTGATTCCCCCACCTCTATGTGCTCAGCATACTTATTGGGTAAATTTTGGAAAGGACACAAGTCTTTCCTAATTTTAGGAAAATTAGGACACCTTTCCTAGTTTAAAACCATGAATTATTTCCCTGTTTCATTCAAATAAATAACTGCATCTGGGTTTATATACAGGGTTTTTTAAAAATTGTGATTTAAATGAAAGTTTACAGAAAAGTTGGGTTTTCATCCATTGGTTGTTGCACATTTTCCTTCCTTCCCCTCCTTTTTCACTCCCCAGTTCACTTTTCTAAAATATTAATTTATTGTTGCACAATTTCCTCCCTCCCTCTCCCTTTCCCCCCTCCCCCAGTCCATTTTGCAATATATCTCTAATTCTGGACTGTTGTCATACATATAATGTCTAATCATATATTCCTTTTAAACAATTCTTGCCTTCATCTGTTCTAATGCAATGTTCATTATCTATCCATATGAGCACAATTAAGTGTTCGGTAATTCTTATTCTTTGCAAGGTTATCCATAATTTATTATGACCCACTTCTTACTCAGAAATCAACTTGAATTTCTGATTGTTCCTTGTTGGTGTACTGCTTCCAGTATTTTAAAACTATCAAGAGGCAGCCATCAGAACAGAGCGGGGTATCACCTCATGGTTCAAAATTGGGAAGGGTGTACGCCAGGGATGAGTCCTATCTCCATATCTTTTCAACCTGTATGCAGAGCAGATTATACAAGAGGCTGGGCTCTATGAGGAGAAGTGTGGAGTCAGGATTGGTGGAAGATCTATTAACAGTCTGCGTTATGCAGATGACACAACCCTGCTTGCCGAAACTGAGGAGGACCTCATGTACTTGCTGCAAAAGGTCAAGGACTGCAGCCTTGAGTATGGACTGAGGCTCAATGTCCAGAAGACAAAGATTCTCACCACTGGACCAATTGGTATCATCAGGATGGATGATGGCAAAGAGATTGAGATTGTTCACAGCTTCAGTTTGCTCAGCTCCACGGCCAACACTCTTAGCACCAGCAGCCAGGAAATAAAAAAACGTATTGTGATGGGAAATTCTGCTGTTAGGGACCTCTCTAAAGTACTCAAGAGCAACAGTGTCTCTCTGGAGACTAAGATGCACCTGATACAGGCCATGGTCTTTGCAATCACTTGTTATGCATCAGAGAGTTGGACAATGACTAGGGAGCATAGAAGGAGAATTGATGCCTTTGAGCTGTGGTGCTGGAGAAGAGTATTGAATGTACCCTGGACTGCCAAGAAAACAAACAGATTCATCCTGGAGAGGGTTAAACCAGGCTACTCCTTGGAGGCAAGGATTCTGGGGCTTCGTCTGACATTCTTTGGGTATGTTGTAAGGAGAGACAGGTCCTTGGAGAGGGACATCATGCTTGGTAGGGTGGAGGAACAGCGTAGGAGGGGAAGACCCTCTATGAGGTGGATTGATTCAGTGACTGGGGTAATCAGGATGGGTGTGTCAGAGGCAATGCGATTGGCACAGGATAGAGCAGAGTTTAGGGCTGTTGTACATAGGGTCGTTATGAGTCGCAAATGACTCGATGGCACATAACAACAACAACATGTTCAGGAAGGTTTTATTAGAATGTAATAATTAGTATTGTTCTATAATTACTTATTCTTATTAGGTTTATCACATTTCACTTATTATTTATTATGTTATTACTTTTCATGTTGTTTTACACATATATGATGAGTTGCTCTTTCCTATTGGCTTATTTTGATATGTTACCTGCTAAAATGGATAAACTGGGCAACACATTCAAGTAAACCCCTAAATGTTGTGGAGATACAAAAACTTCTTTCTTTTCCAGAAAGTCCACATTCAGCAAATGTTATACAGCAACAGCAGGTACAAAATAACTTTCCAATATTGATGTTCTTTATTAATTTGTGACTGTTATTACAGTTCATGCAATAAGTCAAACCATGTCTTCAATTTAAACATGACAAGAGTCTCTGTGAATTAAGTATCACTCATATTCCACTGGCATCAGTAGCTAAATCTATCAATAGCAAATTGGAAATGAAATTATTTACTACTTGATAGTATGCAAACAAAACAATATAAAGAGCTAAATAATGTTAAATAAAGTAGCCATTTTCTCTTATAATTTTCACCAATAACTTTATACCTTAGACATATATTGTAACCACAGAGCCTTGTTTACTTACCATCTGAAATTTTTTACACAAATCTTCAAATGAATCACAGAGATGTTGATAATCACTTAGCCTTCTTTTAAGCTAATAATTTATATTATTAGAATCATTCTGCAAAGCAGGGTTAATGTTTTTCTGTTACTTGTGGTGGCTAATATGACAATTTCAGATTCTAAAATAGTTTAACTTTTTATACCTTTATTAATTTTTACTACTGTATGGAATAGATGCAGAATTTAGAAGAAATTTTGTTATATTCTTACTGCTATTAGCCATTTCAGCACAAATGGCACATTACACCAATATTTACCCATTAAACTTGAGTGTTCAACCTAAGTCTCTTCTGATTTCATTACATTATATCACTTAAGAAATGTGGTTATACTATAGCAAATAATTTTGAGTAATTGAAAACAAAATTTCTAAAACAAGCAAGATTTATAAAATAAACATTTGAATTTGTAAATGAACATAAAAATAACATAAAAATATATATTTCTGTCTCCATACCATATTGAAATCCATATGCTGAGCAAATAATTGGAGAAGCTGGGCTTTATTAAAAGAATGTGGCATCAGGATTGGAGGAAGACTCATCAACAACCTGAGTTATGTGGACAAAAGAACTTTGCTTGGTGCAAGTGAGGAGGACTTGAAACGATTACTGCTGAAGATCAAAGACTACAGCCTTCAATATGGATTGCGTCTAGAAAACAAAAATCCTCATCACTGGATCAATAAGCAGTATCATGATGAATAAGTGATTAAATTGTCCATGATTTCATCTTACTTGAATCTATAATCAACTCCCTTGGTACCAGCAGTTAGGAGATCAGGAGACATAGTATTGGCAAGTCTGCAGCCAGGGATCTCGCCAAAGTGCTGTGGAACGAGGATGCTAGTTTAAAGACTAAGGTGTGCCTAATCCAAGCCATGGCTTTTTCAAGTGCTTGCTATGCATCTAAGAGGTGGACAGTGAATAAAGATGACAGAAGAATTAATGCCTTTGAGTTGTGGTGCTGGAAAAGAATACTGTATGTTCAAGAAAACAAACATTTACTGAAAAGGGTGCAGCCAGCATGCTCCTTAAAGGGAAGGGTATGAAACTTTGTCTCACATACCATTGGCATGTTTTTAGGAGGGAGCAGACCTTGGAAAAGGACATTATCCTCAGAAAAGTGAAAGGGAAGGGAAGGAGGGAAATACCTTCAACAAAATGAATTGACATGGTGACTATTACAGTGGGCTCAAGTGTGGCCGAGATGATGAGGATGGCGTAGGCTACGGCAGAGTTCAGATCCATTATTGACAGGTCGCTATGAGTTGTGGTCAGCTCTACAGCACTTAACAGCAGCATTCTATGTTGTGCTCCGATGGCATAGTTTGTAGGGAGGGCGCTGCTAAACCAAAGATGGCTCCTCTCAGGCAGCTTGGATCCACCAGCCTTTGTGAGTGAAAGATGGGCAGTTTTTTCCCCGTGAGAATTATAGCCTCCAAAAACCCACTGAGCGAGTTCTGACTCCAGGACAATGAGTTTGAGTTTGAGATTTTGTGTCAGTCACTAAGTACTTGGGACATCAATAAACAAAACCAGTAATTTCTGCCATCCTATGGTTGTGTGCCCTTCAGTCAATTTTAAATTCATAATTACCCCATGTGACAGTATAAAATACCCGACAGGGTTTTCTAGGCTATAATTCTTAAGGGTGTAAATCCCCAGCACTTTTTCTGAGGGTTTGAACCACCAATCCTTCCGTCAAGAGTTGAGCCCTTAACATTTATATCATTTGAGATCTTTCCTATCCTCATATAGCCCACATTAGGGCAAGAATGGACTTTTAGGCATTGAATTATATTATATCCAGAACTAAAAGATCTTGCTTTTTTTGTGTGTGTGTGAGAAAAATTTATGTTTAAAATTATCCAGCTGGGCTCAGTTTCGATGATCCCAATTTTGTTGACAACATCCAAAGCATCCTAGTCAGGAGCAAGTCGAACATAAGCCTTTTTCTCTCCATTAGTCCTAATCAGAGTGTTGACCTTGCCCACATCAATGTCACAGAGCTTCTTTACACCTTGTTTAATTTGGTGCTTGTTGGCCTTGACATCCGCAATGAAAACAAGCGTGTTGTTATCGTCTATCTTCTTCATGGCTGACTCAGTGGTCAGGGGAAACTTGGTGATGGCATAGTGGTCAAGCTTGTTTCTCCTGGGGGCGGTCTTCTGGGGGTATTTGGGCTGCCGTCGGAGTCTCAGCGTCTTAGGCCGATGGAAGGTGGGTAACGTGGGGATCTTTTTTTTTTGGCTGTGGATGCCCTTCACGACTGCCTTCTTGGCCTTTAATACCTTTGCTTTGGCTTCAGTTGTGGGAGGGGCAGGGGCTTCGCTTGGAAGGACTCATTTACGTGTGGATATGCTGTTTATAAACGCACTTCTATTCATTAAAGAAGGTTCCCTAAAGCTGCTCAACAAGGTGCAGGATACATGAGTGAGCCTACTTCTTGAAAAGACGTGTCTGCCTTGAGCCCTCCAGTTAGTGACAGCGAGATGATGCCAGGCAAGAGCCAAGAGAACCAGAAAAAAGGAAAGTTGTGGGGCGGAGCGAACCAGGGAGAGCTGAGCTCAAGACGGGGCGGGGCACGCCCAGGTGCGGAGGGGGGCTGAGGGGTGGGACACGCCCACTCGGGGCGGGGCGATCAGTGGCGGGACACGCCCATTTGGGGCGGGGCGAACTCAGGACCGGGCAAGGAGGAATCTTGGGTTCTAGGAGTGGCTTGGAAAAGTACCAAGAGTATCGGGAGGAAAGGTCAACCTTCTCTCCTGGCCTTTGGCCTCCTGCCTACCTCTGACCTGGCCCTTGCGGACCCTCCTGTCAGCTCCGAACCATTCCCACGAGTCAAGAACAGGGCGACTTAACAGCGTGCAAGGCCACCCCTCCCTTCTGCGTGCCTCCCTCCGCCTTCTAAGCGCACATCTTTCTAATGGGATTAGGCTTCATATGGGTCAGGGAACAATTTATTATTCTGCTGGCTAGAGCCAAGTTTCCCTTTGAAAAATGGTTACTCCCGCAGTCGGCAATTACTTCAAAATAAATTTACCAAAGACAAAATTGTGCCTCTTGGGTCAGTAAACGACTTGCCTGTTTGGGGCTGAGGAGACAAGGTGTTTATTAAGGACCGCCTTCGTTTCCTGTGCAGGTTTTTCAGTTTGAATAATTGTCCAATTAAATATAATTTGGAAGTCGGTGCTAACCCAGTGCCTGGATTGCAGGAGGAAGAATCACTCCGAGGCGTGCATTAATAAATCCCTCGGAGCCCCATCGCTCCCCAAGCCCCTCCTTTGGTTTAATTTTGAGAAATTTTTTTGTCTTTCCGCGGCCTACATGCCTCCCGTTTGGAAATGAGCTGCTTTCCCCCAAAGAATTCCTAAGCCTCGCTGGTTTCCATCTGTCTGTCTGCTTCCCTCCAATAAGCAGATGCTGGAGTTTCTCAGCTGAGACGGTATTCTGGTGCTGGGGCCAGTGGGCCCACTCTTTATAGGTCTGTGAAACGATTGTCTGTTCGTTTTCATTCATTCATTCAACAAATACTTACTGACAACTTAATCTAAGCCAGGCCCTGGGCTGGATATGGAGAGAAATCCTGGCCCTCAAAGATTACTCAGGGAACTGAAAGAAGATGGACACATAAATATTGTACATTGTGTTTAGTGCTATGTAAGGTGAGCCCAGGGAGCTCTGGGAAAAGAGGCGATCCCTGAGCTAGCTTGGCTAGGGGAGATATTCCTGGAGAAGGTGATAGTCACTGAAGCCTGGGAAGACAGACATAAGATGAATATGTGGAAACTCAGAGGTCAGAGAGCACTTGTCTGGGTCATGGAAAGTGGGATGCTGACAATACCAGGCCCCTGTATGGCTTACCATACCCAATCATGTAATCAACAACTATTTATTGTTGTGTTGCTATTGTGTACCATAGAGTCGGAACCAACCTGGAGCTAACCCTCTGGTGGATTTTCAGAGGCAGTAAATCACATTGGAGGAGATTGCCCATCCTTCTCCCACGGAGCAGCTGGTGGCCTCGAACTGTGTGCCTTTGGGATTTCAGTGCAGCTTCTTGCCACTAGGCCACCAGAGCCATCTCTGTATCCTAAAGAGTCCCTGAAATGGCTAAGGTGTTTAGCTATTAATGGAAAGGTTGGAAGTTCAAGTCCACTTGAACTCAGAAGAAAATCCTAATTAATCAACCACTGAAAACCCTCCAGTAAAAAAAAAAAAAGAGAGAGAGAAAGAAAAGGAGTCCTGTGGAGCACAAATTTATGCCGACACCTGTAGGGTCCCCATGAGTTGGAATTGACACGATGGAAACTGGCTTTTGAAATAGTAAACTATTCCAGGTAATGATGACAAGAGTAGTTAGAAAAACAGAAACCATTCCTGGCTGAAATGGAGCTTAGATGTTTGTTGGAGAGACAGACAGACAACCAGTAAATTATTCATGTACCATGTTGTGGTAAGTGAAGTGGAAGGGGTTAGGGAGTACAGGGAGAGGTTGCAACTTTAGGTGGGATGTTCTGGGAAAGTTCCATTAAGATGATGATGGTTATTGAGT
This sequence comes from Elephantulus edwardii, assembly GCF_000299155.1. Classification (NCBI taxonomy): domain Eukaryota; kingdom Metazoa; phylum Chordata; class Mammalia; order Macroscelidea; family Macroscelididae; genus Elephantulus; species Elephantulus edwardii. The sequence continues at coordinate 6,578,453 of NW_006399794.1, forward strand.
GAAGGAAGATGAGGTAGGTGAGGGAGTGAGTCTTGAGGATATCTGGGTGAAGGGTAAGAGAACAGCAGATGCTAAGTTCCTGAGGTAGGCAGCTATGTGTTATCAGGACATAAGGAGGCTAGAGTAGGGATGGAGCCAGGGAAGCAGCCAGGCTTGGAGGCAGAAAGTCACAGAGGAAGAGGGAGAAGGAGGCATACGAACTGAGAAAACACCCTCAGGCAGAAGTGAGTGAGATCAAGGGTCCCTGGGACTTGTCTTCTAGCTGACTAGGCTCTGATTGGCTGGATTCGAAGCTTCAGGCTGCCTCATGGCTTCTGCATCCCCACAGCCCCCCAGTGACTCAGTGGGCAGTGGCATCCTCTACCCCCTTCCACTAACAGGAGGCCTGGGGCGGGGGTGGAGGGACAGTAAGGACTACGAGGTGCAGCAGCCTGCTATCAAGCTGGGCCTCCCTGACCGCCACCTCCATTCTTTCTCAGTCCCACAGGAAAGGAAGGATGGTATTTGTCTGCCATATTCACAGCGATGGAGGTGATCCAGGCTGAAAGAAAATCAATAAGATGTGTCCATTTATGTGACACAAAGGAAGAAAGGTCTGCAGACAGAAATAGGCCGGGATTCACGCGCAGGCGACTTAATAAGACTTTTCCCCAGTTTGAAGAGGAAGGTAATTTAGATTTGCCTTTGAACGTCTCCCTTTTTGTGCCTCAATAACTCTCAGGATCGGCCTGCTTAGGAAGCAAGGAAAAGGAGATTGGCCGCCTACTTAGAAGACAAACCCGTTTGGGAAGGCAGCTTGCTTGGAGAAGTTCAAACACTGGGCTTGAGAAAAGATGAAAGTGACACGTCAGCACATCCTCGGCCCATTGATCATGATTGAGGCCTAAGCCTGGTGCATTTGGGCGGGAGCAGGACAATGAGAACAAGGCCAGGCTGCCTGGAGGCCTCCTCTGAGCCATGGTGGCTCCGGAGATGCTCATTACTGGCACCAGGGCTTAGTGGCCAGACAGGGCACTAGGCAGCTAGGCCCTGCCTGCTCAGCACAAAGATGTGCAGGTTTTGTCCCCACCTTAGCCCAGAGGGCAGCCGGGCTTCTCCCTCAGGCCTTGGCGTCCTGGCTTTGGTGAACAGGACTCAGGCACTCTCTCCTTTCTGAGTTCAGTCCAAAGGCTGACCTAGTTCATCTACTTACTCAGAGAACTCTTTCTGCCCAAAGTCTGGAATGGGTGCAAGAAAGTGAGAAGTGTTAGCTTCTCATGGATCTGCTGAGGAGAAGCACAGTGTCTGCCTACTTTGTGCTGCCTGAGTGGGTGCTCTTCACCTGGACAGTTCACCCCGCCAGAAAGAGCAGGGACCTGGAATTTTAGGAACCTGTGTGCCTCAAGGTCCTAGGACCCCTTAAGTGTCCAGAAAGGAAGGGAGAGGGCCAGGATTTGGAATCAAAGTGCTTAACTCTGCAACCTGATTTATGTGACCCTGACCAAGTTCAATGTTCTCTTCTGCAGACTTGCTGTGCTACTCTCTGGGCTATCCATCATAGTAACCACTAGCCCCATGTGGCCACCAAGCACCTGAAATCTTGTTGTTACTGTTTGGTGCCATCGAGCCAACTCAAAGCAACCTTATGAACAACAGATCTAAACCTTGCCCTATCCTGCAGCAGGGTCACAATCTCCATCATGCTCAAGTCCACTTTTGTAGTAACTGTGTCAATCCATCAAGTTGAGGATCTTCCTCTCTTTCTCTCACGCTCCACCTTTCCAAACTTGGTTATTTTTTCCCAAAGATTAGCCCTTCCTGACAACATGCCCAAAGCATGTGAGACACAGTTTCACTATCCTTACCTACAAGGAGCTCTCTGCTTTCACTTCTTCTGAGGCAGGCTTGTTTAGTTTTTTGGTGTTTTTTTTTTAAGTCTATAGTATATTCAATACTCTGCCAACACCACAATTCAAAGGCATCAATTCTTCTTCGATCCTCCCTATTCATTATTGAACTTTTAGATGCATAGGAAGCAACTGAAAATACCATGGCATATTGGGCATAAGCCTCTGTAGGTCTTTAAACTGACATACTTGCTCTCTGAGATGAGATGTGCTATACATATGAAACATATACACCAGATTTCTAAGACATTTTATGAGGAGAATGTAAAATATTCCCAAGATTTATATATTGATTACTTGTTGAACATACCATGGACTTCCAGGAGAACAAACAGGTTTGACCTAGAGAGGGTGAAACCAAACTGCTCCCTGGAGACAAGGATTCTGAAGCTCCATCTCATATACTTTGGGCACGTGACCAGGACAGACCAGTCCTTAGAGAGGGACATTACGCTTGGAAGGGTGGAAGGACAACACAGGAGGGGAAAACCCAGAAAGAGATGAATTGATTCAGTGACTGGAGAAATGGGGTTAAGTCTGTTGGTGATAATGAAATTGGCTAAGGATGGGGCAGGGTTAAGAGCTAATGTACATAGGGTCACTATGAGTCATAGGAGGCTTGATAGCACATAACAGGAACCACACTTGTTGAAATGACAACGTTTTGGATATATTAAGTTGAATGTTATTAAAATTAGTTTCATCTTTTTATTTAATGTGACTAATGAAACCTATTGCATCCAGTTGAGTCTAACTTATAGCACCCTGGAGGGAAAAATGGAACTGCTGCAGAGGTTTCCAAGGTTTTAATCTTTATAGAAACAAACTGATAGCCATTTTTCTCCCATGGAGCAGCTGGTGGGTATGAACTGATAGCCTTTTGATAGAAACTTTAAAATGATATATGTGACTGGCATTGTATTTTTTATGACACTTATCTACCTGGTCTCCAACATGAACATTCTAGAAAAGGAATTTGCACAAAGCCCATGTTTACAGCCATAACACTGGCAACCAAGAGAGACCAGACCAGCTTCAGGAGGGCTTTCTGCCCAAAGCTAGGTCTTTTGGAAATCACACTTTCCTAGTACTAGGAACTAATGATTATTAACCTGGATGAAGTAATGCTTTCAGAATTCTCTTATTGGTGGTCAGGGCTGTTACTGTTAAATAGGAGAGGTATCCTATGGACATTTTCTTCTCTCTGTGGAGTTTCTATGCCAGACTGTGCTGTCTAATAACGTTACCAAAATTGGTAACAGAGACCAGCTGGTCTTAATAAAGCCTTAGCTGAGGATCAAGAAGGCATATCAGAGCTGTTCAAGCTGAAGTCTAACACCTCCCTCAATCTCAGGTGGAAGCTTTGAAAGACTACTGGCATCTCCTCTGGGATTTCCCAGATGGCATTCATTGATTCCTTAATCAAAGGTCCCCATCCTTTATACTATGACTGATCTGCACATCAGTTTGTGGCTTCATTTGGCTGGAATCCTTCCAAATATGACCTGGTCCCTGTGCTCCAGTGCCCAGCATTGGCCCTGGCGCAGAAGAAGAACTATGCATTGAAGAAATGGGTGAGTTAATGGATAGCACTTGGTTTTGGAAGATGGGGGGATAGAGGGAGCTTAGGGTTGATGCAAATAAAGTGTAGGAGTTTGTCATGGGACGAGGTAAAGGAGGAGAACTTCCATGACCCCAGCACTTACAGTCTTGGGTTCCTCCCCTGCAGAAGGTGACAACACACCTAAGGCAGCCTGTCCAAGGGAAGAAAGAGGGTACCTTGTGCCTACTGATGGGTCTTGATACCTGGCAGCCCACACAACCAATAGATCTAATGAGGGAGTTGATCCAGGGGCCAGTGAAGTCAGAGAACCCTAAAGACACCTGGTGCACTTCAGAAAGGAAAGGCCACAGCAACTGAGGGGAAACGCATCCTGTTTGGAGTTGGGTAACTCCTCCTAGCCTAGGAATCTGGAAGCTGGGACCTTTGGGAGGAGGAAATGACAGGATGTCTCTGGTTAGAGAGGAGAGATATTGGAGTGGGTTGGATTGAGAGGTGCCGTAGGGCAGGGAGAGTCTGGGCTTGGTGGGATTGTCCAGCAGAAGATGTCAGGCCTGGGTGGAAAGGCTCTGGCTTCCAGAGAAGCTGCTGGAACTCACAGGCAGTGTTAGGACCCTGCAGCAGCTCCCAGATGTGGTCATGTCTAGGCAGCTATGTTGGCAAGACAGCTAGGCTCCGTACTGTGCCACTCACCAGCCTTCCCAGGCCTCTGACCAGAGAATATCACTGTAGCCTCCACACCAGCTGGGAGCCCTGCTGTGAGATGAAGACCACCCTAGAGTGTAGAGGCCTGACTTCAAGTGCTGCTGAGAGCTCTGGGAGACCTCTACCCCTCCCCACCCCAAGCCTTGGACTCTTCATCTGCAGGGTCCTTGGACAGCAGCCACTTCCTGCCCACCCTGGAGGGCTGAGCTCTGCCCCTTTGTGGAGAGGGAGTTCTGCATCTCAGCTGGCAGGGGCAGATCCCCAGAGCTCCTCAGGGTGGGCAGATGAAAGGCACTCACCCCCACCCTGCGCTCCCCCAGCCTCCCGGCCAGTCACTTCACCTCTCCTCTCCTCAGCAGAACTGTAAGAATTATTATTTTTTAAATCCTCATTGGAATGCTAATTTTGATTTTGAGTGTCTGTCATGGGCTCTTTGAAGTTTTTCAGACAAAATAAGTGTCTCCTTAACAGAGGGGATTAGCGCCTACTTGTTTAGAATCCTCTGACTGAGAGTGACAACCAATTTCAGAATCTGTGGGGTTTAGGGAAGCTTCAGGAGGAGGGGCTGCCTTCCTCCCTGGTGGTCAGCTTTCCATAAATGGCTTAATGGGGTTAGAGTTTAACCCCTCAAACAGGGATCAGAGCCCCCAGCTTGAAAGCCAATGAGCAGCGAGGCAGATCTTGCTATTTGAATCCAGCAGGACTTGCTTAGGACTCTTTTATTCTCTTGAGTTTAAAGAAAACAAACCCACTTCCCTTGCAGAATTGAGGGCCAGCTCCAGCCAGCTGCCCCCAGCCTCCTCCCTCAAAAGCATGCCTTCGCTCCACAGGTAATTCATGGCCCGGGCTCATCTCAGGCTGGGATGCTCCTGGCTTTATGATTCTGTTCAATTCGGGAGTGCTAATGGGGCAATTTGTAAAGAAAGAAATATAATGAGTTATCACAAAGCCCAGCAAGGACTCGACAAACCGGGCACTTCCCATCCATCAAGCATCCTAGCGTGGTCGCAGCGCAGCAGTGCCAGAAATCTTGTGAGGCCCCTGGGAGCGCAGCCTTTCCCAGCCTGGACTTGCACAAATGGCAGTCCTCACCACTGCAGTTCCTTCCCCCCTCTGCTCCGCCCCCCAAATCATGGTCCTCAAGAGCCAGCATGGCTACAGATGACCTGCGTTGCATGTGGGGTGCATGGAGGTAAAGAGGTGATATGCCATTTATTTCCTGAAGCAAAAATAATACCATGCAGGTCATTTTTAAGAAGGGTATTATTACCACGGGAGGGGACACCCCAGTGGGCTGCAGATTTCATTAGAAATGTAGCCCAGGCTGAGGGAACTTGTTCTGTCATTGACTCTCAGGTCATGGATGATATTGGGTAGCCAAATCCATCCAGTATGTCCCTCAAAACCCATCTCCACCCAGTCTAGACCTGTGGGTGGGACTTGTGGGTCATTCTCTGCACAGAGGAGTGGACATTATGTCCATTCTGCTGAGTTAGCAGGCCTGCCTGACCTCAATTCCTAAGTCCACAGGCAGGGAGTTTTAGAGTCACATTCCCCTATCCCTACCGCGACACATGTGTTCTTTTTATAACTGCTTAAAATGAGGTCCAGAGAGGGAAGCAAATTGCCAGAGGGCCACAGGAAGACAGTGGAAGCTTGTTACCCTGTATGTGTGTGTGTGTGTGTGTGTGTGTGTGTGTGTGTGTGTTTTTACACTTACACTGGGCTCTATGCTGGCCCAGCCCACTCATCCTTGACTCTGGGAAACCTCGAGTGGTCTCCACTCTTCACTCCCTAGACTAACTCAGGCCTAGCAACGTAGAAGGCACAGACTTTGGCTGGCTTGGAGAAGGCTGGCCACCTGTGCTCTCGCCTCTGTTCCTCCAGCCTCCATTGTTCCACAGCTGCATGACTGGCCTGAACCCTGGGGATTGCCCTCCAGGCAGCTCAGGAGGCCATACAAAGTCATGGCAAGTCCTTGACATAGGCACAGGGGACAAGGAAGAGTCTGGTCATTGTGAGGACTGCTTGATCCCCAAGCACAGTGATGTGGTCCGGATTGGTTCTCAGCACGGTGCCAGGGGCCTTTGCACCACCCTTTCAGAGCCTGCCTTCTTTCCTTCTCTTCTTATAGGTGATCCTCAAGGACCGGGAATGTCAACCTGGAGACTCAGAGCTGGCAGGTCCTCCAGAGTGGGTCACATCATATCCCTCATAAGGAAAAGAAATGGTATCACTTAGCGAAGGGTTGAGCATGGCAGAGACAATGAGGACAGTGCGGGATAGGGCAAGGTTTCAAACTGTTGTTCATAGGGTTGCTGTGAGTCATTATCGACTCGAGAGCACCTAACAACAACTAGCAAAGCTACTAAGGAACTCTGGTGGTGCGGTGGTTAAATGCTTGGCTGCATTTGAAAAGTTGGAGGTTCAAATTCACCTAGCCTCTTTGAGGGGGAAAAAACCTGGAGAACTACCAAGAGACAATTCCACTCTGTCACACGGGGTTAGGATGAGTTGGAATCAACTTGACAGTGTGTAACAGTAGCATAGCAAGCATTCACTGTGTCAGGCATGATTCTGAATGCTGTAAATTAGTTAACTCTCAGTACTGTTGGTGTAGACGTTATTCTTATTCCCATTTTACAAACTTGGAAATTGAGGCATAGAAAGGCTTCAGAATTTGCTCAAAGTCATCTAGCTTGTAAGTGACAGAGCAAGGCTCCAAACCCAGCCCATCTGACTCCAGAGCCAGTGCCCTTAGGGATCACTGATGCCTTGGGTCCAGCAGCTTCCTTGACTCTGACCATGACGCCCCATCATAAGGTGAAACTGAATGGCAGAGAGGAGACAAAATTATTTTTATTAAAGGAGCCAGGAATGAAGAGCTTGGTAGGTTTGAGGCCAGAGTTGAGGTTTCCCTTGTGTTGTAAGAGACGGACAAGGGGTACAAGAAGGATTAGGAAATCCCAGAGAGCATGGAGCTGTTCTGATAAATACCTGCTCAGTGCCGCATCATCTCAGCCACAGCCCTGCAGGGTCAGAATTACATCTTCATTTAATCAGTGAATAAGATAGAGGCTCAGAAAGGTTAAGGAACTTATTTAAGGTCACACAGATAATAAGAAACTTGGCTGGTTACAATCCTAAGTCTATGTGATTTCAAAACTGAGATCCAGTTGCCATGATTCTAGAGACGGGTGGGGATAAAGGAAGGCTGAAAGCTACATGGGAGAGTAGTGATGCCCAGTAATGGCCGCTTTTCAGGGGGCCACACAGAGAAGTCAGGGTGCTGGGCAGGACTGACAAGATGGGAATTCTAAAGAGAAGTAGAGACCAGTCCTAGATGTGAGTGCCACTTGAGTGGGGCAGGGCCTACAGGGATCCACCTCCACAGCTCCTCATCACTCCCAGCTCTCTCTGTGGCAAGGAGGCTCTGAGTTGATTGATATCTGGAGGACCCTCACCTGAGTGATGGGAGGAGAAGACAGCGCCTCCTGCTGCTACATCACACATCACACCGCTTTACTTAAGTTCCAGGAGCTTTGCCATTACTTCAGTGACATTCCCTTTACCCACTTTATGTCACTGCACCCCTGGGTCTCATGGCTCCTGACCACCACTCCTCGTGCCCCGGTTCCTCCGTCCCATGCCATCCTGGGAGCGGAAGGGTTACGACTTCTGCTGCTGAGTGGAGGCTGCTGTTCCCCAGCGTTAAGCAGCTTTAGTGTCTCCTACCCCAGCCCTGATTTAAAATTCATAAATGCTAATCCTTCATAATTTACGGTTTAAAAGCAGCCCCACTCACAGGCCCCGTGGCTACAGCTCTGTCAGAGTAATTATGCCGCCAAGCTGAAATTGGACTACTAACTGAGATATTAAACAGGGGGTGTGGGGGGGAATCCTCGCGCTGGCAGCCGACCCAATTATTCCAAATAAGCAAACAGATTAGTGAGTAATTTTCCAGTTAAATTTGGTGATTGGTGCCAGAATTGTATGTTAAATATTCAGAAGTAAATAGATTAAAGATGAAATGTGCCCCCCTCCCTTTTTCTGGGCTTAATTTACTGTGTATATTAAAACTTTTTCATGAGGAGGGAAAAAAAGTAAAAATGATAATTAAAAAATCCAAATAAACCCCTCTGGGCTTCCCAGTGCAGCTCAGAGAGTTGGGCTCAGCCCCACACCCCAAGCCTCCTTGAGTTCCCAGCTTTCCTGGGCGGGACCCTTACACCAGAACTCCTGCTTCCCCAGAGAGTAAGGGGGTGTAGGATTCTGGGAATATGGGTGGGCTGGGCAAAGAGCTTCTCAGCCTTGGTCCTCTGGGGTTGTGTTTCTGCACCGAAAGAAATCCCAAATCTATTAGTCCTAAAGTCGGCCAGAGCCCAGAAAACCCAAGCAGGGGGGAGGAGGGCAGAGGGAGGAGGGGGATTAAAGGGCTCCTCCAGGCACCAGCTCTCTGGTTTCTAGGTCCCAGTGCCAGGGGCTGTATCCCGGGCATCTGCGCCTATCAGCCACGCTTTGCTGGTCTCACCCTGGTCACTGGGTCAGCTTTCCCGGGGGCGGGCAGGGTTGGAACCCCCGCTCAGCTTCCTGTGCACCTCCTGTCCTCAGCACACACCTGGCGAGTCTTCTCTGCTTTCTTCCTCCCACATTTTCTCTGAGCACTGGATTCTCCAACTTACTGTGCATTCTCTGTTGGGACTCAGCCTGCAGCTGTGTCTGTCACAAAGGGGCCGGTGAGTCATCTCTCCAATAAGCAAATGTAAAGATGGAGGTCCAGAGAGGGGCCACGGATTCGCCCAAGGCACACAGCCCAGATCAGGGACGGTTTCGATTGCTCAGCTTCCACGCTCTCTGTCTCCCCTAGAAGGCCTGGGTTTCTGACACATGCTCACCCTGGACAGGTGCATCGAGCTGCGGAGGAAAGGGTGGAGAACCAGAAGGGAACCAATGGGAGCAGTAGAGAAGACAGAAACTAGAAGGATAACAGACTATTAGCTCAGGCTAGGACAGCAAAAAAGGGGAGCTGGGAGAAAAGAGAGAGGCCCCCAGAGGGACAGGGGCATGCAAAGCTCAAAGACCCTGGGAAGGAAGGGCAGGGGCCCTGGGCCAGGTATCCTGTCTCGTTCTTGTCCTTTTTAAGCCCAGCATCCCAGTCGCCTGCGTGGGAACCAACATTATCCATGACTTCCCCCAGGACAGGATTTCCCTTTCTTCCCTTTGCCACAAGACTGTCCTTCCTGCCTCTGAGTTCCAAGTCCCAAAGTACTGAGAAGGTGGATGGGGGAAATGGGAAACTATTGCACTCTATTACATTCTCTTATATTCTTCAGAGGTCCTCTGCCCTTTCCCTGATCTCTGAGAGCCATCTCTTTGGCCTCTAGGAATCTCTATCCTTTTGAAGAGCACTTCATAGCCAAACCTATTGCAGTGGAGTGGGTACCAACTCAGCACAGTGCCTCTTTTTCAGTCTCTGAAGAGCCTGCTGGAGGACAGATAGGGAGTGCTGGAGGGAAACACAAGGAATTGGCTCCATCACCTCTTCCCAACATGGACGTGCTGAGGTTATTAATATCATAAAAGGCCTGGCTCAGGTCACTTGAGGGTGCTTGAGTACCATCAAGTCAGAAGTGGATTTTCAGAAGCAGTAAATCACATAGGAGGAGAATGTTCTTTCTCCCACACAGCAGCTGGTTTCAAACTGTACACCTTTGCATTGGCAGGGGCATTTCTTACCACTAAGCCACTAGAGCACCCTTAGGTAGTACTCTTATGTAAATATTGGACCAGTAAGGACACTTCTGGGGCCTACAGCTGGTCAGAGGAGGATAGTATGGGGGAGACAGAAAGAATAGCCTGCTTCATCCTTGAGATCTGTCTTGTCTCAGTCTTCTCTACGCCTCCAGGCTATCACTGTGGTGTGTCATGGAGTCAGAACCAACTCATAGCTGACCCTCCAGCGGGTTTGCAGAGGCAGTAAATCACAAGGGAGAAGACTGCTTGTGCTTCTCCAAACATATTGCAAAGGCCTGAGAATCTTACAAAATACATACATCCTCCCTATGGGTGAAACTCCCTAAAAGATGTTAAATAAACTACTCAGTGGGTGTTGTTACTCTTAGATCAATGATTCACATTTTTAAGCTGCTAAACCCTTTTTTCCCCAACAAAATTTGTCCTAGAGATGTTCATTATGCAAAGCAGAGCCAGATAGCGCAAGTTAAATGTTTCCATTTACCATTCTACTTCCCACATCCTGAGTCACCTGGAGAGGATCCCTGGAATTTCCTCAGAGTGGCTCTCCTCTTCTTAGCTACCAAGAAGCAGAACTTCTAGCTTGCAAATCACCCTCAAGTGTAGGACCCCATTCAATGTGATTTCAGGAGGATGGGGGCAGAGCTCAGTCCTCCAAAGATAGCTGTTCTGGCCATTGTAGTCAGCTGTCGCCCTGCTCTCTTTCTCAAAAAATGTACAAAAAACTTCTCTGACAGCCCCCAAGACATAAGGATCAGTTAGGAAGAGAGTAGGTGAGGCCTGGTCTGAAGTCCCCACCATCTCGATCACTCTTTCTACTTTCCCTTGGCTTCCCTCCCTTGGCAGATATGCAACAAAGACCTTTTCTCTCAGGCTTTTGGGGAAGATGAGATTTGATATTTGCACCAGTATCCCAACATCCTAGATTCTGGCCAGAGTCCAGGGAACCCAAGGTATGAGGACAGCCTCGGGGTATATTTTTTTCCTTCTCTGGGTGGGGGTGGGGGTGGGGGGAATGGACCAGAGAGGTTCCAGTCAAGTCTGCTCTGACTCATGGGACCTCATCTGGTTGATTAGACTCCGCCTCATGGGCTTTCCAATGGCGGCCCTGCCTTTTGGTTAGTTGCTGAGTTATGTTAACTGTACTGGCCAAGGATTGCAGAAGAGAGGCCTCAAATAAAACTGCAACGTTTATTGAGAACCTGCTGTGTATGGTTGTAAGGAGAGATGGACATTTCACCCCTCTCCCCACCACAGTATGAAGCTAGAAACTCTTGCCATCTGGGTAGTTCTAATTGTCTGAACAAACACCCATCCTGAAGGTCCGTGTGCTGAAACATACAGACAACCATGAACACAGACAGACATGCACACATACACAAAACACATACCATACAGGTAGATGTTTATGGAGTCGCCTATAAGAGTACACAGATGCTTGTGCATATGTGTGCGCATGCACGCGCACACACACAAACACACCAATCCTCCTAGGCCACACAAAGGGCTCCCGGCAGTGGTGTACAAGTAAACTGAGTCTTCAGGAGAAAGACGTAGGAGAGTGGGCAACCTTGATGGCCACGGCCCCCCTGACGTTCCTCCATGCTCCCCTTCTACAGAGGTGGCCTTCCCGGGATGATCCTGGGGTTTGATCTCCCAGCTCCCAGGAGGTAAGTTCTCAACAAAGGATTGCTGTACATGTTGATGAGTGTGTGTGTGTGTGTGAGGTATATAATCATGTGAAGAAAAAGAATTTAAAAGATATAAAAATAACAAGTGTCATTTTATTGGCCACTTATTTTAAACAAGTGAGGCACAATAGGGCAATGACGTAGCCACAGATCCTGGAGCTAGTCTTCCTGTGGTCATAAGCCAGCTTCCTCTGTTTGCCATCTGTGCAACTGATCTCTCTGTGCCTTAGGTTCTCCATCAGTTAAAAGGGCAGACAGATAGCCCTGTGTTGCACAGTTGTGATGAGAACAAATTGAACTGATGCATTAAAATTCTACTTGGCACAAAAGAATTACGAGTGTTCAAACAAAACTTCAACTCACTTCTGTCAATTAGATTCTGACTCACAGTCACCCCTTCCCTGGGTCTGCTGGAGACAGTTTTTTGGTTAGCAGTGCAACATCCTAGGGACGACACCATCAGAGTTCTCCACCAGTACAAGTGTTAGCGGCTGTGGTATGCCATTGAGTTGAAACCGACTTAGAACTGACACTATAGCAGATTTTCAGAGGGGAAAACAAATCCATGGGAAGAGACTGCACATCCTTCTTCTGTGGAGCGGATGGTCGATTTGAATCAAGTGTTTTGGGGACTGCAGCACAGCTTCTTACTACTATTCGGCCACTCCCTGGTGTTAGCTATTATTATTATTCAGTAGCTCCTTCAGTGTTAGACATTGTAGTAAGTTTCCCCGTTCTATCTTATTTAATCCTCACAACACCACAAAGTTGGTACCATAATCATCCTCCTTTTCAGATGAGGGACCTGAAGTTCAGAGAGGTTAAGTAACTTATCCTGAGTCACACAGGGAGAAACAGCAGAACCAAACTTTCAACTCTTAATTCTTGGAGCACATTTATGAAGGTCCTAATTCAATCAACACATGCACACAAATGCAAAGGCATTTAACTGCATGGATCATAACAAGTTGTGGCTAACATAGAGAGAATGGGAGTTCCAGAGCACTTAATTGTATTCATGCAAAAACCATACCTGGACCATGAGGCTGTTGTGTGAACAAAGGAAGGGAAGCATTGCATGGTTTAAAATTAAAAAGGCAGTGTGTCAGGGTTCTATTCTCTCTCTATCTATCTATTCAATTAGCGTGCTGAGCAAATTATTTGAGAAGCTGGACTCTATGAAGATGAATGTGATGTCAGGATCAGAGGGAGACTCATCAATAACCTGTGTTAGGCAGATGACACAACCTTGCTTGCTGAATGTGAGGAGTACCTGAGGCACTTGTTGCAGAAGATCAAGGATTGCAGCCTTCTGTATGGATTGCATCTCAGTGTCAAGAAAACAAAGATTCTTAACACTGGACCGATAGGCAACATCATGATGGCTAGAGAACTGTCAACAACTTCATCTTACTTGGATCCACAATCAACACCCTTGGTACTAGCAGTCAGGAAATAAAGAGATGCATTGCACTGCCAAAGTCTACAGTTAGGAACCTCTCCAAATTATTGAGGAGTAATGATATCAGTTTGAGGACTAAGCTGCATCTGATTCAGTCCATGGTCTTTTCAATCACTTGCTATACATCTGAGAGTGAAAAATTAATAAGGATGACAGAAAAAGAATTGATGCCTTTGAGCTGTTGTGTTGGAAAAAGCACTGAACATCCCATGGAGAGCCCAGCTGAAATGCTCTTTGGAGGCAAGGATGATGAGTCTTCACCTCACATACTTTGGGCATGTAGGTAGGAGGGACTATTCCTTGGAGATGATTCTTGGAAGGGTGGAGGGTCAGCGAAGGAGAAGACCCTCGACCAGGTGGATCGACACAGTGACAGCTGCAGTGGACTCTAGTGTGTCAGGAAGTGTGAGGATGGCACAGGATAGGACAGCATTTGGAACTGCTTCCCATAGAGTTACTATGTGTCGTTCTCGACTCAATGGCCCCTAACAATAACAATAACAATAACAATAACAACTAAGCCGCTGGCAGAACACAATTATTTTTAAAAATATAGATCTATAGAAATTAAATGCTCAGAAATTCTCCTGAAATCTGTCATAAATAGCAGTGATCTCTCTCTCTCGATCACTCCATGGTGGCCACGTAGCAAAACAGATGATAACAATTAATAACTGACCTTCCAACAGGTTTTTAGAGGCAGCAAATCACACTAAGGGGAATCTGCCTGTCTTCTCTTTTAGAGCAAGTGGTGGGTTAGAGCCACCTGCCTTTGATTGGCAACACAACTCTTCCCCCACCGGGCCACCAGAACTCTCTAGCAAAAGAGAAACCAAAACAAATGATGGAAGAATCAGGAAAAGACCTGCCTTGATTTGAGTCCCCTGTGTCCCTTCCTGTGCAAACTAAAAGGCCCCTTTGTCACCTGGGAATTTGTGTAATTACCTATTCCCAGTGGGACTTCATGCTTTCTGATCTCGCTTTGTCAATATTTGGATTTTTTATTCTCATCCCTACACTGTCTTCATTAGATCATTGTTGTTAGGTGCCATTGAGTTGAGTGCAACTCATAGTGGCCCTATGAACAAAATATCCAAATCTTGTCCTATCCTGTGCCATTCTTATCATCTCTAATATACTTAAGCCTATTGCTGCAGTCATTGTGTCAATCCATCTCATTGAAGGTTTTCTTCTCCTTGGCTGACTCTCCCCCATTCCAAGCTTGATATACTTTTCTAAGGAATAGTCTGTCCTAGCAACATGTCCCAGGTATGAGAGACAAAGCTTTGCCATCCTTACCTCCAAGGAGCGCTCCAGTTACACCTTTTCCAAGACACATCTGTTCATTCTTTTGACAGTCCGTGGGATATTCAGTACTTTTTTTTTTAATATCACAACTCAATGGTATCAATTCATCTTCTGTTATCCTTATTCTTTGTCCTGCTCTCAGATGCATGGCAAGTAATTGAAAAGGCCATGGCCTGAATCAGGTGTATCTTACTCCTTAAACTGACATCATTGCTTTCCAGTATTATAGAGAAGTCCCTGACTTGCCCAAAGCAATGCATCTCTTTATCTCCTGACTGCTGGTACCAAGGGTGTTGACTGTGGATCCAAGCAAGATTAAAAAATTAACAGTTTCAATACTTTCTCCAGCCAGTGAAAAAAACCCTTGTTTTCTTGATGCTGAGATGCAATCCATACTGAAGACTGTAGTTTTTCATCTTCTGCAACAAGTGCTTCATTCAGGTCCTTCTTTCAGGAAGCAAGGTTGTACCATCTGCATCTAGGTTGTTGATGAATCTTCTTCTAATCCCAATGCCACATTCTTCTTCACAGAGTCTAGCTTCATGAATTATTTCTTTTAATTACTATGGCCTTACCTCTCTACCCAGCAGTCCCGCCTTGACTTCACTCCTGCTTACTTTTTCTTCTTCTATCTTGGCTTTGCACTCAACCACCCTCCTCTTTAATGTTCACCCCACTCTCAACAGACCACCTCTCCATACTTTTACAGTTTTGTGACCAAATGCTGAGTTCAAAGTACTGGCTTTAAATACCAGCAGAAAAACAACTATGAGATATCATCTCACTCAGTAACAATAGCAAAATTCAAAAGAAGAGCAAACAACAAATTATGGCAAGGTTATGGAGAGGTTGGAACCCTTAGTCACTGTTGGTGGGAGTGTGAAATGGTGCAACAACCATGGAAGGCAGTATATGCTTTCTCAAAATGTTAGAAACAGAAATGCCATTTGACCCAACAATTCCACTACTGGGAATATACCCTAACAAAACCAGAACTTCCACCCAAACAGATATATGCACACTCATATTTATTGCTGTATTATTCACAATAGCAAAGAGATGGAAGAAACCAAAGTGCCTATCAACAAATGGACAGAAATATCATGGTGAATTCACACAATGAATTACTATGCAGCACTGAAAAACAAAGAACTTTTAAAACACTACACAACCTGGGTTACCCTGGAGGACATTATACTGACTGAAATATCTCAGTCGCAAAGGAAAAATACTGCATAACACCACTGTGATAAAGCAGGACTGACATGGAGGTTGAGAGGAGAATAGGAACAGAGTTGATAGATAATAAACACTACATTTAAACAGATGAAAGAAAGACTTGTTTAAAAGGAATATATCATTAGGCATTATATGTATGAGAGCAGTCCAGAATAAGAGGTATACTGCAAAGTGGACTGGGGTTGGGATAGAGGAAGGGGCATGGAGGAAATTGTACAATAGTGAATGCATTAAAAAAAGAAAGAAAGTGAACTGGGAGAGGGGAGAAAGGGAAAGGGAGGAAAAACTTCAACAATGAATTAATAAAAATCCAGCTTTACAGTAAACTTTCATTAAAATCACAAGTAAAATTTAAAACGTATTGTTGTTGTTATGTGCCATCAAGTCGTTTGCGACTCATAGCGACCCTATGTACAAGAGCCCTAAACGCTGTTCTATCCTGTGCCAGTCTCGCTGTCTCATTCCCACTACTCCACCCACAGAATCGATCCATCTCATCGAGGGTCTTCCTCTCCTGCGCTGTCCCTCCACTCTCCCAAACATGATGTCCCTCTCTAAGGACCAGTCCCTCCTTGCAACATGCCCAAAGTATGTAAGATGAAGCTTCAGAATCCTTGACTCCAAGGAGCCTTCTGGCTTTACCCTCTCCGGGACAAACCTGTTTGTTCTCCTAGCAGTCCATGGTATATTCAACACTCTTCTTCAGCACCACAGCTCAAAAGCATCAATTCTCTTTCTATCATCCCTATTCACTGTCCAACTCTCCGATGCATAGCACTAATTGCAAAGACTATAGCCTGGATCAGGTGCACCTTAGTCTCCAGCCTGACGTCGTTGCACTTCAGTACTCTTGGGAGGTCCCTCACAGCTGACTTTCCCAATGCAATTCGTCTCCTGATTTCCTGGTTGCTGTTACCAAGAGTGTTGACTGTGGAGCCAAGCAAACTAAAACTTATTAAAGTTTATTAAATAAATAAGTAAAAGCCAGCAGAGAGACATGTGTTCATTAATTAATAGTCATATTATGAACTTAATTTTCTCCATAAATTTTGCTGGACATGGGCAAGACAATGGGGATAACTCAATGTCTTTGACCTGAAAGAACTCTCTGTGCATTGGAGCAGACACAGAGAAGAGAAGTAGATGAGGATAAGGAGTAACCAAGGGCATCAAGTGATACTGTGATGTAATCCAGAATTGCTTTAGATGTGGGCACTGAAAGCAGCAAAGGATGAGTTGTTTCCCCTCAAAAGATATCTTCAAGTCCTAACTTCCATGGTGGTGAAAGTGACACTTGTTTGGAAATCGGAGTCTTATTTAATTGTAATAGCAAGGCTATTCTGGAGTAGCATGAGTCTAAGAGCACACTAGACACAGTGACACACACACATAAAGGGAAGAAAGACACCATGTGAAGATTCCTCTACAAGCCAAGGAATACTCAAGGCTACCAATGAGAAAGGACCTTTCCATAGAGCTAAGGCCCTGATTATGATTTATAGCTTCCAAAACTGTGGGGCAGTAATTTTTGTTGTTGTTCTTTAAAGCAACCCATATGTGGTATTTGTATTACAGCATCACTATTTCTTCAAGGGTGGATTTGGGGAGCCAATCCACAGCTACTACAATAATCCAGAAGAGAAATCTGGGCCAGAAAAAAAAAAGTAATGGGAGTGGAGGGATGTTTAGAAAGGAGAATGAGCTGGTCTAGGAAGAGAGGAGGCTAGAATGGCCCTAAGACTTCAGGCAATTGATGTGGCATAGATGTAGGCCTCAGCCCTGCCTGTGGTCCTTGGTCTGTATACTATTATTATTGTTGTTTTAGCTAACAGTCTTGAACATACAAGAGCCAATGAAAAGCTAAGTGCTTTACATGTTCTGACTAAATCTTCATCCTAAACCCCAACGATGACAGTTAATATCCCCACTGTGTAGATGGGGAGGCTGAGGTTCAGAAAGCAGAAATAACTGTCCAGCATTTATGTAGCTGATAAATGAAGAACCTGTGATGTGGAAACTAGGAATTTCTAGCTTCATCTCCTGCTTTCTACTCCTTCCTCCACATTGCCTCTGTATTGCTATGGGGACAGTTCAAATACTGAGGGCATGTAGGTATTGGGTAATTGGTGGGGCAGGGACCTGGGGCAGTAGCCCAGCACATGGTCAATGGCCTGATGTACTGTCACATGCACCAGAGCCAAGAACAGCACCTGACAGTCTCTTTTTCTCATCATCAGCTCCTGGTCTGGGAGCCAGGCTCCTGGATGAGGCACTTCCCCTGAGATCACAGAGGCTGGACATGGGAAGCTCCCTGCCTGTGGAGCTGAGGAGTGAGGCAGGCAGGGGGCGCCCCAAACCCTTCAGACTCTCCAGCCCGAGTGGATGGGGCTGGGAGTTACACCTGCTGAGCTCTCCTGAGCGGCCAAGCACTGGAAAATCAATACTGTTTTCCACTTTCAGTGCTGGTCGACTCACTTTCATTATGTCTCGTGCTTTCTTATGCTGCTGGGGACAGAGACAGTTCTCTGGCCATGGTCCCGGCCCTAATCTCTGCACTGGCTGACACACCCCGTTAACACGCGGCTCTAGGACTGTGGTCCATTTCGCACTATCTCTAGGCCTTACTTGTACTCATCCTTGCCTCCCTTCACACACACACACACACACACTCTCTCTCTCTCTCTCTCTCTCTCTCTCTCTCAGACCTCAGGGAATGTGATTTTTAAGTCCCCCACATTTTCTAGAGAGTGGAACGTGTGGCCATTTAAGCATCTATATTTTTAACCCCTTTTGCATGAAAATCTCCACCAAATGTTTTAAAATCTTCCTTGATGTTAAAAAAACTGTATCTTTATTTCTTATTAAAATAATAAATTTTAGTTAGACAAAGTTTGGCAGCTGTAGGCCATTAGGAGGAGAAATTATCTCATTGAGGAATCATTAATGAGGAAAAATGCTCACAGGTGTGCCTGCACATGGAGTCTGTGCAGATTTGCATGTGTTCACAGAGGGGATGTGTGTTTATTTCAGCTCAAATGTCACCTCCTCAAAGAAGAAGGGAACCCTCCTCCACTCAGTCAGTTTCTATTTCCTAACCCCATGCCATCTTCTCCATAGAAGTTACGTCTTTCTAAAATTTTCTGACTTCTTCGTTGTTTATCTTCCAGGGTTGCATGTTGTACAATTTCAGAGAGTGCTGTTCATGTTATTGCCTTCCTGGTAACACAGCCTTTCCTAGAATTGTACAGTGCACAACCTGTGTGACCATATATACCAGCCCTACTGCTTCCTTTCATTAAAATATAAGCGCCATAAAAAAATATATATAAGCGCCATAAGAATTAGGAACTGTGATCCATAGCACCCAAAACAGTGTCTAGCATATGAACCAGTGCTGTCAAGGCCACTCCAGTGCCCCAGGGAATTTTCAATGGCTGGGTTTGAGGGGGAAATAGGTTGTCAGGCCTTTCTGCCAAGGCAGCTTTCAAAACTCAGGACTCAATGCCATCAAGTTGGAACTGACATATAGCTGACAGACCATTGGGTTTTGAAAGTAGTGTAAATATCACAGGAGGAGATCGCTCATCTTTCTTTCTGTGGCATTGATGGTAGATTTGATCTGCCAGAGAAGCTCAGCCTCTGACTTAGTGCAATTCCTTATAGACCTGTGCTCCTAAGTTATCCATAGGTGAACTCAAACCTCCAACCTTTTGGTTAGCAGTTAATTGCTTGTGCTACACAGGGACTCTACCTAGAATGTATGTATGTATATATGTATATATGTGTGTGTGTGTGTGTATATATATATATATATATATACACATATACATACAAACATATATATACGCACATATATGTGTGTATGTATGTGTGTGTATATGTGTGTGTATATATATATATATATATAGAGAGAGAGAGAGAGAGAGAGATCTAAATATATGAGGGAGCACTTGTAGCTTAGTGTTAAGAAGCTGCACTGCAATCCTGAAAGTCCACGGTTCATATCCACCAGCTGCTCCATGGGAGAATGATGGGCAGTCTCCTCCCAAGCAATGAACTGCCTCTGAAAACCCACTGGAGGGTCAGCTATGGGTCAGTTTTGACTTGATGGCACACAACAAACAATATATATATATATAGTAAAAACTCATGCACGTGGCTGTCAAGTTGGAACTGACTCTAGTCCCTCTAGTGGATTTTTGAGGCTGTAAGTCACAGAGGAGATTGCCCACCTTTCTCCCTTGGAGTCATTGGTGAATTTGAATTGCCAGAGAGACAGTCTTTGGGTTAGTAGCACAGCTCTCTGTGGGTTACATCACCAAAATATCTAGTACTTGTTGAATGCATTAACAAATGTACTTGCAAATAAAGGCATAGTCCCCCATAGTCTCAATCTGCATCCTCTTCTAGCTCCAACTTAATTGAGGATCAGAAAGAAAACAAGGGCCTCTGAGTAAAATACATGACTCAACCTTTTCCAAACAACTAAAAAATTTTGCTTTTCTAATATTCTCACTCCAAGCTTGATTTAATGACCTCTAAGTATATATTCAAACAAAACAAAGCAATACTGCATAGTCTAAAATCAGAAAATGTGAGTGTCAGGGTATCTTTTTCACCATAGGTATTCCATTTGTATGTTGAGCAAGTAATCTGAGATATTGGGCTATATGAAGAGGAACATGACATCAGTGTTGGAGGAAGACTCAGTAACAACCTGTGATATGCAGATGACACAAATTTCCTTGATGAAAATGAAGAATACTTGAAACACTTATTGATGAAGCTCAGTGAAGAAGCAACTCTTCAATATGGATTATACTTCAATATCCTCATAACTGAACCAACAGATAACATCATAATAAATGGAGAGAAGGTTGGCATTTTTAAGGATTTTATTTCACTTGGATTCACTGTCAATAACCATCAAAACATCATAAGCATAAAAGCAGCAATCAAGAAATCAAATGGCATACTGGAACAAGCAATCTGCTGCAAAAGGCCTCTGTAAAGTGCTGAAGAGCAGCAATGTCTCTGAGGACTAACATGTGTTTAACCCTAGCCATGGTATTTTCAGTTGTCTCATTTGCATGTGAAAGTTGGGCAATAAATGAGAAATATGGAAAAGAACTGATGCCTTTGAATTGTGGTGTTCGTGAAAGATGTTGAGTATATCAAGGACTGCCAAAAGAACAAACACATCTGTGCTGGAGACGAGAGAGAAGCTTCTTCTCATCTGCTTTGATTATGTTCCCAGGAGATGCCAGTCCCTCGGTGAATGAAGGAGCAGTGTTTCGTTCTGTTGCACATAGAATCACTAAGAGTTGGAGTCAGCTCCACAGCTCTTAACAAGAAGCAACTTTCCAGATATTAGGAGCAGCTTGAAGATGGCAGCCCTAGTGGTACTGAACTTCTAACTGAAAGTTCAGCAGTTCAAATCCAGCTGCTTGAAAGAGAAAGATAAGCAACCTCCTTCTATAAAGATATAGAAAGCCTCAGAAACCTGATAGAGGGTCACTCTGAGCCACAAGTGACCCAATGGCAGTTAAGGAAGAAGAAACTGTTACGAGCAAACATTACAAGACAGAGCTAAGGTAGGCATCTAACTTCTTGGGCTCAAAGAACACGCTGCTAAGAGCAGTCAACACCACATCACACTGCCTTTGGTAGCCATAGCCTCAAAGTATACTTTCAAACAAAATTGAGACTTTGGCAATACAAATATTAAACTCTATGTAGCATGTTCTAAGAAAGAATAGGCAGGCATGATACTTGTTTTATTCTCTTCTCCCAAGTGTTTTCCCCACTCCTGCCTCTCTGCACGTTCAGGTCTCGGAGCTCACACTGAACTAGTTTGAAGATGAGAAGACTGACCCTCTGTTGTCCTCGGCGATCTTAAATGATAGAGAAAGCATGATTGTGGTCCTGCCTGCCCCTCTGCACCCTCTGTATCACTTTTTTAGCTTCCACCCTTCCTTTCTCGCCAGTAGAGTGGATTCTGGCGCACCTAGAGCCGACCAGGCTTTGCAACAATGATTAATTGGCCCTAGCAGTTTAAGAATGCTTATTTGCACACAGTTATGAAGTGTCACAATATGTCTCAAATGCAAGCTACTTCCATTAGAAACGGAACCGCAGAGCGGGAAGCGTGAGCAATATTTCCTTAAAAGTTCATCGTAGGCAATGGGGTAGTGTGTGAAGCTAAACAAATCCAGGCAATAATGGAAATGTAGCATGAAATTACTTCTGTAAACAACAACCATTCATTATTTGAACATTTTTCATAAGCGAGCAGGCAGGGAGAGGGGCAGGGGCAGCGGGTGGGAGGGGAGGGGCCTGCGGCAGGCAGGGCCCAGCACCCCGGAGTTTCCCAGGCGGAGCTCTGTGGGGCTCCCCATGCCCATCTGTCTTTAGAAAAATGCCTTTTTGAGGAAGGACTCCATTCGGCCCAGCGCCTGCCGCCAAGTTCCCTTTCTTCATTAAGGGGATCCGCGCAGGCAGAGGGAATGTATGATTTAAGGAGGAAAGAGAGGCCCACTACTTAATGTTGATTTGGTGGAGTGTATAACCCCGGAGAGAAATGTAAATAGCAGCCTGCAATAACATGACAGCCCACTAATCATATTTACAAACGATATTAAATCTGTCCGCACGCAGGCCTGCCTGCGGATTGGCCCGGCCGTAATTGTCATTGTAACCAGCGCTGGCTTATGGGAGGATTTAACTGCAGTGATATAAGGTGAGTCGCGGGCTTATTATGACTTTATTATTACCCGGTTTATGTTTATTAAAACAATTTGTCATGCAGAGCAGGAATGGAGGAATGGGAGCATTAAATCGTGCCATACTCAACCTGGAGAGATGACTCCGGGGATGAATGGCAGCGGGCCCAGTGCCTCTGTCCCGTGGCTGCTGGAACTGTGGACCCCTCAGCACGGGCCACCTGGAGGCCTGGCCTGGCCCGGCAAGGCCGCTCCGCCGGAAGAACCTCGGAGCCAAGCAACTCACATGAACTCAGCCCGGAGTTTTCTATGGTTCTAGCTGCTTTTCAAGTTGGAATGGAAGCAGGACAGTGATGGAAAGGACGAGGCCCCAGTTATTGCAGAGTATTTGCAGGAGTGGCCGTGAGGGCCGAAGTCGGGGCTCCCAGAGCCTGCTGGGCACGGCGCCAAGGTTGCAAAGGCTCCACGGAGAACGCCTGCAGAGGCTCAGCACAAAAGGTCTTGGAAGAAGTTTAATAAAAGCTGCTTTATTTTCTCTGGGGTCCTTATTGGTTATTATCAAATTTATTTCAGCCCCAATCTTTGTTCTTTGGAAAGGCAAAGAAAAAGGGAGGGTGGGTGGGCCTGAGAGGAACAGGTCCTCACCACTAATAAATAATACTCCCTTTCCCCAATCCAATTACCCAAGGAGGAGAGGCATTGGGAGGTGGGAAGGCCTGGGTAGCTGCTCCATGCGCAATGGGCCTGAAGCCTCCTATGCAGGCGTGAAAGTCACAGGCACCTGTTTTTGCTGTCAATCCCAGAAAGGGGCCTGAGTACTTGGAACGGAGGATTATGGGCACCAACCTATAGACATTTAAGGTCAATCTGTGACTATCACACGGCTTCTGAAATGTGACTTTTGATCAGAGTGTCCTGGAAAGGAAAGAACCTAATAGTGGAAAGACCAGCCCTCCTGGGCCAGATGACTGTCCGTTGGTTAAAAATGCCCCTTCCTTCCCTTTCGGCTCTCCACTAGTCTTATAGTTCCTTTCTGTATATTAAAATTAGAAAAAGATACCCTTTCCTTCAAGGAGGAGTGGCATCCACGTCCATAATAGCTTGCCTCCGGAAACCCTATGAACCTGGAGAGAGGATGAAAGGCACCCAAGTGTCGAGGACTCTCCTTCATAGGGTTGCTATAAGTCGCCTGCGACTGACGGCACTTAACAACAACAACAACAACAACAACCCTTTCCTTCACACAGGGGAAACCTTGTCAATCCTGTAGACTGGTGAGCAGAATAAAGTCTGGACTTCAGCCATCATTTGCCCCATTAATCATTGTACAGTGAACAACCTACACAACTGTACATGGTGACCTTACACTTTTTGCAAGCAGCCTTATAAAATGCCATTATTTCAGCAGCTGTCTGTACCATGTCTTCAAGTCCATTAAAACATCAGGCAGAAAGACAGGGAGAGTTCCCAGAAAGAGTGATCGGGAGTGAGGAGGGACTTTACAGTTGTCACCACTTGTCAAGATGCATCTCTCAAGACTCAGGCCTTATGGTGAGTGAGGGCAAAGTGGAATGAATAGACTCCCTTCTATGATGCCAAGGAAGACTAAGATAGCTGGTGCTTCCAGAAAGGGACATTGTGCCATCTTTCAGCCCCAGTCCCAGGGCCTGGGTATTCTGACTCGCAGGTGTATATAGTGTGCCAGGTAGCCTCTCAGCTTCAGAGACCTTAGGGTCAGAGTGTCACTACAGAGGTCATCACAGCTTACTGATTCACATGGAGCCAAGAGGGGCTGTTTGGGGGCCCCCAATCAGAGTAAATGGGCATTGGCATGTGTCTCCCAGTCCAGGTCGACTCTCTGGATATTGGAAGATTTTCCCAGGACACCTATTACCTACAGGTAAATCTGAACTCAGGACCCATCTCTGTTGCAGTTCTTCTGGCCTTGTGGGTGGTGTGATTTGGGGCCCCCTTCTTTGTTGGAGTCTTGCCTCCTAGTCCTGGAGTTCGTGTTGGAGTATGAGTCCTGTGGTTGCAGTCACAGATGAAAGAGGAACTGACCTCCTTCACCTCAGGACCTCGCTCTGTGTGGTTATGAGGACACTTGCTAATTGTAGGCCAGCTCCCAGGCCTGGGGACATCTGCAGGCCTTAGGCTCCCTTTGTCTCACTTAAGAAAGGAGTCACCAAGCGGTGGCTCAGAGGAGAAACAATAAGCCTTTATTGCAGCTGCCCTTCTCCACAAATGCTCAACCTGCTGGCCTGCCGGAGAAGCCGCACTGGCAAATTAAAAGTCTCTAAACTTTCTTTATGTCTCCTTGGATTGCCTCTGCTTTCCCACTGGATGGCTGAGCCTGGCTCAGAAACAAAGAGGCTGAGCTGGGGTTAGCGACTAGGCCACAGGGTTATACGGATTTGGCCAAGTGTTTCTATCCTGGCCAGTAGGTGCTGGAGTAGGAGTGGAATGAGGGTAATTCTAGTTGAGGCCAGGGCCCCACAGGCTTGAGAATGCCTCGTGGGGCAGTCAACTCAGGCAGGGCAAGGCCCATGCTTCCTGATGATTTCCACTGCCTATGGTTGGCAGAGATCCTTGGAGCCTCTGTCAAGTGTCCTGACAGTCTTTGCAGCCTCCCCCCTCCTTATCCAGTCCTTACAGAATGGGTTGGTGGAGCAGACCTGAGCACTTCCATAACTCCTACCCAAACTGTGGCTTGGTGCCCCTGAGTTCTCACTGCTTCTTATGTCTTCAGAGGCAGTGGAGTAAAGATAGCGAGACCTGGGACAGTCCCTCTAACACCTGTTGTTCTTATATTGCTTGTTAGCTCCTACATTCCTCCTCAAACGTGCAGAGTTTTCAGGGTGTGCTGAGATGGACCCACAGCAAGCCCTCCTGGGCAAAGTAGAACTACTCCAGATCACTAAAATGATCTTCTAAGATTCCTCTTGTTGCTGTTGTTGTAGTTGTTAGGCAGCCCTGAGTCAAGTATGACTCATAGTGATCCCATGAAGAAAAGGTCTGAATCCTGCCCTATCCTGTGCCATCCTCATTATCTCTGACGTACTTGAGCCCACTGCTGCAGTCACCGTGTCAATCCACATCATTGAGGGTCTTTGTCGCTTTCACTTACCCTCCACCTTTCCATGCATGATGTCCTTCTCCAAGAACCCAAAGTACATGAGATGAAGCTTTGCCATCTTTGCCTCCAAGGAGCATTCTGCTTGCATTTTCTCCAAGACATACGTGCTTGCTCTTTTGGTAGTCCATTCAGTATTCTTCTTCAATACCACAAATCAGAGGCATAAATGTGTCTTTCTGTCATCCTTATTCATTATCCAGCTCTCACATGCATAGCAAGTGATTGAAAAGACCATGGCCTGAATTAGGTGCACCTTAATCTTCATACTGACATCATTGCTCCTCAATAATTTGGAGAAGTTCTTGACTGCAGACCTTTCTGGTGCAATGTTTCCTCATCTCCTGACTGCTGATACCAAGGGTGTTGATTGTGGATCCAATTAAGATGAAGTCATTGACAGTTTCAGTCTTTACTCCATATATCATGATGTTGGTTATTGGTCCAGTGGTCAGTATTTTTGTTTTCTTGATGGTGAGATGCAATCCATATTGAAGGCCATAGTCTTTAGTCTTCTTCAGCAAGCACTTCAAGTCTTCCTTACTTTCAGCAAGCAAGGTTGAGTCATCTGCATAAGTAGGTTGTTGATTAATTTTTCTCTGACCCTGATGCTACATTCTTTTTCATAGAGTCCATTTTCACAAATAATTTGCTCAGCATAAAGCTTGAATAGGAATGGAGAGAAGATCCAACACTTATATACACCTTTCTTAATTTTAAACCACATAGTGTTCCCTTGTTCTATTTGAACAACAACCTCTTGGTCTAGGTGTAGGTTTGTCATGAGCACAGTTAAGCATTCTGGAATTGTCATTCTTCTCAATGTTAACCATAATTTGCTATTATCTACACATTCAAATGTCTTTGGATAGTCAATAAAGCACAAATAGACTTTCTTCTGTTATCCTCTGCTTTCAGCCAAACATCAGCAATGGTGGCCCTGGTGCCATGGCCTCTTCTAAAGCCAGCTTGAACTTCTGTCAGTTCTCTGCCTATATACTATTTTAGCTGTTGTTAAATGATCTTGATCAATATTTTGCTTGCATGTAATATTAATGATATTGTTTTATAATTTTCTTCATCTTCTTGATGACCTTTCCTGGGAATGGTAACAAATATGGATCAGCCCAGATAATGGTGTGGAGCACTGGAGATCCAACTGAGACATCATGTGACCCTTAATATCCACATCCAGGACATTAGCCTGCCATGTCTGTTGTGGATCTCAGCCAGAACACTTCAACACTCACCAGGGGAGTCATCCAGCCCTGACACTACAGGTCTAGACTGGATCCTGCAAAATGATATTTGAATGCCTGATTTGCTGATTAGAGATACAATACTTACCTGTCAGTTGGCTGTATTTGGAGAATATTAGAAGAATGGTATTGCTAATTACGTTCTAGCTTAAATATCTATATTTTTGCTTGTTTATCATTATTTTTACTAATGCAGTACTTGTCTGTCATTTGCGGTTCTGAAGTAACTTGTGGGTTACTGTGATGCTGAAAGCTATGCTACCAGTATGTTAAATGCCAGAAGGGTCACCCATGGTGGACAGGTTTCACTTGAGCTCCCAGATTAAGAGACTAGGAAGGAGGACTGGCCATCCACTTCTTAAATAGCAGGCCTCTAAAAAACCCTATGAATAATAGAGAAATCAGATAGTTATGGTTTTAGAGGTACAGCCCAGATTGAAAATCAGTCAAAATGAGGAGAAAAAGCTGAAAACATTCTTTAATAGTTGAAATACAGAATGTATTAAATGTAAATGCTGGAAAACTAGGAGTTGTGAAAAATGAAAACATGAAACGGAACCCATGAACATTGTCATTCTAGGTATTAGTGAGATGAGACAGACTGGCTTTGGCCATCTTGAATCTGACAATCGCATGGTACACTATACTGGGAATGAAAAACACAAGAAGAATGCTGTCGCATTCATAGTTAAGAAAACAACTTTAAGTTCTATCCTAAAGTACAATGTTGAGAGTGATAAGATACTATCTATATGGACACATACAAGGAAGACCTGTTAACATGACTATTATTCAAATAGCACCAACCTCTAAAGCCAAAGAGAAAGAAATGGAAGATTTTTGCCGAATTTGGCAGTCAGAAATTGACAAAAAATGCAATCAAGATGGAGGGTCAGCTGTAGACAGGTTCTGACTTGATGGTGTTGTAGCAGCAGCTTAAATGCTAAGCATTAGAGACACCGTCTTATACCTTTGAATCAGAGAAGCCATTTTGTTCTGACAGCCACTTTAAGAAATGTATGCTTCAATAATTTTGGCAATAATATGTGTTACTAAGGTTTATGTTCCCTAAGACATGATGGCCCAGCTTGATTACCACTCCCTGACAACATTCTGTATCTGCCTGGTGCCTGGACACTCAGGAGAAGTCAGAAACAATAACAGCTCCCGAATGGGAAAAAAATCTCAACTGCCAACCACAATGAACTTCATGTAATCCCCATGCACAACCTCAGTATATACACCCAATCTTTGCTTCCCCTCAGGGTCAGAACAGTTTGGGCAATAGCTGACGTTCTTGACCTGTTCATAATAAAAGGTTGGTGGATCACAACAAACTGTGGCTGACTCTGAAAAGAATGGGAAACCCAGAATAATTTGATTGTGCCTATACTTGGACCAGGAGGCAGTCATCAGAACAGAGCAAGGAGACACTTTATGGTTCAAAATTGGGAAGGTTATACACCAGGGATGTATTTTTGTCTCCATACCTTTTCAGTCTATATGCAGAACAGATCATCTGGGAGGCCAGGCTCTATGGGGGAAAATGTGGTATCAGGATTGGAGGAAGATTCATCAACAACCTATGTTATGCAGATGACACAAGCCTGCTTGCTGAAACTGAGGAGGATCTCAAGTTCTTGCTGCAGAAACTCAAGGACTGTAGACTTCAATATAAATTGAAGCTGAACATCAAGAAAATAAAGATTCTCACCACTGGGCTGGTTGGCAGCATTATCATAGATGGTGAAGAGATTGAGATTGTTAACAGCTTTAGTTTGCTTGGCTCCACAATCAACACTCTTGGTATCAGCAGCCAGGAAGTCAAGGCGAATTGTATTGTGAAAGTGGCCTGTCAGGGAGCTCTTAAGAGTACTGAAGAACTACAACATCAGTCTTGAGACTAAGGTGTGCCTGATCCAGATCATAGTCTTTGCAATTGCTTGCTATGCATCAGAGAGCTGGACAATGAATAGGGATGATAGAAAGAGAATTGATGCCTTTGAGCTGTGGTGCTGGAGGAGAGTTTTGGATATATCATGGATTTCCAGGATAATAAACAGGTTCATCCTAGAGAAGGTGAAGACAAGCTGTTCCTTGGAGGCTTCGTCTGACATACTTTGGGCGTGTTGCAAGGAGGGACCAGTCCTTGGAGAGAGTCATCATGCTTGGAAGGGCGGAAAGACGAAGAAAGAGAGTGAGATCATGAATGAGATGGATTGATACAGTGACTGGGATAGTAGGGTAGGTGTGTCAGAGACAGTAAAGTTGGCACAGTATAGAGCAGGTTTCAGGGCTATTGTACATAGGGTCCCTACGAGTCGCAAATGACTCGACAGCACATAATAACAGTAATCTCCAACACTGGCTGAGTGTTTAAATCTCGCTCCATAACAATATACAACAACTACAACAACAAGGCTAAAGGAACACTAGGTTCTCCAAGAAAACATTTTACCTTATTTTACCAAAATGCCAATATTTTTGTAATGTCTCTTTTGGTGTCTATTCAGACTCCTTTTCGATAAAATTTGGAGTAACCTCTCTTTCCCTTGGAATGAGCCAGAAATGGCAAGCTGAGGCTAAAAGAGAATCCAAATTAAAAAATCAAACTCATTGCTGTTGAGTCAATTCTGATTCATATAGATGAGGTTAAAACTATCCCAAAGAGTTCCCAAGGCTACATTTCTTACAGAAGCAGACTGTTACCTCTCTCTTCCAGCAGAGCAACTGATGAACTTCTAGTCTGTCAGTTGTCAGCTTAATCACTGAGCCGTCAGGGCTTCTTAAAACAGAGTTCAAGGGAGCTCTGGTGGCCTAGTGGCAAGAAGCTGCACTGCAATCCCAGAGGTACGTGGTTCAAATCCACCAGATGCTCTGCTGGAGAAGGAGGGGCAATCTCTTCCTTTACCAATCAGATCCGATTTGATGGTACACACATACACAAAATAATAAAATAAAATTAAAAAACCACCAACAAACAGAGTTCAGATACTGGAAACTGGAAACAGGAAAGCTTGGGAGTATTGAGGCTCCTGGGTTTGACTTTGAGATGGGTCAGAAAAGGGTTTCCTTTCATAAGATATAGGAGGTCCATTTGGGAGATGGGTCCTATGGGAGGAAATAGATCTCAGGGTCTAGATCAGAGATGGTAGGGGGTAGAGTCTTCAGTCCCATATATACCCAGATTATTAGAATTAGACCTTGATCATTAGGATTTCTGGACTGTTCACCCCTTGCCAGGCCCCACCCCCCACAAGCTAAATGATCCCAGCTCCTCTTGGGGGGAGGGCCCCTTCCCTCCACTCTATCTGATTGTCTGCTAGGCTAGTTCTTGGCAATTTCTTGCTCTGTTTCTTTAATCCCTGATTCTCTTCAAGCGCAGAGGGAAGAGGAAAAAGCAGAGACCTGAGGTGGGCGGTGGGTGGAGGAGGGGTGGGAGAGCAAACATCCTTGGACCAGAGCAATGAGGTTCATTTGCTCCTTTTGGAACTCCCCAAGATCCAGAGGGTCCTTAGAAGTGGCTTATGCACTGAGACTGCTGGGCTACAGATATTTTTTTTTTTTTGGCCAGTAACAGATTCTTGAGGTGAGTATCCTCAAAGGGAAAATCCAGGCAATGCAGGGAAGATGCTATCAATTTCCCTCAAATTCCCAGGCCCAGAGCTGACACACAAGCAAGGCTCGGGTAGGAACTCAGATACAGTCAGGGTCAGTGTAGAGGCAGCCTTAGGTCCCAGAACAATATCCTCTCCATCGGCTGTGGTGGGTGGGGAGATGAAGGCTGAGGCAGAGGAGGTCTGAAAGAGCTGTGTGAGGGGAGGTGCCCCAGCAGGCCTGTGCACACCTCCTGTGACCCAAGGGTTCCAACAGAAGCCAGTGTGGCGCTTCTGAAGCTTCTTAGAGGAGAAACCAATTGAGAGGCTCAAATCATGGCAGTAATTAGGCCACTTATTTTGCAGAAGTCCAAATTAAATGGAAAATTTGGTGCTAATGAAAATGTTCCATTTTCCCCTTTTATTAAATCTAGCGCTGTGCCTTCTAAGAGTTTGGGAATAGCCAAGCCCTGATGGCTTTCTCACAGCCAGTTCATATCCTCTGACTATAGAGTTGCTGAAACAGAACACACTCTCAGGGCCTCCAGTTACTGGCTCAATTGAAAAATGTCCTTCATAAAGCAGCAGCACTACCCTACCCCCAGCTACACTCTCCTTCCCTCCCTCCCTCCATCCCCTTCAGCCTTCTGTTGCCCATCATTAGAGGCTGTTTGAACCAAGATCCAAGGGCTGAAGGGAGATTGTTGTGTTTCCGGGTTTCAGGTCAACTTTGACAGGAGTTCCAGGACACTCTGAGTCCAGCTTCTACACCAAAGAGTCCTGTGACCCAACCGCTTAAGGCTACTTGCCTCCTGATGATAGTCCTTGCACCCAAGGTTCAGATTAGACCAGATTAATCCCTACTTAATCCCTACTTGAATGGCCTTGAGTCATTCAATTAGCCTCTCTGGGTATCAATTTCCTCATGTTTCCTTTCATCACATGGCCTACAGTCAAAAATGTATATTCTCTAGTCCTACTTCTCTCATCAGTAAAATGGGAGTAATACTATAACCTGTCTGGTAAAGCATTATAAGGTGAATGGAAGAAAGCGTAGTACAGCACCTAGAACACTATTTGCTGTTGGATGCTCTTGAGCCAGCTCTGATTCATAGTGTCCCTGTGTAGAATGAAACTCGGCCAGTCCTATGCCATCCTCAAAATCTCTCCTGTGTTTAATCTTATTACTGTGGTCACTGTGTCTTCCTCATCTTCACAGACTTCGCGAAACATGATGTCCTTTTTCCAGGGACTGGTCCTGCTGATAAAATGCCCACAGTATATAAAAGCGAGTCTCACCATCTGTGCTTCTCAGGAGCACTCTGGATGCATTTCTTCTAAAACAGACTCGTCTGTTCTTTGGCTAGTTCATGAGATATTCAATGTTCTTCACCAAAACCTCAATGCAAAGATGCCAATTCTTCAGTCTTCTTTATACACTAACTTTCACATGCGTATGAGACAACTAAAAATACCATGGCTTGTGCCCTAGAACACTCATCTGTGACTGGATTTCTCCTTGAATTATGGCCTCGACAAAGCTAGAAAAATCTGTGGCTTGGGGAAAGATATAGATTCATGCCTTCTAGCCTCCCCAGGGTTTTCTCTGGCAGGCTTGGTACGAACATGGAAGAGTAAGGGGACTAAATGTTCCAGGACATTCTTTCAGACCAGGCTAGGTATCAGGAAAGGAATAGCTTACTCTGATTCTGGCCATGTCAATGCCTTGTCTTGTAATGTAAGCCTGCTTAACAGAGATAAGGAGGCCAAGGACAAGGAGTGGGTGGAAAACCCATCCCCTACAGACACAGAGAGAGAGAGAGACAGAGAGACAAACAGAGAGAGAGACAGAGAGAGAGAGATTGATTTAGTGCAGCCTTCCTCAATGGGCTCTCAAGGATTTGACAAACAAGTCCAAAAAAGACTTACAAACCGAAGCACGTTCTGCAGTTTTTATAGTTGGAACCAACCTATAGCTGACCCTCCAGTGGATTTTCAGAGGCAGTTAATGTCATGGGAGGAGATTGCTCATTTTTCTCCCACAGAGCAGCTGGTGGACTTGAACTGAGTGCTTCTGGGATTGCAGTGCAGCTTCTTGTCACTAGGCCGCCAAATTTATTTTCTTGCTTTATGAAGATGACATTATCTTGCTTGCTGAAATTGAGGGGGCCTTGAAGCACTTGTTGCAGAAGATCAAGTTTTGCAGCCTTCGGTATGGATTGCATCTCAGTGTCAAGAAAATGAATATTCTTACCACTGGACCAATAGGCAGCAGCATGATGGATGAAGAGGAGATTAAAACTGTCAATAACTTCATTTTTCTTGGAACCACAATTAACACCCTTGGTTCCAGCAGTCAGGAAATAAGGAGATGCATTGCACTGGGGAAACCTGCTGTTAGGGACCTTTCCAAATCATTGAGGAGTAGTGATGTCAGTTTAAAGACTAAGGTGTGTCTGATTCAGGCCATAGTCTTTCTGATTACTAGCTGTGCATCCAAGAGCTGGGTAATAAGGATGACAAAAAAAGAATTGATGCCTTTGAGCTGTGTGTTCGAGAAGAGCACTGAGCATCCCATTGACAGCCAAGAGAACAAACCGATAGTCTCGAAGACGGTGCATCCAGAGTGTTCTCTGGAAGCAAGAATGATGAGGCTTCGCCTTGAATATTTGGACATTATTGCTAGGAGGTGCTATTCCTTAGAGAAGGACATGATACTGGAAAGGTTAGAAGGTCGACAAAAGGAGAGGGAGGCCCTCAACTAGGTGGATTGATGACTACTGCCATGGGCTCTTGTGCTCTTGTGTCAGGAAGTGTGAGGAGAATAGAACAAGATTCAGATCTTTTGTTCATAAGGTCACTAAGAGTCATGCTCAACTCAACGGCACCTAAAAACACTTGAATCCCAAATTAAGCTACTCATAATAATTTTTCAAGAACCTAGTGCATATGCATAGCATAGGACAAGGCAGATTTCAGAATGGCTAATCAAGGGGTTGGTATGAGTTATGCTTGACTCATTGGCACCTACCAACAATTGTGCATGTCCTGAAGTCCTAACAGTGCAGTGATTTAGTACTCGGCTGCTAACTGAAAGGCTGGTGGCTCTTTGAACCCACACTGTAGTGATGAGCAGGTCTATTTTTGTAAAAATTGTTGTTGTTGTTGTTGTTTTATACATTGAGTTGGAACCAACCTATAGTTGACCCTCCAGCAGGTTTTCAGAGATAATAATCACATGGGAAGAGATTCTCTCAAGGAGCAGCTAGTAGATTTGAACTATGTGCCATCAAGATTGCAGTGCAGATTCTTAACACTAGACCACCAGAGCTTATAATCAAAGAAACACAGTAAGGCAGTTCTACTCCATTAAATGGAGTTGGCATAGGGATTGACTTGACAGCCTCTGATGACAGCAGTGTGTATCTGACACTTTGGTAAAAGTTAGGGAGAGGAGCAAAGTCACAGACATCATAAAATGATGAGTCCACCAAAATCATGATCCCTACCTGGGTGCCAATCACCCTCCTGCCCCTGAGAACCAGGAGAAGTTTCTTCTCATCCTTTACACTCCATTTTATAGTATTACTTCCTAGCATATAATTTTTTTCCTATTTTAGTTCCTATTGTACAAACCCTCATTATTCTAGTCTGGAATGAGGACTCTACATTATGCCAAGCACCTCACCAAGATTATTAGAATATTCTTTTCACTTCAGTTTATCCTTCCCACAGGCCCCAAAAGGATCCTTCTAAACTAAGTATTTGACCTCTTTGCCCTCTATTTCAGTCCTTGTAAAGCTCCTATTAGGTGAAAAATAAAAATATTGTTGTTATTAAGTGCTGTCATGTAAGATTCATAGCAATCCTATACATTGTTATCTGAGCCCTGTGCCATCCTTATCATCCCTGACACGCCTGAGCCGATTGCTGCTGTCACTGTGTCAATCCATCTTGTTGGGGGTCTTGCTCTCTTTTGCTGACCCTCCACCTTTCCAAGTATGATCTCTCTTTCCAATGAATAGCCTCTCTTAACAACATGCCCAAAGTATGTGAGATGAAGCTTCACCATCCTTGCCTCCAAGAGACACTCTGGTTGCACTTTCTCCAAGACATACTTGTTTGTTCTTTTGACAGTCCAAGAGGCTCATTCACTACTCTTCTCCAGCACCACAACTGAAAGACCTATACCCTTCTCCTCTCATCTTTATTCATTGTCCAGCTCTCAGATGCATAGCAAGTGATTGGAAAGATTATGGCTTAAATCAGGTGCCCATTTCTCTCTCAGCTGGCATTGCTCTTCAGGACTTTGGAGAGGTTCCTGACAATAGACTTTCCCAATGCTATATGTCACCAGATTTCCTGATGCTGGTACCATGCAAGATTAAATCACTGACAATTTCAATCTTTTCACTATCATGATGTTGCCTATTGGCCCAATAGTAGATTTTTGTTTTCTTGATTAAGATAAAAATATAACTTGGTAATTCACATGCTTGGCACTCCCATTACCTTCCTAGATCCTTTGAATATATTCCCTGTCACCATAGCCTCCAGTATTACCAAAGTAACTGGGGGCAGGGGGCAGACCCAAGGTATCTTTAGCTTCTTAGGCTTTTCTCACTTTGAGGAAAAGAACATTTCTCCCCATGTGGTTTGAATGAAGATTAGTATATAATCTAATCTATAGGTCTATAATATAATCTACAGGTCTGGACAAAGAAGAACACTTCATCCTACCAGGTACAGTGTAGAAATGCAAGCAAGACTCTTGTGAGCCAGGTAGACTCTTTTCTTGGATTTTTTTGCTCAGCTTTATGACCATCTCTGTTTTCTAATGCTACTCCGGCTAGAAGTGAGAACTATCTAACTCATTATACAGAGAATGCTTATCTGAAAGATGTAGAAAGAAGTAAATCCTTGGCAGTTAATTAAGTTTCTGGATCCAGCCATGCCTGAGCTCAAACATATGACTTTTCACAAGTAGGCTGAATCTTGATTAAGGCAGTGATTGAAATATTTACACTTGGTGCTCAAATAATGCCAATACCTGCCAATTTCAACTCATTTCAAGAGTCATCTCAAATGACACCTTGTCTGAGAAGTCTCTCTTTCCCCCCAGTGTTTAGAAGGTATCTTTGCTCTATTCTCCTGTAGCATACATCACGCTGTGTCATAATTACCCTTTCCCACAAACAGATGTGATTATCTTGATCGCTTGGGCCATGTATAATTTGCCTCTATTTTCCTTTTGGCTAGTAGATGATCAGACACCAGATGACATACAGGGATATTTGAGACTAGAGTGAGAATGGAATCCCTGATCATCTTCAGTCATTTATTTCTCCCATTATCAACATCAATGACTCTTACAAACATTGTATTGAGTGGAAAATCCAAGACAGTATATACAACATGACTTTGTTGGTATAGAGATTAAAAACAGCCAAAATATTATTAAATATATATATATAGTCAAACAAATAAGAAAATGCAATGAAGTCAAGGTATTGGTTCCCTCGGAGGAAGAGAAGAAAATACAACTGAGAATTAACATTAATAAGGTTTTTGAGAGTCTTGAAATACACAGATGTTAACTTTATTTTTTAAATATGTGTATGATCTTTATCCTCTTACATATCTAACAGAATATAGGGGTCTAATTTTTTATTGTTTTCTAATTTTAGACTAGAATTGTATAATGTGCCATTAATGATACAATTTTTTTAATGTTTTAAACTGCCTTTGTGACCTATATAGTCAATTTTTGTTAATGGTCATGTATATCTCAAGATAAAACCAACAAAACCAAACCCATTACCACTGTGTCTGTTTCAACACATGGTCACTCTCCATTAGGTTTCTGAGTCTGTAATCTTAATCAAAGTAGCTAGCTTTATCTATCTCCCATGGAGTGACTGGTAGATTTGAACCACAAACTTTTTGGTTAACAGCCCAACATGTAACTCATTGGGTTCAGGGCTTTATGCATGTATATTAACAACTGTTATTATTTGGGCAATTCAATCATAGATATTCAACTACATATGTCCTTAGTTGTGTTGCCAACCTAAAGTCAAGAGGTTTGGGTTGTGTCAAAGGAGAAAGAGGGACAATCATCTCTCATTAAATTTGCTGTGTCAGGAAAAATCACTGGAGGGTCACTTAAAAGTTGATTCTGACCCAACAGCAATCAGTTTGGTTTGTTCAGGGGGAGTTGTGTATATTTGTTTGTTTGTTTGTTTTAAGAGTTTTATCTTTTCAAGAAGTTTCTGAATAAGCAGTGCTTGATTTTTCCATTTTGACATAGGTTTGTCAATTTCTTCCACAAGTCTTTATTTTGTGCTGTTTATTTTGCCCAATATACCATGTCAATATTTCTTAATAGTTCTGTCACTTTAAATGCTAAATTTCTAAGAAGACAGAGGTTAAGTCAGAACCTATGGGAAAAGTTCTAGCCTTCTACCAAATTAGTTCTTTTGTCAATAAGTTATCACCTTCCTTAAGTCTCTATTTTTGGCATTAAAAATATCTTTTACTTCACAATTGATTCTCATTATTTATGGTAGTTATTGTCTATAAAGTCACCACAAACAGAAAATAGTAAAAACCTAGAAGAAATAGTATTCCTAGAGGAGTGCTACAAATCCTACAGGAAGCCCAGAACTAGGTTTCTATAAGCCTCTACTCACGTTATTTTTTCATACACTAATCAATCCCTAGGGAGCTCTGGTGGCCCAGTGGTAATAAGCTGCAGTGCAATCCTGAAGGCATGCAATTTGAGGCCACCAGCTAGCTGTTCCATGGAGAAGGATGGACAATCTCCTCCAGTGAGATCAACTGTCTCTGAAAACCCACCAGAGGGTCAGCTATGAATTGGTTCCATCTCTACAGTACACAACAATAATCAATCAATCAATGCATAATACAAAAAAACTCTGATGGCTACTGGTATACTGGTACTGCGATCCCAAAGGCAAGCGGTTTGAATCCACCATATGGATTCACTATGGGAGAAGTATGGGCAATCTCCTCCTATGCAATTTATCGCCTCTGAAAATCCACTGAAGAGTCAGCTATGGGACGGTTTTGACTTGACAGCATACACCACCATCACTAATCAATAAATAGCCTTGTTTTAGGTTGTTTCTGTTTAAAGACACCTTGTTTAATTTTTGTACTGTTGTTTCATTAACACTCAACTCATGGTCAACAGTACCGTAACTCATGTCTTAGCAAAGTTTATCTAACATGTATTTTTTTTCTCTGAAGCATAACAGATTTCTTGCTCTTAGGAGGGGGAGGATTTAAAATAATAAAATTACTGAAGGAACGAAAGCACAAAAGTACAAAAAAAACCCCCACCTCTAAATACACTGCAAAAAAAGTATGCTAGTTTACAGTATGGCAGCTGAAAACATTTAGAGAGCTTGTCTTGAGTGGCCTCAGTTGGGAAAAAGCACACTGGGTGACTAAAAGTTTCAATCTTGTCCAATTTAACTGCCTTGGTGCTTCATGCTTAAAGTGCTCAGTTATTAACCTAAAAGGTCAATGGTTCTAACTTACAGCCACTTCACTGAGGAAAAATATGACAGTTGGCTTCCATACAGATTCTCAGCCTTAGATCCAGTGAGGCAATTCTACCTTGTTCAAGAGGGGAATCATGAGTTGAAATTAACTCAACACAAGCATTTTTAATTTTTGTTTGGTGCAAGTTTGTGGGTAGATTTTAAAATCTAAACATGTACTCTTCTTCAAACCTGGAAATTCTTCATAATTACTCACTACCTAAATTTTCTGGTCTTCCTTATTCATTGTCCAGCTTTCACATGCTTGTTGAAATACATCTTGGATCAGGTGCATCTTAGTCTTTAAACTGACATCTTACTCTTTAGCATTTTTTTTCTTTTCTTCTCCCTGCCTCTTTTTAAACAGTCCCTCCGTACGGACTATCCACTTAGCTTTGTATCCAAAGACGAAATTTTAGGTGAAAGGAGTTAGCCTTCGTTACAGACTGGTTAATTTCAGGGTCGAAAATATGGAATGCTTCACGAATTTGCGTGTCATCCTTTGCGCACTCTTTAGCATTTTAAAGAGGTCCTTGACAGCATATTTACCTAATGCAATATGTCATTTTATTTCTTAACTGCTGCTTCTATGGGTGTTGATTGTGGATTCAAGCAAAATTAAATCCTCGACAACTTCAAACTTTTCTCCATTTATCATTATATTGTTTACTAGCCCAAGGGTGAGTATTTATATTTTCTTTATACTGGAATCCATGCTGAAGGCTTTGGGTTTCATCAATAAGTACTTCAAATCTTTATCATTTTCTGCAAGTAAACTAGTGTCACCTCCACACCCAAAATGTTGATGAATCTTCCTCCAATCCTGATGCCACATTCTTCTTCATATAGTTCAGATTCTAGAATTATTTGCCCACTCTCCTATTCATTGCCATCCAGTTGGACCCGACTCATGGCTGACCCTCCTGCGGGTTTTTAGAGACTGTAAATCACGCGGAGGAGAGTCTCCCATGGAACAGCTGGTGTGTTGGCAGTGCAACTCCTTACCCTCTAAACCATAGATAGTTATTAAGTGTGGGGAAAGAACACAACCATAAGGCAAGCCTTTCTAGATTCTAAAGCTTGTACTATCTCTTTATTCTGTTGTTATGGGTGCTGCTTTTTCTGTGCACAATTTCCTTAAGAGCACAGCTAAGTGTTCTGGAATTCACATTCTTCTCAGTGCTATTCATGGTTTATTATTATCTGCACTGTTAATACCTTTGCACAGTCAATAGCACAAGTAAACACCATTTCTGGTATTCTCTGCTTTCAACCAAGATCTATCTGACACCAACAAAAACGTCCCTTATTTCACAGCCCCATCAGAAGTCAGCCTGAATTTCAGGTAGTTTCTTGTAGATGTTCCAATCTAGCCATTTTTTCCCTATTATATTTAGCAAGATTTTACTTGTGTGCAATAGTAATGATGTCATGGCATATTTCACATTGTGTTAAATCATTTTAATAGAAAAAAAAAAACCCCAAAGATCTCTCCCAGTCAGAAAGCCAGGTAGCTGTCTTCCAAATTTCTTATCATAGACAAATAAGCATGTCAAGGGCTGCATCTGTTTACCAAAGTATCTGAACTGATATGCTGTTAATTCCTGGAAACTTCTTTTTTGTCATTGTAGATTGCACTTCTTCCTTCAGTGATGTTGACTTTTGATCATATCCTACTTCCTGAAGTGATTTAATGTCAGCCAATTATTTTTGGTTCAGTGATTCTCTATTCCTTTCACCTTTCGATACTTCCTGCATTATTTGACATTTTGTCCATAGCATCCTTCATTATTGCAACCTGAGATTTGAATTTGTTCTTTCTTTCAGCTTGAGAAATGTCAAGCATACTCTTCCCCAATAGCCTTCTAAATTCCAAGTCTTTGCACATTTCATTATTATATTTTGCTTTGTCTTCTTGAGCTGCTCTTTGAAGTCTTCTCATTTCAAAGCTCTCTTCTTCCTTTCATTTTGGCTTTTCTATGTTCTACAGCAAATTTTCATTTCTTCTAATACCCAATTTGATCTCTTTTTATTCCCTTTCCTATCTGTTGAATATAGAACAAACAAGCATGTCTCGTGGAAAAAATAAGCAAATATATTTCAGAGAAGTATAACCACAGTACTCCTTGGAGGTAATTATGATGAGATTTTTGCCTTACATATTTTGGGCATGTTCACAGGAAGCACCAGTCCTGGGAGAAGGACATCAGGCTAGATGTATTAACACAGTGCCTGAAGCAATGATCTTAAGCCCAGCAGATTCTGAGGGTGGCAGAACATCATGCAGATTCATTCTGTTGTACATAGGATCCCTATGAATTTGAACTGATTCAAGAGCATATAACAACTAAGTTGACAATTATCCCTTTAAATATTGCTTCTCTAGTACTTATTTAGGAAGCTGTGGTGGCCTAGTGGCAAGAAGCTGTGATGCAATCCTGAGGGCACAGGGTTTGAATCCACTAGCTGCTCCACAGGAGGATGGACCACCTCCTCCCATGCTTTTAACTGCTTCTGAAAACCCGCTAGAGGATCAGCTATGGGTGGTTCTGACTTAATGGTAAACAACAACAACATTACTTCTTTCAGCTCCTTTGTTACAGAATTTTTTATTAGATGCATGTTTCTAATTGCTTTTATATGCATTAAAAAACCTGCTTCTATGTGATGCATTTTGAGGGGCATTATCTAGTTCTAGCTTCTGCCTGCATTCTCTGCTTCTGCTTTAACATGACAAGTACGGAGTTTATTCCATGCATTGAACAGTTAATTCAATGACCATATCTTTATTTTCTCCTATTTCAGATGGTTCTGATGTTATTTATACTTGCTTTTCTATGATAATTTTTTTCCATGAAAATCTCACTTGTTGTGTTTCTAAACATACTTTAGTGTTTGTCAGACTCTTTTATCAAATTAATTTTACCCAGAGTGAATTTTAATTGTATAATGAGTATACTCTGTAGCTGAACAAATAACCTGAGAAACTATACTACATGAGAAAGAATGCAGTGTTAAAACTGGAAGAAGACTAATGAAGAACGGGCTGGCTGCAAGTGAAGAGAACTTGAAACATTGATGAAGATCAAATCTGTCTTGGATAAAGCACAATCAGAATGCTTCTTAGAAGGGAAGATGAAAAGATTTTGTCTGATGAACTTTGGACATGCTATCTATCATGTTATCAAGAGGTGCCATCATGCTTGGTAAAGCCAAAGGCTAGTAAAAAGGGGAAGACTCTCAATGAGATGGCTTGACATAATGACTTCAAGGATGGTCTCAAATACCACAGCAATTATGAAAACGATGCAGGCCAGACAATGTTTTGTTCTGTTACACACAGAATGGCTAAGAATTGGAATGGACTTGAAGATATCCAATAGCAGAGTGAATTTTGGTCTAAACCAAAATTTTTTATTTATATTCCCCCCCCCACAAATCTCTTTTTATAAGTCCCTTTATATAACTTGGGATATTACTTTGTGATTTTAACAAAGTTTATA
This sequence comes from Elephantulus edwardii, assembly GCF_000299155.1. Taxonomy (NCBI): domain Eukaryota; kingdom Metazoa; phylum Chordata; class Mammalia; order Macroscelidea; family Macroscelididae; genus Elephantulus; species Elephantulus edwardii. Next base: position 6,619,840 of record NW_006399794.1, read on the forward strand.
GAAAAGTTAGATTTTCATTTATTAATTGTTGCACATGTTCCTCCTTACACACACCCTCAATTTGACTTTAAAAAGAAAATCCATTCATTGGTGCATCATTTTCCTCCCTCTTTCCCTCACCCCCCTCCCAGTCCACTTTGCTGTGCACCTCTTATTCTGGACTATTGTCATACAAATAATACCTAATCATGAATTCCTTTTGGAATATTACTTTTCAGGCTCATTTTATGTGGTTTCCCTCTCTCTTTCTTCTTCTCTTTCTCCTCCTTTATTTCTCTCTCTCTGCTCTCTGTTTTCACCTCTTTGTAACTGCCAAACCCAGTCTAATAATATCGTTATTGCTGTTGTGTGCTGGTGAGACAGTTCTCACCCTAAGTGATCCCATGTGACAGAGCAGAACTGCCTCACAGGGCTCTTCTGGCTGTAAGCACCCCGCGCAGATGGCCAGGTCTTTCTCCCTAGGAGCAGCTGGATGGACACAAAACACCAGCAGTTTGATTAGCAGCCAAGGGCTTAACTGTTTTCATTCTGAGTAGTTTGTAATTCATTCCCCTTGGATGTAGTGGGGATGGTTCCTCATCACAGAATCTGCAGCTAGTTTACCTTCAGGTCTGATCTCAACACTTCATCTTTACCACCTTCCCCACGTCCTACCTCTGTCCATTTAGAATCCCTGTAGTCCCCTTTAACCTACAAGTTCAGTTTCAAGTCCTATAGGAGTTAAACTCTTAACTGCATTTCTTGATTCCAGACCCTGAACTCAGAGATTTATTACTTTAGTTCCACTCATCACTGAAATTTTTTATTTTATTCTTGATTCCTAGAGGTATAAATAATGGTTTCTCACTCTGCCTATGCACTTTGGAGTTTTTCTTTACATAATTTATCATCATCATTCCCTCTGTGGAACAGACCAGATGATCAAAATGTTAACTGATAGCACCATCCTGGATTGGACAGTGCCTACTCCCATGTCTATTCAGAAAATCTGGATAAGGAGTCTGATGGATTGAACTTACACCACCATGCCCAAGATGAACCTATGAGTGTGTTACCTCAGGGAAACATGCCAGGGCATCTGGACTGACAGCCTCACTAGGGCCCCATGGGTCAGAGAGAGGTGTCCCCCAAAGGAGCACAGAAACAGTTCACCAAAGAAGGGAATAGTGTAATCTGCTGAGGAGAGCACCAGTCCACCGTATGGAAGAGTTCACATGATCCAGCATGTCTGGGAAACTAAGACTTATCCTTGTTATTGCCATTTCATCACTTGTGGAACCCTGTAGAGGTCTCAGTGTGAGGCTTGTCCTTAGCTGGATTGATCGGGAAGCGCATTAATGCAGCACAGGAGAGAAGCAATTTCTCTCCAAAGCTTTCCTCAGAGAATAGCAGAGGCAGGAAGCAGGAGAACAGGCATAGTCGTTGCATGAAGTTCCCTCCATTGAGACATTTTCTTCACTTTCTCTAAGGCTAAGAGCTATATCAGTGGACAATGAGGTCCCTGGTTCCAAAATTAAGGAAAGAGGTACCGGGTACTGAATTGAAATGTACTGTCTTTCTTTAAATGAGAACCAATCACTTGTTCAAATTGGAGCCAATCTGGATGTTGTACTGGCGTGCAGCATATAGGAAGGCTCTGGTGGGAGGACAAGTGGGCCATGGATCTTAGGCAGCTAAGGCCCAGACCCTGCCTCCCCTGACCCAGGGTCATGAGGACACTACATGGGGTTTGGTGGGTTCCCACGCCAGGAACCTGGAACAGTCTCTGCCATGTACCCTCGGACCCCCGTTCCTAGGCCCACTCAGCCCTGCCACTGCTGCAGGCTCAGTTAATGGCATCTTTCATTTCATTTAGAGCTTGATTTGTTTACAAACTAATAAATATGATTTATAAAATGTGCCCGTGGTTTGCTAATTACTGCACATATGGCGTTTCCATTTTGTAAAACTGGCATTTGCATTCTTTGTAGATTATGACTTTGTGTCCCTGGTGCTAATTAGTCTGATTAGGCGGATAACTTCTCCGTTACTAGGCTGAGAGGCTGAAGGCTGGGGCACAGAGGGCGGGGGGCACAGGGGCAAAGAGGCTGTGGCTATGGCAGGCTTTGCAGAGAGGAGCCAGGGAGGCCCCAGGACTTTGCTGAGGACCCTGGAATGTCAAGCAGCCCATTTTGTGTCCTTCTTGAAATCCAATTAAGCACAGCTAGTTAGCACAAATTTCTTAATCAGGCCTAATCTTCCCACTGAATGCACAAGTTCTGAATTGTCACAGAGCTAGGTCAGCCTCAGGGATGAAGAGGCTGGATGGGAGGGCCTTTGGCTGCAAAGTGAAGGGATGGCAGGCTGATGGACCCTTTCCAGAAGGATCTAGTGTGAGCTTGCCAACAGCTCAAGACCTGTGGGGCTTGATGGGGAGTTTTAGGCCACCAGGCCAATTTATGAGCCTTAGCTGTGGGATCGCTCAAGTCATCTACCCCCCAAGATCTGTCCTCGGGTACCAGCATAGTCATAGGGCTAGTACATCTGGCTCCGTACTGGATGATAAAGGGGCAGGTCGAAGGCTGAGCACTCGACTCTAAGGCCTTGGAAGTAGGTTCCAGCCGAGGGAATTGCTTGTGAATAATTCTTTGTTGTTGTTGTTGCTGTTATGTGCTGTCGAGTCGCCTGCGACTCATAGCGACCCTATGTACAACAGCCCTAAACTCCGCTCTGTCCTGTGCCAATTGCACTGTCTCTGACACTCCCATCCCAATTATCCCAGTCACTGAATCAATCCACCTCATAGAGGGCCTTCCTCTCCTGCGCCGTCCCTCCACCCTCCCAAGCATGATGTCCCTCTCTAAGGACCGGTCTCTCCTCACAACATGTCCAAAGTAAGTTAGACAGAGTCTCAGAATCCTTGCCTCCAAGGAGCCACCCGGTTTAACCCTCTCCAGAACAAATCTATTTGTTTTCCTAGCAGTCCATGGTATTCTCAATACTCTTCTCCAGCACCACAGCTCAAAGGCATCAATTCTCCTTCTATCCTCCTTGGTCATTGTCCAACTCTCTGATGCATAACAGGTGATTGCGAAGACCATAGCCTGTATCAGACGCACCTTAGTCTCCAGAGAGACCCCACTGCTCTTCAGCACCTTGGAGAGGTCCCTAACAGCAGACTTTCCCATGGCAATGCGCCTTTTAATTTCCTGGCTGCTGGTGCCAAGACTGTTGACTATGGAGCCAAGCAAACTAAAGCTGTGTACAATTTCAATCTCTTCACCATCCATCCTGATGCTTCCAATTGGTCCAGTGGTGAGAATCTTTGTCTTCTTGACATTGAGCCTCAATCCATATTGTAGGCTGCAGTCCTTGACACTCTGCAGCCGGCGCTTCAGGTCCTCAGTTTCAGCAAGCAGGGTTGTGTCATCCGCATAACGCAGATTGTTGATAAATCGTCCACCAATCCTGACGCCACAATTCTCCTCATAGAGCCCAGCCTCCCGGATAATCTGTTCTGCATATAGGTTGAAAAGGTATGGAGATAGGATGCATCCCTGGTGTACGCCCTTCCCAATTTTGAACCATGCAGTGTTCCCTTGCTCTGTTCTGATGACTGCCTCCTGGTCCAAGTATAAGTTTCGCATTAGAACGATCAAGTGTTCTGGGATTCCCATTCTTCTCAGAGTCAGCCACAGTTTATTATGATCTACACAGTCAAATGCCTTTGCATAGTCAATGAAACACAGATAGACATTCCTCTGGTATTCCCTGCTTTCAGCCAAGATCCATCTAACATCAGCTACAATATCTCTAGTATTGTTACTAGATTGTTACTAATTCTTTGTTAGGAGTAAATAATTTGCATCAGTCCTTCCAGAGATAGTTCTATTGTAAGCAGAGCTCAGAGTGAGTTCTCCTTTGATGGAAGTGCAGTGGTTGACTCAGGCTGTGAGGTCAGGTGAGGCCAGGGAAAGGCTTCCTAGGGACCTTGTAGACACTCAAGGGGCAGTTGATAGGCCCCAAGCAGTCAGCTTCTTGTCTTCTGTCTCTCACTCAGGTATTATGAAAGATTGTGCTCTCACTCTGCTTATCCTCCTCTTGCCCCTCTTGCCTCCTGCTCCCTCTGCTCTTCTCTCAGGGCTTTCCTTCCAAGCTCAACGTGTTCCCCTGGCTTCCACATTTACCTGTCACAACATTTAACACACTGGGTTGAACCATTTTGCTGTTCATTTTCTCACAGAACCAAGAGCAACCTGTAGGCAGAACTGTGGCTGCACTTACTCCCTCCTGCAACCCCTGTGTGTAGCTGAACTGGTGAGAAGAGCACCTGGGTTCTGGAAACCATTTATTCCTGCACAGCGTTTCTTCTCTGCTTGCACTTGGGATTAAATGTGGCATAACCAGTTCAGAAAAGTGGTTATGAGGAGTGGTTAAGGTGACAGCACTAACTTCGTGGGCCCAACTTCTTTGTCTCATTTGAGAAAGGTGGAGAAGGAAGCCTCAGGGGCTAAAACACTGAGGGGATCACATGGGTTCTGGCTGCACATACTCCTGGGGTCATAACCTGGGAGAAACTCTAGAGCTGCATTTAGAGGTGTGGTAGGTTCTAGAAAGAGAATCCTGACCTTGCAGAGATTGCAGTTGGGCAACCTTGGAGGGTCACATCTGTGGTCTGAGCTTTGATTTTCCCCTTTGAGTGACAGGGATCAAATAGCCATTCAGGCTTCCTGAGCAATGTGGTGATTCGATGAAGTAACTATAGACAGGAAGAGGAGTGTGTGTGTGTGTGTGTGGTGGGGCGGG
>NW_006399794.1:6624739-6626683 GCF_000299155.1 Elephantulus edwardii
GTGTGTGATCCAGGCATTTGTGTGCGGAAGGAAAGAAAATGTACATTAGTCCAGACAGAGCCAGTCCTGCTAGGGTCTTTGAAGAGAGCAGAGCTTCCTCAGTGATCAGGGGGTTCCCAAGGACCTTGAGAGTGCGCTCAAGCCCCTCGCTCATCTCCCCAGAGCTTGACTTGAGGGAGGCTCTGTAAGAGGATTTGTCTTGGCCCATCCATTTGAATTTTATAACCAGCGTCCCAGAATAGGATATGATTCTTTCTCTTTCTTAAAAAAAAAATATGAATACATTCTGCTTTAAAATTGTTTTGAAGTAATAAAAGGATTTTCACAGGCAACAAACAAGTCTCTGGACAGACTTAATCTGAGGCCAAAAGCCAGAGACGGGGATTTACCTCCCATAACGGCTCCTTTCAAGTGAGATAAAGTGGAAGCCCGATTCCCATTCCTGAAGGGAATTCACAGAAGGGTAAGAACGAGCATCTCAGAAACCCCTCCTCTAGAAAGCAGATGCCCTTGTTTATAAAGTAGGCCACCAACTCCACAAAGCAGCCCTTCCATCCACCCCACTGCTGGGACAACATTGACCTTGGCTTTATTTCACTTACTGCCTACATGTTGGACTTGGCCTCAGCCTCCTTCAGAGCCTCTTCACCTTATGCTCTGAAGTCTCTTCTGATCCTGGTTGCACAGTAGGAGGCAACACCGGAGAGGGAAATTGAGACTGGAAACCACAGGGAAAGTGTTGAGAGGCAGGGCAGCAGGTAGAAAGAAACCTCAATTCCAGCTCAGACCTTTTCCTTAACCACCTGACTTTGCACACTCAACTCCCTCTGAGATGTAGAATCTGGAATTAAATGTATCACCAGCCCACTCTCTATCCACCTCCTGTGCTTACCAGCATCAATATACCATCACCTCCATCCCCACCCTGTCCCCGAACTTGGGGACAGAGGCAGCTGGCATTCTGGGAAGGAGAAGAATTAGGAATGTTCACTCTCGATAGACTTCCCAGTCTCAGAGAGAGGCCTAATGATAAGCCAACCCTCACTCCCAATTTGGGACTATTCTTAGAGTTCATTGTGAGAAGTTCTAGGGAAAGAAACAGAAGAAGGATCTGCAGACAATACACAGGGGACGTGGTCCTGTTTATTGTCACTATCAGGATCTCACCAAAACTGAGACTATCATGATTTGGGGGCATATAGCTTTCTGTACACATGTTGGCCTTTGCCTCTTTAGAGTATATTAAATGGGTGGGATTATAATACATACTTTTTGCACAAACATTCATATACCTATCTATAGTGCATTATATGTGTGTATATATATGCACATACATACCTATACATTTATGTTAGTGATATATATATATGTTGGTAGTATGTTCCATTGAATAGCATGTACTTTGATTTACTGCCTCTGAAAACCTGCTGGAGGGTCAGCCGTGGATTAGTTCTGACCTGATGGAACACAACAACTATATCTTTCCACAATGAATATATATATATATACATACTTTTGTGTGGGCATCATAATTTCTTACACTAAGCCATCAGGAAGCTTCATATATAAGCTATTAGATCAAGGGCTGGTCAATGGGAGATAGATGTGAAGGGAGTGGGTAGAAGTGGATGGGTATCCTGGTAGATAGTGGAGCAGGGAAATAAGTGGGTAAAAACACATGTGCCAAAGGCAGGGACAACACTGACACTAATGTTTAACTCCACAATAAGGAATATACCTTTCATTTTTTCTGTAAAATGCTGGTCTGTCTGATATTTCTCTAAATCTGAATATTCAGATTAAGACAGACTAGGAAGAAGGATTGGCAATCCACTTCTGAAATAGCAGGCCTCTGAAAACCCTATGTACAACAGAACACATGTAGATAACAGAAAGGGCAACTGAGGTGGAGCTTTCAAGTATGGAAATACAAAGGAAGAGGAA
>NW_006399794.1:6629248-6642226 GCF_000299155.1 Elephantulus edwardii
CTGAGGCTCCGTCTAACATACTTTGGACATGTTGTGAGGAGAGACCGGTCCTTGGAGAAGGACATCATGCTTGGGAGGGTGGAGCGACAGTGCAGGAGGGGAAGGTCCTCTATGAGGTGGACTGATTCAGTGACTGGGATAATCGGGATGGGAGTGTCAGAGACTGTGCGATTGGCACAGGACAAAACAGAGTTTAGGGCTGTTGTACATAGGGTCGCTATGAGTCGCAAGCGACTCAACGGCACATAACAACAACAACAACAAGCCATCAGAAGTATTCTCTCTTTTTCAATATATATATATTGCATTAAGTGCACAGGTGCCCACACAACACCCCCAAAATATACACAGATTCCCAGGGGCACACATAGGTAGATAAAGATACACAAAGATAAAACACTGGATACTGAGTCTTGAAGCTCAGAGTACAAGGGTATGATTCAAGTCATTAACTGGACTATGCTCCTTGGGATGGAAGAAAAAACAAAATAGAAAATTATTCTATTTGAAGAAAATAGAAAATATAATTCTTTCTTGAACTGGGTCAACAGCTTCACCTGCCTCTGAAGGGGGGTTGATACCGGGCCAATGTGCTGCTTGGCTGGGCCAGGGCTCCTGCTACTGGAAGCAGATTGTCTTTCCCAACCAGATACATCCTGGGGCATCTTCCCTGTCCCAGGTCACTTCTCAGGCCTTCATGGTTATGTACCAAGGAGTCACAACTGGTTCAAAGCCGACCCTCAAGTGAGTTTTCAGAAGCAGTAAATCAATCTCATGGGAGAAGGTTGCCAATCTTTTTCCACAGAACAGTTAGTGGATTTGATCTGGATACCTTTGGCTTGGAAGCACAACCCCTTACCACTAGGCTGCCAGAGCGCCCTCTCAGGCCTTGAGGATGCTTTATGTCTTGGGGAAAGATTCACTAGGCTGAAGCGGGATAGTAGTGTTTCAAAGACCACAGTTACTTGGCTGTGTGACCTTGAACTATTCAATTAGCTTCTCTAGACATCAGTTTCTCCATCTGTAAGACAAGGAGATAGATACCCGTCTACCTCCAGAGAAGATGTGATTTAATGACCGTGAATGTTCTTCAAAGCAGCAAAGTTCTGCACCTACTCAAGCATATTAATATGCTCTTCTGCCTCTAAAGCTGGCCTTCCCTGTGGAGACAACACAGTGCTTTTGAACATGGAGAGAATTCCCCAAACTGTGCCCTCCCCCTCTCCAGTATTTCTGCCTTAGGTTGTCAAAAATGGTAATCTTCTCTCAGGCCTGAAATTATGAGCCTGCTTTATTGGTCAAAGGCCATAATAATTTGAGCTCTTATTTTATAAACTCATTTCTGCACAGTGATATCCTGATAGGAGCAGGAATAATAAATCACAAACATGTCCCCCAAGATTGCATTGTAAATGTCAAACTAGACAGGAAATTGTAATTAAAGAAAGGAAATTGCTACAAAGAAGCACTTGATTTTAAAATGAGCCAAGCATAGAATTTTCTAAGCATTTAATTATAGTCCAATTTCAACTGACTTGGCTTTTGCAGTCATATTTCTTATTATAACTCTTCTACATAATAACCAAATTTCCCTGCTTACACAGGTCTGGCCCGTCAGAGGCTAAGGGACACTGTATAAATAAAAGGATTAGGAACTTTGTAGGGACTGTAATCATAGTGAAGTTCATGGTGATGGACACAGGTGTTGGCATTTAAATCAACTGCAGTTGAATTTCCAGTTAACAGGGGAACAACTCACACCTGTGTGGAAGCAGATTTGGCTCAACTTCAGTTCAGTGAGAAATTCACTCAGACACTCGCTCTGTCAGTGACTCAGGCTTCTTCTGTTCTACTCCTCCGCCCCACACACACGCACAGGAACAGCTCCCTCCCAATCCACACACCTTTGGTCCACACAGTTTACCTGGGTATAACTTTGGGGTTAATCCAACATCCATGTCTTGACTTGGAAGCTAGGCAGCTTGTGTGTATATTCAACCAAGTGTTCAGCATCTAGAGGGGGTAGAACAGAGTTAGACCATGTTGGGATGTTTCAGATGCCCAAGGGCAAGCCTGAGCTCAAATCTTAACTCTGCTACTCCCCTGAGTAAATCACATCACCTTTATGAACCTCTCTGTTCATCCATAGAATGGAAGTAACAACAGTTACCATGCCATGTGTGAATTATTGTCTGCTACATGTTTTCAAGAGGGGAAGGCCCTCTATGAGGTGGATTGATTCAGTGACTGGGGTGATCTGGATGGGTGTGTCAGAGGCAGTGCGATTGGCACAGGATAGAGCAGGGTTTAGGGCTGTTGTACATAGGGTCGCTGTGAGTCGCAAGTGACTCGATGGCACATAACAACAACAGAAGCAACATGTTTTCAATTCGTGCATAAATTGAAATTATTATAATTGTTATTATTGCTTCAGTCTGTTATTGGGAGGGGCAAGGTGGTGGGATTGCTAGGTTATCTTGGCTGATGTGAGCAGTGAAATTAGATGGGGCTGATGCAGACTAATAGTGGTGGATATGGAAAGTGAGGGTGGTGGTGAGGAATGTGATCAGATTGTATCAGGATGTCTTTATTGGCTCAAAAATGATCCTCAAAGCATCCTATCCTCCAGGTCTTCTTGTCCCTTTAAAAATGTATGTTGTTGCTGTTGTCGTTAGGTGCTGTTGACTCATAGAGACTCTATGAACAACAGATGTGAACCCTGTCCTATCTTGTGCCATCCTCACAATCTCTGACCACTTGATCCCATTGCTGCAGGCATTGTGTGAATCCACCTGGTTGAGGGTCTTCTCTCTTTTGCTCTCCTAAGCATTATGTCCTTCTTCAAGGAATAGCCTCTCTTCGCAACATGCCTAAAGTATATGTTAGATGAAGCTTTATTATCTTTACCTCCAAGTACTCTGGCTTCACCTCCTGCAAGACATATCTGTTTGTTTACTTGGGGGTTTTTTTTGGGGGGGGCAGTCCATAGGATATTCAGTACTCTTCTCCAACATCACAACTCAAAGGCATCAATTCTTTTTCTGTAATCCTTATTGTCCAGTTCTCAGATGCACAACAAGTGATTGAAAAGCCATGCCCTCAATCAGGTGCACCTTAGTCCTCAAACAAACATCATTGCAATGCAATACTTTGGAGAGGTAAGTCATAGTGACATCAAGAACAACAAAATTAAATGCTGCCCAGTCCTGTCCCATGCCCTTAATTAGAAAGATGTGGATCAGATGATGTGGTCTGGTTTTCCTTAACTGGTTGTCTGAGTACACCATTTTGCCTTTCTTCCTAGTTTGTCTTGGATTGGAAACTATTTAAATCTACTCAGCATCATAGTCAACTCATTGTCTTTGGATTGGAACCAACTCATAGCTGACCATCCATTGGTTCCTGAGACTATAAATCAAATGGAAAAAAATTGCCTTTGTCCCTCGGAGCCACTGGTGGATTTAAAGGCATGGGCTTTGGGTTAGTAGCCCAGCTCCCTACACACTATGCCACCAGAGCTTCCTGCCCAGTGTCATAGTACGATACAACCCATCACTTAGATAGATGGGTGGTGACTATGACCAGGGCAGCAGAACTGGCTCTTGCTTGGAGGTCTATTGGCCCATGTCTCCTTAATGGAAAGCAAAAATTCTACCAGGAAACCACCAATGTCTCTATAAAGTTTATAGTGTCCCAGAAACTGACTTATCACTAATTCACCCCCTGGTGCACAGAGGCTGCTGCTTTTAGCTGGGTCCCCACATGTTTTTCTGCAACTGGCTTAGCCTCAGCCATAAGAAGCAGCAAGAAGGCTCAGAACCACAAAGCCCTTATTTCTGGGGTCTATGTTTCTCTTTAAATATCCAGCTACATTTGGGGAATAGGTTGGGTAAAGTCTGATAATAGCAAAACAGCACTTAGACCCAATAAACCCCAAAGACTGCCTGAAGAGACACTATGAATGAGGGTCAGGCAGGTCTGTTGGTCTGGCTGAGTCAAGTTCCACTTCCATTTACAGACTACAATATGAATGGTTTCTTTCAAACTGAACAGTGTATAACCCCATAACTTAACCTTGTTTTTGAATGCTGTCGAGTCAAGCACAACTCATAGCAACCATATGAACAAAAGGCCTGAAGCCTTTCTATAACTATCGACATTTATCAAAGTTCATAGAGTTTCCAGAGTGTTTTGTTAAGAAGTGAATGCCGCTCCTGCTTCCAACAACTGAGCATGATGAACCTATAGCTGTAGCAAGAATTGAGTCCGCAAGGCAATAGGGTAGTATAATTTCTGATAGAAAGTGTTGAGATGTGTACCCACCTGTTCTCCCACCATCCCAATGGTTGTTGAGTCAAATACAGGCATCACAACTCACAGGAGAGAGAGAGAGAGAGAGTTGTTACATAGGACCAGCTGACAGGAACTGGGAACATGTCAGAGGGCTGGCTTAGGGGACCATGAGGGAGGTCACAGAGACTGCATGTTGGAATGTTTCAGATGCCCATGGCAATGACATTCCAAGGAATAGAAGAAGTAGGCAAAGCTACAGACATGTGAAAATATTTCCATTCATTCAATAAATAATTATCATGACTACTTGCATGCCAGGCACTGTTCTGGGCACAATGAATACTTCAATAAACCCAGGCAGTAAAGATCCTGGCCCTTGTGACATTTCCTTTTTTGTGTCTAATATGTTAGAAGGCAATAAGTGCTCCACAAAAAAAAATAGAGCAGGAAAGGAAGATGAGCTTATTATGGAGGAGTTGCAATTATAAATATGAAATTTTAAATAGGTTGATCAGGGATCTTCCTAGGAAGGTGAGATCTGAGTCAAAACACAGGAATGTAAAAGAGCAAAGCAATAAGACATACAAAAGAGCATTCTTGGCAAAAGGAACAGAGAATGCAAAGACCTGAGGCCTAGCAAATACAGGGGACAGAAAGCCATGACTGGAGCAAAACGAAGAGAGAAGGTGTAGGAGAGAAGAGCAGAGTCATGAGTGACCAGGTTACTGAGAGCCTTCTAGGTGGTTGTAGAAACTCTAACGTGATCAGAATCTTTGGGCCTACACCACTGAGAGCAGATGGGAGGGGTCAATGGTGGAAGCAGAGACTGAGTTCAAACCCTGGTTTTGCCACCTCCCAACAGTGTATAAAGGAGCCCTGTCAGCCCAGTGCATACTATATTAGGCTGCTAACTTAAAGGTTGGCAGTTTGAATTTACCAGCCACTCTGTGGGGAGAAGACTAGCACTTTCACTTAATTTACAAATTAAGATTTATAACACAGAAACCTTATGGAAGGTGCCTATGAGTGCTCCAATGGCACTGCGTGGCAGTGGGTAGAGCTGTGTGTTGTTAAGATACCATTAAGTTGATTCCAACTCATAATGACCCCATTTGACAGAGTAACTGATCCATAGCTTTTCCTGCTTTACAGAAGCAGATCATCAGCTCTTTGCTCCCACAGAGCCACTGGTGGAGTCAAACCACCCATCTATCAGTTAATACCCAGGTGCTTAACCATTGCACCAGCAGAGCTCCTTTTCCTTGTGTCACTCCAGACAAACTACCAAACCTCTTTGGACCTCAGTTTCTCAAATGTAACCTGGGTGTTGATGTCAATCTCACAGGACTGTTACATGGTTTAAGGGTAACTCTCAGTTCATGTCTGTCAAATTGGAAGTGACTCATAGCTGACCACCCACTAGGTTTCTGAGGCTACAAAAATCACATGGGAGATTTCCAGTCTTTCTCCCAAGGAGCTACCAGTGGATTCAAAGCACCAAAAAGCATGACCTTTGGCTTAACAGTGTGACTCCTTACTGCACTATACCACCAGCCCTTCCCTAATGCGCCTAAAATACTTACACAGTCCCTGGATTACGAGAAGAACTGCACAAGTGTCAGCATATTCATTTTAACAGCATAGTGATGGTTAGATTTGGGGTATTATAGGCCATGTTTACCTAATCAGGAATGTAGATGGTGGAAGGCAGGCAGGAGGCCTAGGGCAGGACACTGCCTTGTACAACAGTCCAAGAGAGTGAAGATGGTGGCCTGGACAAAGACGATGCAATGGAGGTGGGTGTGGAGAGAACTGGAGGGGATTTGAAAATATGCATGAGGTAAAACCTACACTATTAGGCAACAGTGAGCTGCGAGGAGGACAGAGAATGAGACCCGGGCCCCCTCCAGGTGATGGGTTCCTGCCTGTTGTTGCTCCTTGTTGCTCTCTATCCTGAAGTCTTACTACTCCCTTGACTCTTTCTCCCCTGTTCAGAGTCCCCCTGACTCTCCATCCCAATGGGATCAAGTCTGCTTATGGGAAATCTTCCCAGTCTGATCCTAACCAGCTTCATCTCTCACTGTCCTTTTGCCTCCTTCTCCAGCCCACACTTCCTCCCAGTGACTCAGGGCTGCCCCCTGGTGGCAACAAGCCCCATAGGGCAAGTGAGACTGCATTCCCACCTCAGTAAAGTGTTTACAGTCACTGCCTCCGCATTCCCACCTCGGTAGAGTGTTCTCAGTCACTGCCTCCTACCAGTCACACTACATCCTAGCAGTCACACTAACTACCTCCTCACACTCTCAGCTCCACCTCGTCCCAGTGTCCCAGTGTCCCAGTGATTGCAGCTTGGTAAGAGGCTATTCCCTTGTCCCCAGGTATGTCCCTAGGAACCTAAGGCCAGTTTGCAAAGTAGGCAGATGTCTGTTCAGAACTATTCTCTTACTGCCCTACTGTGTGACTGGGCAAGAAAATCCCTAAACTTATGCTTCCCTCCCTTATAAAGTCAGACACTCAGGAAAAGACTGCGAAATTCCAGTTAAGACGACATTCTAATGGAGGAACTCAAGGCACTGAGAGAGGTGACAAGACCTCCTAATAGGGGCCAAGGACACTCCAGAGACATTCTTCCCTTCAGAGACAGGGTCTTCAGCTCCCAGGTTTATACTGGTTACTTCAAGGCTGCATCTCATTCTCACTATAAAAAATAAATATATGGAGATCTGTGCTTCTCACCCTGATCTCCAATCCCCACTTCCCACCCCCACAGTCCCTTGAGAGCTCTGTAGTATAGCTGTACCCAGCTGCTCCCCTTGGCTGATGGGCCACCTCTCTGCCTCATTCATCATTCCTGTGTTCTACCTTCCTAGCCAGATCCTGAAACCCTTCTTCCAGGGCATAAGCTCCTCCACACCTTCTTCACCACTGTAGTCCCTCTCTCCTCTTTGTTCCCAGAGCCACCACTGAGTTCTCTAAGGATCACTCAGGGCAGAGAGAGCTTCAGGCTCCCAGCCTCAGTGCTGTCTGTCTGAGGCCTTCCACATATTCCTGTGAGGCTTCCTCTGGGCTAAAAGCACTTCACAAGCAGCGATTGCTGGCCTTTTCCTCCTCTGTGTCCCCTCATGGAACCTAATGCAGTGGGAGCATTATGTTGGTGATCACACCACACCTAGCTAAAGGAAGAAAGGACAAACGTCCCCTGAGGCCTCTGCCCTGAGCCAGGACTTGAAGTGAAGGAACTAACTTGCTTGTCTCAAGCAGCAGAATCAAAGGAAAGAGGACTTAGTGGGTCCAGAGGTGGCTTCTCGCCGTGGACAAACAGGACTTTCAGCAAGAAGCCCCAAGCCACGTCTGAGGGAAAAAGCAACGTCCATTAAGTCCATTAACTTTAACACTGAAATCAATGTTGCAGCCACCAGAAGTAATTAGCGTAATTCACATTTCAGATCAGGAGATTTTTGAAAACCAAGTTTAATTATGTTGAAAAATGACAACTTCATTTTCCCTCCCTGGATAGGTTCCCCTGATGTTCCCCACACTTTCATTAAAGAGAGGCCTGGTTACAGATTTTTTTTAAGTGCCATTAGCAAAAGAAGTACTTTGGCTATTTCAGAGCTAATAAATCAACTTGGATGCCCACAGCACAGTTCAAGCGGCTTTGAAATGTTCCCTCCTTATAGCAGGACAGCTTGTGTGGTTTGAGGCACCAAGGAGACCAGCTGGGGCTCTTGGACAGCCAGAGTGGTTTTGAGAGATCTTCAAACCCATTTTATAGATGAGTAAACTGAGGACCAGCCAAACAAAGTTGTTACATGCTGTCAAGGTATTGTTGACACTCCAGCAGGTTTTCAGAGACTGTAAATCACATGAGGGGAGAGAGCCCATCTTATTCCCATAGAGTGATTGCTAGATTCAAACCACGCACCTTCAGATTGGTAGGGCATCTCCTTTCCACTAGGCCACCAGAGCTCCCTGTCAAAGAGGCTCATTCAAAGAAGATCTAAGTAAACTCTAGTGGCAAGAAGCTACACTGCAATCCCAAAGGTGCATAGTTCAAATCCACCAGATGCTCCCCTGGAGAAGGAGGGGCATTCTCCTCTTGTGCCAGTCAGATCTGACTTGACAGTATGCAAGAAAGTTAAAAAAAAAAAAAAGGAGATCTGCTCCATGCCAAATACAAGGGCTGCAAAAGTGGCTCCTGACATCAAGAAGTAAGGGAAATACAGAGAGCGATTGAGCAGAGATGAGCCTGGGGAGGCAGGAAAAGTTATATAGAGGAGGTTCTGTCTGATCTGACTCTTGAAGGATTCAGGATTCAGGATTAAGCAAAAGAGGGAAGATGTGGCTGCCATTCGAGAGGGAGGAGAAGGTGACATAGGCGAGGCAGTAAGCTGGAGACTCTGGGCCTGGGCCAACCTTTCACAGAAAATAAGGTCTGGGGATACCCATCTCACCTCACAGTGATTTTCCAGATGCTGCTGTTGTTGTGAGGTGCCCCTTTATCTGGTTCTCAGGGAACTCTAGAGGTACAGCACAGTGTGCAGGGCCTGTTGCTGCTAACTCACCTGTGATTCGTAGCAATCCCATGTACATAGCTCTGGATCCTGCCCTATTCTAAGCCTGCCTCACTGACTCTAACACACCCAATCCCTCATGGCCAGGAGGGGCCAGTCCTTAGAGAAGGACATCGTGCTTGGAAGGGTGGAGGGACAGCGCAGGAGAGGAAGACCCTGGATGAGCTGGACTGACACGTACACTGAGTTGTTATTATTATCTGTCTGAGAATAGGGAGCTCTGGCCATCTTCATAGTGAGCTGTGCTGCTCACCCAAAGGCCGGGCCTCTCTGATGCTTTGAATCTGTCCGTGACTCTGACGAAGAAAGATCCATTTACAGCGTCCGAAGCCTGTGAGTTGGCACCAACCCAATGGCAATGAGTTTTGGAGGTATCTCTCCTCTTGAGAGGAGATGGCAGCCAGGAAACACCTGGCCTCCTCATCGCATCACCTCATCAGCATCCTCCTACCCCATTTACTTGTCCGGCAAACACTCCAGCATGACCCTGAGCTCCTTTCCCCCATCTCTTTATCGTCACCTCAGTGCAGGCCTCAACCCTCAGAATCTTACCCCGAGCATCCTTATTTTCCACTTCCCTCAAATCAAGCTTCTCTGCTGTAACCTCTGGCCCTTCCAACAGTTGACAGATGCATCTGAACCTCCCCCACCCATCACTTGGTCCCATGTGTTTAAGAGGCTGCTGTGGTGCTAATTGCTGTGTTTATTCCTGTTCTGCTTTGCAGGCATTTGCTCCAGAGGCTCTGGATGCCTGGTCTTGCTTGTTTTTCTTTCTTGTGTGGTGGTTTGGGGTTGGGAGGTGTGGCCAGAGAAAAGGGAAAGGAAGAGAAGCATCCTTCTGACCTTTAACTTCACAGCACTGCCTTTCTAGGGTGGCACCCCAAAACTAGGACAGAGGCCTGTCCCCGCCTCTGCCACGCCCCTCCTTTCTAGGAAGAGGCCCTGGGCTTTGGTGTGGGTCAAGAGACTGTAGGTTTGCTGCTGGGGGGCACTGGGACAGTGCTATCCTCGTGCAATCATGGCTCTATCTTCCAGAGACCCTAATGGACAGAAAAGGTAGTGTTAGCTCTATAGCGTCTCTTGCTCTGTTCTCTATGTACAGGTACAACCTAGACGAGAATGTTGTGCTTCACTGGATCTCAGAAGACAAGGAAATAAAAGTGTGCCATCCCAGCCTCCAGCGGGCCCCAAGAGGGCTGCTCAGTCAAGCAGGCCCCCAGCTCCCAGAACCCCGTTCCTTTTCCAAGCTGCTCCATTGTGTGGGCCTGCAGGCCTGGGTGGGGGACGGGAGGGTTTTGCCTGACAGGGCTTCTCATCATAGCCCCTTGCTGAAAGCCCGCCCCCGCCCCCTCCCCAGGGCCCCGCCAGCCAGGCCAGGGTCAATGGGATTAAAGGCTCAATTCACGCCAGTCAGTTCTCTGGTAACACGATTTCATTAGAGGCAGGCAGGGAGGAGAATGGACGGAAACAGCTGGTGTATAAATTATAAAGTCTACTTTGTACTGAGTGAGCACACCTTTCCCCAGCCACATGCCTAATTAATGTGGCGGGGAGTGGACTTGAAGTCAAATTGCCTTTCCCCCCACTCTCTTGGGGCTTGGTTAACAACAGGTCCCTGCAAAGCTGGGAGAAGGGAAGATTATGCAAAGCTATCATCATATGAAAATAGCGTATTAACATACTGCCTGTGAGCTGTGTCCAATCAGTTCCCTCCCAGTGGCGTGTGTACGAAACAATTAGAATGGCATTTCTACCACGCTTCTTTAATACATTTTGGCATTAATATAATCAAGGAGTGGGGGCCCAGCCATCTTGCAGGCACAGTTTTCTATAACACTCCTGGGATGCTGGGGGTGGAGCTGGTGGGATTCTGGGGCATGGGGGAGCTCTGGGGGCTGTGCTCCTCTGGACCAGAACCACAGGCGCCGTTCTCTGGACAGTTGCCATCAGTCACCCTCTACCTCTATAGGCCTGAGGACAGAGACTTCCTTTCTCCTGAGCAAAGGACCACAGACCTCCACAGCCCCTCTATAAGCAACAGCAAGGAGTTACAGAGTCAGTGACACTCTAAAAAAATGTCAATTATTTGTTAATATTGATCCTTGGCTAAACACTCCTACCCCAACCAATAACTTTCCATCTCACTTATAACAAAATGCAAATTATTACATAGTAATGTAACCTAGGCCCTGCCCACCTCTTCAGCTCCTTCCTCCCTCTCCTCTTCAAGGACTAACTTCCCCTCTCTCTCACACTCACACATTCTTCTTAGCTCTGGGCTCTTGTACTCCCGCTTCCTTCTTCCCTGTGTGTCTTGCCTCTCTTGCAGATCTTGGCTCCTTAGAGAGTCTTCTCTGACCAATCAGCTCTAAATTAGCTCCATCCTAGTCACTGCCTGCCCTCTGCTTTGCTATTTCATAGATCTTGTCACACTCTCAAATTATTGTGTGTATAGATTTGTTCTCATTTGCTGCTTCCTACTAGCACATAAGCACCTGAGACCTGAGTGCAGGGACCGTGTGTGTTTTGGTTGCTGTTTTATTCCTGCCATTACGGCATCCTTGAACTAACACAAAGTGTGAAACACTCAACTAACTAGCCAAGAGGTGGGTGGTTTGAACCTACATAGAGGCACCTTGGAAAACAGACCTAGCAATCTGTTTCCAAAAGGTCACAGCTTTTGAAATTCCTATGAAGCAGTTCTAATCAGCACACCGGGGGTCGCCAGGATTGGAAGCGACTCACCAGCAGCCAACAATAACAACAGCATGTAGTGTAGGTGCCTGATGAATATTTTTGGATGAGTGATGAACTCCAATCTTGGCACTTGGGGATTCCAGGAAACCAATAAAACCGGTGGGAACTTTGACTTTGCCGCCATCTCCCTGTGTGGCCTTGGGCAACCAACCCCCTCTTTCATCCACTCAGCCTTCAGTAATCACCTGTTGATTGCCCAATCTTGAAGAATTGAGAGAAGTGGGAACCAGATGTGACTCCTGCCTTCAGGGGCTCAGATTCTAAATGGGGAAACAAGGTTTAGATAGGAGAAAAGAGAACCAGCTAAGTCAAGATGTGAGCACATGGACACAAGGGGATGAAAAGGCCGGGAGTCAAGAGCCTGGGGCTAGCACTAGGACTCAAGTGTGGCCTGGGGTCAGGCATGGAAGCTCTCTGCACCTTAATTTCCTCAGCTGTAAGACAGACAATAGCCAGAGGTACTATCAGAGCTGTTGAGTCCACCTATTTCAGAGCAAGGCAAATTGAGGCACAGAATGGAATAGTCTTGCTCAGTCACAGAGCAAATTGGTGGGGAAACCAATGCCCAAAACTGGGGGTCTGTGTGTTTCAGTCTGCCTGTGCCCTCTGCCACCAGCCTCCTGAATCAATCCAGCTCCTCTGGGGATCTGATTGGCACCTATTGTTTACTCCACAGCCCAGAGAAAGAGCCAAGAACCCTGAGCATGCCTCTCCTTCCTCACAACACAGCACGCAGGTGGGGACTGTATCTAAATGATGCATCTCCAGACCAGGAATCTCTTGGGCTTGGCCATGAGACACCTGGAAAGTGGCCTATTGGCCACTCCCCAGATGCTGTCTGAACAAAGCCTTGTTTCTGTGTGTCGAACTCAGCACAGACAAGCCCAGCTTAGGTCCTTCTGGAACCTGCTGTTGCATTGCTGGGAGTGTGCCTTCTTGAACCCTAGTGTCTGTGTTGAATTCAGCAATGTAACCAACATGTGTTTTCTGAGTACTTACTATGTGCCAACCACTGTCCTGGGTGCTGGAGTCACAGCAGTGAAAACCCCACAGAGCTAACAAGCAGCGAGAGAAGGCAGACATAACTACTACTGGACAAAATATGTTGGGAAATAATGAGTACTATAAACAAATAAATAAATAGCAAGTACTTACTGGTGAAACCTTCAGTATGTATTACATATCAACATCACAAAAACAAAACCCCTCACAATTGGACCAACAGGCAATATCTTGATAAATGGGGAAATGATTGGAGTTGTCAAAATTTCCTTTTATTTGGATCTACAATCAACATGCATGGGAGTTACAGTCAAGAAAGCAAACAATACATTACACTGGACACACCTATACA